>NW_012110919.1:21532378-21538881 GCF_000951035.1 Colobus angolensis palliatus | reverse complement strand
AAAAAAAAAAAAAAAAAATTAGTGAAGACTGTAATCAGTCAAGGGTATATATTATAATCTCTGGCATAAGCACTAGAGTGCAATCACTCACTGGCTAAATGGAACTAAGGACTCTATCACTGTGGCAGGTAGAGTACTGACAGTCCCGGGCATGTTGTAGCAGTGCAACTAATAAGACTTTCACTTGTGGTGAATTGGGGAATAATACAGGTGGATGGGGATTGTAGTGGCCAGCAAAATTTTATGGCTCAGATTGCTTTCAAGAGAGTTGGCTGAGGGGAACAGAGTTGACTGATATCCATAGCTGCTGCCCCTTTGGGTTCATCACCATGTTTGCACCAACACTATGCTTCCCTGGAGCTGCTCTCAGCCAATGACTGAGCACAGCAGTAGTACTAGTGTTGGCCCAGTCCTGCCTGACAAGGGACTCCTTTAATAGATGACTGGCTCAGGAACTCTTCATTAACCTGACCAAAACTTTCTCAGAGTTGTGCTGAAGTTTGAGGCTATTTCTACCCAATCTTCATTCCTTTGCCCTCTCCTTTCACAGGTGTCAGACCTGGATCAGAGCCTGAAGGCTTTCCCTGCCTCCTCCTGCTCCCTTCCCTTTATCCTTCATAAGTGTGTCCTTCAATAAATCTCTTGTACATGTAATCCCATCTCAATGTCTGCTTCTTGGAGGATCTGAACTGATACAAAGATGTACTAGACAGTGTAATGTTTCTGGCATTTGAGGAGAAATAGTAACTATAAGGACTATGGAATTGGGGTGGCTATCACTAATCTCCACTGATGGTTGAAGAGATAACAGGCTCAAATCCATTAATTTGTAATTTAAAGCAAAGTGATCAAGTTAGAGAACCTCCTTAAGGGCTTTAAAGAAACCCTCATTTCCCATGGCTAAAGGGCAGAGGGAGCTGAAAACCAGGCACAGGACTTAATTTTAAGACTGGCAAAACTCCAGAGAAAGTTGAATTCTTAGTCTAGGCAAATTCCATGCCAAAGTCAGGGCCCTGACAGAGAAGAAAAAGGGTGCTGAGTCTGGGATGGGGGTATATGGATAGACCCACTTAAGAACCTTGAATCCCCAGATTATCCTGTATCCTCTGGGCAGTGGCAAATGGCTCAGCTTGTTGGTCAAGGCCCTGGAAGATGCAAGACAGCAAGGACAAGGAGGTCCAGGAAAGAGGCATGTGGATGAACCTATGGGTGTAGGCACTAAGTATAAAGATCTTTTCACTACATGGAAACTGGAAAATGTCCACTGCAGAAGGGGCACTGAACAACTAAGTGGAAAGGATGATTTGGCCAGCAGATGTCAGCCAGCCTCTGACGTTGGCCCACACAGTGCTTAAACAATGGACTCACAAACAGAATGGCTTTGTTGGTAGAGATGGAAGTTATGTATGAGCCAAACAGCATGGGCACTCTCTCATCCATGCTCATCTAGCTACTGCCAGTATCAAACGTCTGACCCGCCAGCAACAGGGACCAATCCTGAGCTCTGGGTATGGAATCATCCCTTGAGGAAACTAACCCCCTATTTTGTGGCAATTTAATAACATCAGACTCTTTCTGCCCTGAAAAGGGTGACATTTCATCCTTAATGGGACTGATCCATATTCTGGGTATAGGTTTGTCTTTCTTGCCCATTGTACTTCAGCCAGCAGTACTATCCAAGGGCCAAGAGCATTCAGTCTACTGATGTAGAATCTCACATAATATCACCTCAAACCAAGGGATACACTTTACAGCAAAGGAAGTATGATAGCTTTCATATGACCATATAATTCAGTAATTTTACCACATACTACACTATCTAGAAAGCTGATGGCCTCACAGAATAGTGGACCAGTGTCTTAAACGTAAGGCCCCAGCTTGGAACTGGATGGCCTATGAAAACGAGTTCTACCTTTAGGATGGGGTATACACCTTAAACCAATGCCCATGATATGGTGCTATGTTCCCAACAGAAAGCATAGGTCTCAGAACCATGAGATGAAAGCATAGGTGTCACCACTAACCACGATCCCCATTGATCCACTTTAGGGAATTATGCTTCCCTTCCAGACAACTTTAGGCTCTGTGGGTATAGGTGTTCCGGTTGCCAGAGTGGGCATGCTTCCATCAGAAGGCACATTAAGAGGCCCTTGACATTTAATGTTCTGACTACCATCTGGTCACTTGGGCTCCTCATGTCGACAGGATAGCAGGCAAAGAAAGCAGGATATCATAAGGCTATATAGATGCTGCTATATAATAGGGACAGAAAGAAATATATTTAGGACTCAGATGATCCATTAGGGCATATCTTAGTATTCCCATGCCCAGTTTTAACTGTAAATGGGGAAGTATAGCAACCATGGTCTGGTAAGGGCATGATTACTAGAGTCTCACACTTCTCAAGGATAAGGAACTGGGTCATCCCACCAAGTAAGTCATCGAAACCAGAAGAGGTGCTAGCTGAGGTGAGGGAAGTCTAGAATAGACAGTAAAGGAAGGAGATTTGAATATCAGTTATGTCCTTGGAACCAAATGTAGCAGTGAGAGTTTCCATTTGTCTCTCTAATCTTTCTCCTATAAGTTTTCCTAGAAATTGTGACCAACCAGAATCCTATAGAAGCTATAGCTGGGTGGAGTAAATTTAATGCGACAAACAAGTAGATTCTACTAGTGCAAGGGGTGAACTGTAGTAGATGTTGCTGGTGCCCCACTCAGACCTCATTTGCAAACTGTTATGAGTGTTGACTGCTAAATAGCTCATAGTTACACTCTTCTCCAGAGAGTGCCCTCAGCCAAATGGGAGGTGTCTCACCTAAGAGGTTACACCTGACCACAGCCAAATGACTGATTGCCATGCGGTACAAAAGGCCAGCCCCCTTGCATCAAGGTGGAATCAACTCCAGTGCAACTTGTTCCAAAGTTGATCATGGGATCAGAATGAAGCCAACTCCAGTTCAGACCATGTCTTTTTCTTGCTTGGCTTTTTTCTGTTGCTTCATCTGCTTCCCTCACTCTCCTCCTTCTGAAGGTACTCCCTCAATAAATCACTAGCACAAAGAATTCCCTTCTTGAGCTCTGCTTCTAGGAACCCAACTTAAGAAAAAAATATAAAGCAAAAACTGATGGAACTAAAAAAAGCAACAAAGCAATAATTATAGTTAGAGATTTTTAACACACTTATCTCAGTAACTGATGGAACAGGCAGACAAAAAATCAACAGGAATATAGAAGATGTGAATATCATGGCTAACATACTGACTGAATTGACATACTTAGAATACTATTCCCAGCCGGGCGCAGTGGCTTATGCCTGTAATCCCAGCACTTTGGGAGGCCAAGGTGGGCGAATCACGAGGTCAGGAGATCAAGACCATCCTGGCTAACACGATGAAACCCCATCTCCACTAAAAATACGAAAAATTAGCCAGGCGTGATGGTGGGCACCTGTAGTTCCAGCTACTCGGGAGGCTGAGACGGGAGAACGGCATGAACCTGGGAGGTGGAGCTTGCAGTGAGCTGAGATCGCACCACTGTACTCCAGCCTAGGTGACTGAGCAAGACTCCATCTCAAAAAAAAAAAAAAAAAATGAATACTATTCCCAACAACTGCAGAATATACATTCCTTTCATTGCACATGAAACAATTACCAAAACAGACCATACGCTGGGCCATAATGCAAGACTACAAATTTCACAGGACTGAAATCAGAGTGTGCTCTCTGGTCACAATGAAAATAACCTAGAAATTCATAATAGAAAGGTAACTAGAAAATCCCCCAAATGTTTGATTTTAAGCCATAACCAAAAGGTCAAAGAAATAATAGAAATTAGAAAATATTTTGAAGTAAACAATAATGTAGTTACTACTATCAGTTTTAAAGTTAGTGCTGTTAGAATCCATGTTGATTCACAGTAAATTTTCAACCTTAAGTTCCCTAAAAGCAAATAATATTCATCAGCATGAGACAGTTCATATTGCCAGTTAAAAGGAAACACAATAGGTTGAAATTCCACTTACCTCTACCAGATTATTGCTAGCTGGTAAACCAGCACCCAGATGAAACAGTTTCCCCATTGGTGAAAGAAAAAATAAAAGCCAAATGAAGAAAACCCTGAGGAACTGGCATCCACAATTAGAACAACCTTGCTGTTGGACTACTTTGGGTTTAACTCTTCTCAGACAACTAAGGCACAAACACATAAGGAATAAGCCTGGAAGCAGACTTCCACACAGCACTTTCCTGGATATTTCTTTCTAAAGCTTCTTGGAAGTGGCTGCTTAGAAATTCCTGCCCAGCAGGCCATGATAAAAAAAAAAATTTTACAGTCACTCACTTGGTATGATAATTTTACTCATATTAACTAACCAAAAGAAAAAACCTACTTGGAATTCAAGTTATTCTATTAATAACCCCAAAGTCAGCACACACACAAAAGCCAGTGCTTACTGCTACATTAAAAATAAATGAATCAACTTATATGACATGTCTGTAATTAATCAGAGAAAAGTAATACTTTTATGATTTTTCCAGTAAAAACAATGACCTCAGTATAAAGCTGTAACCCATAAATCTCCTGGCATTTGTATTTATAGTAGCCCAAGAAAATACCATATTACCAATTGTTGTTGAATATTTTCATGACGTTGCTTAAGAAGTTCTTCAGTCCTCTGCAAAAGACCGAATTCAGCTTTAAGTTCAGCTATTATCTGATGTTTCTTTTTGAAAACTGTACTCTTGCTTCGAAGTTTACTGACATATCGTTTGAACTGTAAAAGAAACACAGTATATAATCCAATGAGTAGAAAAGTAGTAGCTAAATATCATACATCTGTATAAACTCAATGTATTAACATTTTTTCTTTTCTACTTCCCAACATGTGTCACACATATATAATTTCGTTTTAAGACTTTATATAATTACATAATAACTTAATAATTTAGTTTTATTAGAAAACTTCTCAAACCCCACCTTCCTGTCTTCATCCCTACCCAGGTTAAACTCCTGTTACTTATTTGCAGAGCCTATTCAGTTCTGTGTAACGACTGCCACCATTTTAAATTTCAGTTCAGTATTTGTTTTCCCCACTATTCCTTAAGCTTGATGAGGGCAGGACCTGCAAGTATCTTGCTCTAAGCAACTCTGCATTGTATCCTCTGTATCTGGTACAGTGCCTAATACGTAATAGATAATAAACAGTACTTACCAAATGAATTCCTGAATTTATTTATTTATTTTTTTGAGATCAAATCTCACTCTGTCACCCAGAGTGTTTAAATATTTTGTTTTTAATTGTTTGACTCATATGTACATATATATGTATATATTATGTGTATATGTATATGTATACATATAAAATATTTATGTGTGTATATATATGTGTGCATGTATATATATATATATTTCGAGATAGGGTTTGCTCTGTTGCCCAGGCTGTAGTGCAGTGGTGGGATCACAGTTCATTGTAGCCTTAACCTCCTGGGCTCAAGCAATTCTCCTGCCTCATCCTCCTGAGTAGGAGGCCCCCAGGTGCAGAGCAACACGCCTGGCTAATTTTTGCATTTTTTGTAAAGATGGGATTTCACTATGTTACCCAGGCTGGTTTGAAGTCCTCGACTCAAGTGATTCACCCGCCTTGGCCTCCCAAAGTGCTGGGATTACAGGCATGAGTCACCGTACCTGGCCTTAAATATTCTAAATCCTTATATAAAAGTTATTCATTTTAGACTTTACAAATAAGGATTAGGAAAACAGAAACACAATCTTATAAAAATAAAAAGGTTTAAAAAAGAAGAAAAAGGAGGAGATAATGACCACAATTCTGGTTGTGGTTTTATCACGGTATATCTCATGTACTGTACTATTTTGGTAGCAGTCCATTGGACTACTGGGACTAATATAGCCAACCAGAACCATCAACACTCGTGGCTACTATTTATCACTTAAGAAATGTACTGTGACTATATATTGCTATCAGACATCTGAGACACTGGGATGGTACCCATTCCAAATGTTAAAAAGCTAAGAATATCCCAAGTTAGTGAAAACTCATAGTTATCTAATTTATCTATTTACCTACCCATGATATCAAAGTTATAACTAATAATGGAAAAAAGTTACAACTCTAATGGAAACACCCCATTAAGTAATACCAACTAGAGTTTGGAAGAGCAAACAAAGTAGTATAATATTTAAAGGAATTCAAGGCTGGGTGTGGGGGCTCACGCCTGTAATCCCAATACTTTGGGAGGCCAAGATGGTTGGATCACTTGAGGTCAGGAGTTCGAAACCAGCCTGGCCAACATGGTGCTTGCCCCTCCTTCAATGGTGAAACCCCATCTCTACTAAAAGGAGGATGAGGCAAGAGCATCGCTTGAACCCAGAGGCACAGGTTGCAGTGAGCTGAGATCACACCACTGCACTCCAGTCTGGACGACAGAGTGAGACTCAATCTTGAAAGAAAAGAAAAGAAGAGAGCAGAGGAGAGGGGAGGGGAGGAG
>NW_012110919.1:21526600-21531920 GCF_000951035.1 Colobus angolensis palliatus | reverse complement strand
AAGAAAGAAAGAAAGAAAGAAAGAAAGAAAGAAAGAAAGAAAGAAAGAAAGAAAGAAAGAAAGAAAGAAAGGGATTTCTTTGTATAATATTACAATATCATATACACAATTTTTTAGATGGAGTCTCACTCTGTCGCCCAGGCTAGAGTGCAATGGCATCATCTTGGCTCACTGCAACCTCTGCCTCCCAGGTTCAAGCGATTCTCCTGCCTCAGCTTCCTGAGTAGCTGGGATTAGGGGCACCCACCGCCACGCCTGGCTAATTTTTGTATTTTTAGTAGAGATGGGGTTTCACTATGTTGACCAGGCTGCTCTTGAACTCCTGGCCTCAAGTGATCCACCAGACTCGGCCTCAAAAGTGCTGGGATTACAGGTGTGAGCCACCGTGCCTGGCCTACAATACCATAGTTTCACTGTACCTTTTCTAAGTTTAGGTCTGTTTAGATAAACAAATAATACCTACCACTCTGTTACAGTTGCCTACACTATTTAGTATAGTAACATGCTGCACAAGTTTGCAGCCTAGGAGCAATCGGCTATGGCATACAGTCTAGCTGTGCACTAGGCTGTATCACCAAGGTTTGCGTAAGGTCTATGATGTTCACGCAACAACAAAACTGCCTAACAGTGCATTTCTCAAAATGTATCCTTGTCATTAAGCAATGTATGACTGTACAGTATTGCTCAACGTAAGATGCAAACGCCAGAAGAAAATGCCAGAAATTTCTGATATTTCTGAAACAGAACATAATACTTTAAAAACACTTCCTCTTCTGTATTAAGACTACTAATAATTTCCAGATTTTTGTACTATATAAAATAATTTTGGCTGGGCAAGTTGGCTCACGCCTATAATCCCAGCACTTTGGGAGGCTGAGGCAGGGGACTGCTTGAGTCTAGGAATTCAAGACCAGTCATGTGCCTGTAGTCCCAGCTACTTGGGAGGCTGAGGCAGAAGAATTGCTTGAACCCGGGAGGCAGAGGTTGCAGTGAGATTGAGCCACTGCACTCCAGACTGGGCAACAGAGTGAGACTCCGTCTCAAAAAAAAAAGAATCTTAGCCTTTTTAATGTCCACTGCTTCTTAAAGCTAATTTTGGGGGATAGTTAATAAATAATTTTATACATAATAAAAGTAATGAACATATTGTTGAAATTTTGGAAAACAGAAAAAAGGAAAAGTTCACTCAAAGCCACTATCCCAACACAAGCTCTATTACCATATTGTTATTTTTCTTTTTTTGAGATGGAGTCTTGCTCTGGTCTCAAAGGCTGGAGTGCAGCAGCGCAATCTCCCCTCACTGCAACCTCCATCTCCCAGGTTCAAGTGAATCTCCTGCCTCAGCCTCTCAAGTAGCTGGGATTACAGGTGCCTGCTACCACGCCAGGCTGGTCTCGCTCCTGACGTCAGGTGATCCACTCACCTTGGCCTCCCAAAGGGCTGGGATTACAGGCACGAGCAACTGTGCCCAGCCCATATTGGTATTTTTCCTTCCAATTTTTTTTTTCTTTGAGACGGAGACTTGCTTTCTCACCCAGGCTGGAGTGCAGTGGCACGATCTTGGCTCACTGCAGCCTCTGCTTCCAGGGTTCCAGCGATTTTCCTGCCCTTGGCCTCCCGGGTAGCTGGGATTACAGGCACACACCACCATGCCTGGCTAATTTTTGCATTTTTAGTAGAGATGGGGTTTCACCATGTTGGCCAGGCTGGTCTCGAACTCCTGACCTCAGGTGATCCGCCCACTTTGGCCTCCCAAAGTGCTAGGATTACAGGCATGAGCCACTGTGCCTGGCTTTTCCTTCCAATTTTTAAAGCAAATTCTAAGGTCAATAATTCTAACTTATAAAGTAGTAAAATAGAAAGTACAGCATCTCTAAAATTTAATTTTTTTCTAAAATACTTGATTCCTGAGTATACAAACATTCCTTTAAAATATTAAGATGAAAAATTCTTCACGTTAAATAAACTTCCAATTCCTAGTTTAGACATCTTTTAAACTTGACTTAAACTTTGAAAGAGTTGGCCAGGTGCAGTGGCTCACACCTGTAATCCTAGCACTTTGGGAGGCTGAGGTGGTGGGACTGTGTGAGCTCAGGAGTTTGAGACCAGTCTGGGCAACATGGCGAAACCTCATCTCTACTAAAAATATAAAAAATTAGCCAGGCGTGGTGGAGTGTGCCTGTAATCCCAGCTACTCGGGAGGCTAAGGCAAGAGAATCGCTTGAACCTGGGAAGCAGGGGTTGCAGTGAGCTGAGATAGTGCCAGTGCACTCCAGCCTGGGTGACAGAGCGAGATTCTATCTCAAAAAAACAAACAGAACAAAAACAAACAAAAAAAATTTTGAAAGAACTGAGGAACACACTGTGTTTTAGAAGAAGAAAGTTTAAAATATTTTTCTATCCATGATTAGGTTAGTTTTAATATTAAGGAATCCAGCCCTCACACCACAAATTTTCAATGACTGCATTATAGAAACTTCTTTAAAAATTAAAAATTTAAGTCATACTAACATACCTGAAGTCTAATAACTTGCAAATTTTCCTTTTAAAGAATAAATGTGTAAGCCTGACATAACCACAGATTCAGAATCCCTAGAGTAACTATATATGCTATTAAAAGTGTCCTGGGCAAAGTGCCCAAAATGAAATCAACCCTGTTCATCTGCTATCCTCTGTAATATAGAGGCCAATTTTCCCCTTCTCTATCTTGCTGTGCTCCAGAACTATTTTTAAAAGCTGAAAGCTATAGATGTTTCTGATGAAAGAACAAACCTACAAATTACTGAGTGTGCTTTATGCTGATTGGTTATTATTTGATATTCATTATATATAATACCTAATGGAAGAGTAGTCTGGGTCAGATTAATCAGTTACATATGATTAAGCAATAGGTAGCCATCAAAGCATTCTAAGAGCTCTACTATTCCACAATTATTTAGAACAAAGAAAACACATTATCAATGTTTTTTCTTCCATTCGTGGTTTCTTTTAATTATCATTTGGATTTTAGGTTATTTCTGAATCTTCAATGTCATACAAAAACCAAAACTGACGAACACATTGAAACTAAATCTTCAGACTTACAAAACACAAGTACTAATTCCATTAGCTGCCAGAGCAATGGCCTGATCATTTGTGAAGCCTCTGGTAAACTCTGCTGTACACTCAGATGAGAGTAAGGGTAAAAATTGCCCTCCTCTTCCCTTCCATTCCTGGTTCACAGGGGTCAAAATGGTGGCTGGAGAGGTGGGCAGTAGATAAGAGAGCTGCATGAAGGTGCCAGTAAGGTTGGGGAGCTGCATAGAGGCATGGTGGGGTACAGGGTTCAGAGGTTGAGGATACTGGGAAATGAGGGGACTTGGAAAGTTGTATTAGAAGTGTGGACCAGGAGGCTGGTGACTGGGGACGCAGGGGAGTAGGGGGAGTTAATGGAAGTACAGATCAACAGGCTGAATGGCTAAGGATATGCAATGATGGGGTTAGGGGCTGAGGAAACACACAGAGACATAGGCTAGCAGGCCTGGCAGCTGAGGACACAGAGGGGTGAGTGAGGAGTCATGGGGAATATAGACACGGAGGGTTAAAATGTGGTTGGTGGGATAGGGGCACAGAATTGGTGTGTAAAGAAGGAGGCTGGAGTAGTTGATAGATTGTTTAAATCGAGCAAACAAGCGAGTTAACTGATTGAGCAAATAAATAAATGCAATATAGAAAAAGGGAGCCAAATTTCTCAAAGCCAGAGAAGATACTGGGCAACAGAGAGAGACTCCATCTAAAAAAAAAAAAATTAAGACAACAATGAGATGCCATTTTCACACCTACCCAATTGGCAAAAATAAAAAATCTTTCAATATCAAGTGTTGGTGATGATGTGGAGGAAGAAGAGAGCAAGATATGTAATTTAGAGCAACAGTCTGGAAAACAACTTGGCTTGTCTACTGAAGTAGAAACTGTACATATTCTATGGCTCACCAACTCCACTTCTACGAGTAGCAGGACTTCTCAAACTATCTGTTAAGGATAAAGGACCAGTTTTTTAAAAAATTTCTAAACATTTATTCATCGGATACTTTTGTAAAATAATGAAAATACCGAGGTCAAATGACTATAAGGGTTTCTAAATGTTTCCTCTCAATTTATATGGCTGCAGATTAGAAGAAACTAACAGTCTCTGAACTGAAACTAGTCTACAGACCATACTTTGAGTAGCACTGCTCCGGAGCAGAGCTTCCTAAATGGGGTATGCTCCGGTACACACACGTGCCACAAATATTGCAGGTGTGCCAAGATATTAATCCACTCAACCTTTGCAGTAGCTGGGCAAGATACTATAAAGAACTCTCAGCCAGTCACCTTTAGCTAAAATGAAAAAAATAATTTTTAAAGGCATAGGAGGTAAGCAACAAATTCTTAGAACATTAAGGAAAAACCTTCCCATAGTGTATCGTTAACAGGTAAACCAAACGAATTTGTCAGTAAAGTGAACTACAAAGCTTGCCACTGGGCAGGAAAGCCCATTATAGCAGCTATTACTAATCATTTGTACTCATATACATTTGTAATCTGTTAGTCTTCTATGAAAGAGCAGCCATCATTTTAGATGCTGAGATCAAATAAGATTAATACTTTACGATTTATGCTAGCAGGTGCTGAGAGAGTACTCAGTTGTGTGAAACTCTAATCTTTATCTCTTTTGTAATGGACTAATGCTTTATAGTGCTAGCTTCTGGCTTCAGGACCAATTTTAAAGACTCGGCTCCCTTGTGATCAAAATGGAAACTGACAGATGTTCTTTTTCCTTTTGTGTATTTAATATGTTTTACAGCCTTTAAGAGTAATGATCAGAGTCTGAGCTAGCTTCTGTAATAGATAGGCAGTTTATTTCTCTAAGAATGTAACCATTTATAAATGTTTTTTGCTTATCAGAAAACTCAAAAGAATTAATGGATTCCAGGCATCATTCTAGAAATTTATGTGAAACAAGAATTGCTGCTCCTACTATAAATTTTCTTCCTCAATATCTGGCATGAAAATGATTTTCAAAGTAATTACCTGTGAAGACTTAAGACTATCATATAATAAGCACTTTATATTGTTTAAGAACCACAAAGCCATTTTTTTTTTTTTTTTTTTTTTTGCTGAGACGGAGTCTCGCTCTGTTGCCCAGGCTGGAGTGCAGTGGCCGGACCTCAGCTCACTGCAAGCTCCGCCTCCCGGGTTCACACCCTTCTCAGTAGGAGCAGGGAAGGGACCCTGTGAGATGCTCATGGACCTCTGAAGGGGACTCTAAGTCTGAGTAGCACCACCCTGTTCCTCAGAC
>NW_012110919.1:21503583-21526475 GCF_000951035.1 Colobus angolensis palliatus | reverse complement strand
GCCACCGTGCCTGGCCTAATTTTTGTATTTTTAGTGGAGACAGGGTTTCACCATGTTGGCCAGGCTGGTCTAGAACGCCTGACCTCAGGTGATCCTCCTGCCTTGACCTCCCAAAGTGCTGGAATTACAGGCATCAGCCACTGCATCCAGCCAGAGCCATTTTTTAAAATAAAAAAGCACTAGGAACCCATAGAAAAATTAATACTACTTACCAAAGTTCAGTAAGTTAGAAAAAATAACTAGAATGAACACTTTTCAAATACTGTTAGTACAACATCCTGGCTATTTTCCATTTCTTAATTAAATCACATCTTTGTCAGTTATTTCATCAAATGATGTATAAGCATAGACAACTACAGGAATTGGCTCAAGGGAGTTAGGCATGAGATGAGATAGAACCAACTGTTTAGGAGTGACATGAATATACACAAAGGCCACAGTCTTTCTGCTCATTTGTCAGTGTCTTGTGCTCTAGACAGAACTTCAGACTTGAAGAAAACCTGAAAAGGCCATCATGTTACGCTCCAATAAATTATTTGGATTCCCTGAAGTCTGGTCTCAGAGTTGCTGTTTGTTTTAAGGCAAGAGAAAATGTTTCAAAGCAGCCTTTGTAATCTGCTAAAATGACAGTCTTTTAAAATCACCCATCATAACTAGTGCCATATAAACACACATACAAATACTATACTAACCTTTTCTAACCTGTTAGTGGCACATTTTCAACTGTAAATTAGAAAATCTCACCAAGTCAAGCATAAGCAATGTAATTATCTACATATGGTAGTGGCTAGTTAACTGCTCAATCTTTTAAGAGAGGCTGTAATAATCAATATGATATATGTGGGTAGAAATCTGTATTAAATGAAATTTGTGACACAGGAACATCCATCTGTGGAACACAGTCAGTCACACCATCCAAAGTCTCTGTGCTTCTATTATAAATCAAATCACCACCACACAGCTGTTACTATCTCTAATGGGTGCTTCGACTGCTGTCCAAGCAGTTAAGTATCCAGAAAAAAAAATCCATGAAAAGTTTTAAAATTTGGGGTTAAAAGTGTGGCATTACCTAGACTGCATGCATAATGCACTACACTTCTATTACAGTGAACTGAGCCAAATTTATTTGATTCTGTTTTGTTCTATCTCTTGGGAAATTTTAGGGGCCTCAGGTCCTGCTATGAACTCTAAAGAGTACAATGTGATTTGAAAGGTTCTAAAAATATCACAGGTTTGCCTGGGCTCACTTAGAAGGGTGGATGATTCAATTACAAGTGTCAAAATTTGATTCCTAATTTTTCAGGACCTGACAGCTGCAGCACATCTTGCCAGGATTCCCTTATCTTCATTGTGCTTCTCTTTGAAGTATTTTAAGAAGATTTCATAATCTTTCCAATTTAGCTCTAGGATTTCTGTCAGTAGCTGTAGAATGAATTGGCTGGCCCTTTCTAAAGCTGCTTATAAATATTACTTGACCAAGCATATTTTAAAAGTAGCTGTAACTGCAAAACAGCTGAGCTTCTTGTAATGGTCAGGGGAGAAAACACAATGGGCTATAACACACCCATACACCATAAACCAGGGGTGACCTTTCATTGCATGAGTTCCAGTGGAACCTTAACCAGAGGTTCATTTGTTGCTATAAAAAAAATTCAGATCCCAAAGGCATGCATTCATACAAATGACCACTTTGGGAAGGGCACTAGTACTGTATATCATTGAGACTGGTTTTTTGTTTGCTTTTTCAAATTATGAAAGCAGAGAATCAGAGAGATCAAGGTGACTAAGATGGTAAAATCACTAGCTACTGGCACTACTACAAGAGGCACATGTTCTATTCTTTGTCCTTCCAGTAAGTGAGAGAAAGTCTTCAAGCTTAGATTGCTGCCTATGAAACAGCAAAAATCATACCAAAAGAGGTAGCTGAAGGCTACCAGATTAAATGGCAAATTTAAGTTTCCCACCAGGTATTTAAAAAATAATACAGGCATGAACCACCACACCTGGCATGATCAGATTTTTTAAGATTAAAAAACCCAGCCAGGCATGGTGGCTCAAGCCTGTAATCCCAGCACTTTGGGAGGTCGAGACGGGCAGATCACAAGGTCAGGAGATCGAGACCATCCCAGCTAACATGGTGAAACCCTGTCTCTACTAAAAATACAAAAAAATTAGCTGGGCGTGGTGGCAGGCGCCTATAGTTCCAGCTACTCAGGAGGCTGAGGCAGGAGAATGGGTGAACCTGGGAGGCAGAGCTTGCAGTGAGCCAAGATAGCGCCACTGCACTACAGCCTGGGCGACAGAGCAAGACTCTGTCTCAAAAACTAAAAAAAAATTATTTAGTGAATAATTTTTTTGACTCTTAGTATGATAATAAAGCTGGTTATAAAGCTCCAAGATGGAAATAGTATATTTATTTTATGACTCATTTATGCACAAAAGTTAGGGGAGTGTGAGTTTGTGTGTGTGAGTGTGTATGTGTGAGTATGTGTTTCTGTTCTCTGGCACGGGGACTGCTGAATACAACCTGGAAAAATTTTGCATAAGAATATGAGAATTTTTCAAGTGACCTCGTACAAACATTTTATTCTGGATTCTTTTTGTGGAATATTCAAATTAAATATCTGAGGAAGTTAGGAGGTGTTTGTTCACACACACACACACAAAATGTTTTTAGGAAAGTTTCTGTTGTAATTGCTTTCATAAACATTTTTATTTCCTTTATTAAAATAGAAAAAATGTGAATATAGGTTATTGCTTTTGAGTTAACCATTTTTCAGATATTTATACTTGTATACATTATATAAAAATGTGAGAATTAGTTTACTACTATATATGTATGAGTATTCATTGGTAATACTATTTTTAATTTTATTTAGAGAAAAATTACATGTAAGAGCCTTCATTGCTATTATTATTTTAAATTTTATCTGAGTGAGATTCTTGAGTTAGTGGTCAACTATTAAACATATATCTTATATATACTAAATATATTACTGGATTATCTTATACTTGATTTCAGGTCAGGTTGAAGTCTATAGAATGGTTTGGTTTGAAGGTACAGTATCCAGGTGCCTGTAATACTAACCTAGAAATTAAGCTGTAGACTCTCATTACTGACAACTAACATTTAGCTCTATACATTAACACAGTTTCAACATTTAGAAAAAGGCTATTGTCTTTTAATAAAGATCTTCATGCAGCAAGAAGTGAAGATATTGATCACTGTTCAGAAGCCACATTCTACCACAGCTAAGTTTTTCACACATTGATTTTTGCAGACTCCCTTTAAAACATTCACGTCACCCGAGACCTAACTTCATTTATCTTTTTTTGTATAATTGCTTTGGTATCCATATGACAGAGAGGACTGTGTTTTCAAGTAAGAAAAAATTAAAAAACCCAAAAGTCTGATCCAATGTTCTTCTACTTACTGCACACATTACTTCAAAAATGTCCCTTATCTGGGCTGGGTGAGGTGGCTCAAAAAAAAAAAAAAAAAAAAATTAAAAAACCCAAAATACTGATCCAATGTTCTTCTACTTACTGCACACATTACTTCAAAAATGTCCCTTATCTGGGCTGGGTGAGGTGGCTCAAGCCTGTGATCCCAGCACTTTGGGAGGCCAAGGTGGGCAGATTGTTTGAGGTCAGGAGTTCAAGACCAGTCTGGCTAACATGGTGAAACTCCGTCTGTACCAAAAATACAAAACTTAGCTGGGCATGGTGGTGGGCGCCTGTAATCCCAGACACTTGGGAGGCTGAGGCATGAGAATCGCTTGAACCTGGGAGGCGGAGGTTGCAGTGAGCTGAGATCATGCCAGTGCACTCCAGCCTGAGTGACAGAGTGAGACTGTCAGCCTGCTCCATTACTGAAGAAAGCTCAAGTGGTAGACATTTTTCTCTAGTCAAATATTTCATTCTAATCACCATTCGTTGATCCTAATTTGGCTTTCTCATAAACAAACAAACAAACAAAAACCACTAATCCATCTGTGTCAGGGGTCCCCAAGACCATCTCTAGATTCAGTGATTCACTGGGAGGACTCAAAGCATACAGTCATACTCTTGGCTATGATTTATTACACTGAATACCAAGCAAAATCAGCAGAGGGAAAAGGCACATAGGGTGAAATCTGGAGGAAACCAGGTGCAAACTTCTAAAAGTTGTCTCCCACTGCAGTCACAGAGGGCATAATTAATTCCTCCAGCGATGAGTTGTAACAACACACATGAAATGATCAGGGAGGCTCATTGGAGACTTAGTTCCCAGGGTTTTTACTAGGAGCTGATCATCAAGGCACATTCTGCCTACCCTGTACCAATAGTCCAGGAAGAGGAGAGAGACAGAGAGAGAGAGAGAGAGAGAGAGAGAACAAAGGAAGGGAGGAAGAAATGAAGGAAGGGAGGGAGGAAGGGAGGGAGGGAGGGAGGGAGAGAGAGAGGGAGGAAGGAAAGGCAAGCAGGAGTTTGACATAAACCACACTCTTCATGTACTTTAGGCAAGGTGAGCCATTCTTATCAGCGAATGGCAGGAATCCATCCAAGAACCAAGTTCCCCCAGATGCCAGCCAAGGGCCAACTTTGCAAGCAGACCTTTCTAGGGATAGCAGTCTCAGGCCTGCATGTTAATTTTTTTCCGAACATCATCTTTTTCATAATCCTTTAACTATTTATTATGTCGTTCTTCAGTCTTTTATTCCTTAATACATAATCAATTCCCACTGTGTCTTTCTCTAGTCTTTTGTTTCAGTTAATACATAATCAATTATTGATATGAAAGTTTCCAGACTTTTCATACATTTTAGTCACCCTTATATGGGACTTTGGCATGACTGTCTCTTAAAACATGAAGTCAAAAATATGAAATAATACTCCAGGCATAATTAGACCATAAAAAGGATACTTTTTAAAAATTAATGTAGTATAATCATTTATGCATTTTTTAAAGCTGCGTTAGTAATAGATGATGTGTTGAATTGGCAAACAAAACCTGAATTCTACCACATTATATTTATTATAATCCCATTAATGGCATTTTGTTTAAGCACAGTGCCTCTATCTACCAAGATGATTCTGAACTATAATTCCATCATGTGTTTCAGGTTGACTATTTCTTCCAGCTTTTTGTCATATGCAAACTATTGATGGCTCTACAGCCAGACTGCTAAATCCAACTCCTGGTTCTACTACTTACAAGAAATGGGGTGTCAGGCAAGTCAGCTTAAACCCTCTGTATGTCTCAGATCCTTTATCTGTAAAAACTGGGAATAGTAATAACAGCCAGGCACAGGATCATGCCTGTAATTCTACCACTTCAGGAGGCCGAAGTGGGAGGACTGCTTGAGGCCAGGAGTTTAAGACCAGCCTGGGAAACACAGTGAGACCACATCTCTACAAAACAAAATAAAACAAAACAAAAAAAGAAAATTAGCTGGGCATGGTGGCTCATGCTTGTAGTCCAAGCTTCTCAGGAGGCTGAGGTGGGAGGATCACTTGAGCCTAGGAGTTTCAGGCTGCAGTGAGCCATGATCACACCACTGCACTCCAGCCTGGGTGACAGAGTGAGATCCTGTTTCTGAAAAAAAAAAAGAAACTTAAATAAAAAAAAATTGTACTTACAGAGTTGTACAATGACATAAATGAGAATAATGTATATAAGAAGACTAGTATGATATCTGGCACATTGTAATTGCATAATTTAAAAAATTATTATTTATCTAAAGTATTGATAATAACAAACAAATTAGGATAAAGGGCAAATCTCCATGGCATTTTTTTGTGTGTACACTTCCTCAGAGATGACAGCAATCAAAATATTTTGAGACTATCAATTCAACCAGATTTATATTAAGATATACTTAAAATCCAATATAAAAACCTTTGAGATATAAAAACAGTAAAATATTCATTACTATTTATTTTCAGTTACGTTAGCAGGGTGTAATCGCTAAACTAAATGTAGTCATTTAATAGAGTGTAGTTTCTATCATCTTCCAAATACTGGTATGAAGAGAAAGAAATCAAGATTGACTGGATGAGTAGGAAAATGTATCTTTTATCACTGAGAAGATCATTTCAACTGTTCAAGCAATTCCTACTTATGTCAGGACGCTGGCAGAATAAGAGATAAATACATGCCTGTGCTTATTCCTGTGTATTGTCTTACTTTATGAAAATAAAATGTTAAAATGATAAAGTACAATGGAGGGAAAGTAATTCTAGAAACTTCATCTTTTACTAATAAGGAAAACCAATGAAACAGTAATAAAAAGGCCTAGTAAAGAAAAAATGTCTGTAGCATCTGCAATCAGAAGAGCTAAAACTCTTAGACAGTATGTAACATCTGGAATATTAACTTTAATGGCAGTAGGAAGCATCAAAATGTATACTTCATCACCAAACTAAAAACTGCTAATGGACCTCTAAAAAGAAAATGACAAACGAATATAAATCACTGTATCACTGTATACGTCTAGAAGTTGTTACATTTATGTTTATTAACACGTATGTTCCTAAATTTTTCCAAGATAAGATCAATCAAACAACTACATATGGACAATCAAGGAATAAAGTTTTACATCCAAACAAATGGCTGTCATATAATTTCCTGCAAATAAACACTTCCAATTAATGATTGTTCACAGTGTAGTCCTCTTTAGAGTCAAATATGAATCCTAAAATTTACCCATTCTAATGGTGCCGTCTCCAAGGCACTACTGGAATGGGTAAATTTTAGGATTCACATTTGATGGCAATATTCTCTTACCTGCTAACTGTGTGACTTTGGCCAAATTATTTCAATGTCTCTGTTTCTTAGGTTACAAAATGGAGGTAATATTTACTTCAGAGGCTTTCCAAGAGGATGAATTAGGGTATATTGTGAGATAACATAAAATTTACCGCTTTAACCATTTTTAAGTATACAGTTCTGTGGCTTTAAGTACATTCACGTTGCTGTATAACCATCACTAAAGCTGTATTTTTTAAGCTCTCAAGACTGAGCATGCAGTAACTGCTCAGAGAATGGCAGCTAAAATTACTCTCATTAGTGCTATCTTATTCTATCTTAAATTTGTGTAAATTATTTATTCCTAAACAGAAACTATTTCATATTTATTTCCACTAAATTGCTCCCAGTCTGAGAAATACTAGTTTCACCTTTTAAGCTGTAAACTATATTTCTAGCTTTCAAATTCTTCATCCAAGTGAATAACAAAAATATACAAATACTAAGAACTAACACACTGAGCATTTACTATGTGCCTAGTGCTGTTCTAAGCATGTTCAATTAATCCTCAAAATAATTTTAGAAGTTATATCCTACAAACATTCACGTTTTACAGCTGAGCATAAAGAGGGTAAGGAACTCATCCAAGGTCATCCATCTGGTAAGCAGCAAAACCAGGATTTGCACTCAAACAACCAAGTTGTAGAGTCACTCTTAACCACTCCACTGTGCTGCCTCTCACACACATAGTAACATACCACCCATGGGAATGATTACTTTCAGATGCCAGGTGTTATATGTTGACTGAGCCTTTGAGTTTCTCAGAAGCTTTAGCATCTATTATTTCATGTGCCTTTCCCAGAGATAATAAAGAGCAATCAGCCCCATTTTACAGATAGAGAGGCCTCAGGGAGGTCAAGTAATTTGTTCAAGGTCAACAGACCTTGGAGAGGTCCTGGGTTTTAGCTTGGCCACTTACTACCTGTGTGAAACTGCAGTCTCCTTGAGCGTCACTCAACTGTGAAAGGGAAATGATAACAACACCTTTTATAAGAAGTAAAAAAGTATCTGTTTGCTAAGTACCTGGCATAGAGCTTTGTATAAAAAGTGCTCGATAAACGTGATTCCCCCTCATTTTGCGTGTGATTCCTGGCATAGTGTTCTTTCCAAACACCATGCCACTAATTATCAATACCTTCTCACCAACTGTGTTAACAGATGGGGGGCAAAGGACATAACTTTTTGGAGATTACTATGTGATATCAAACCAGAAACCTCAGTGAACCATGTGATACCAAATTAGGCACCCCAATGAATTATACTTCCAGCTGTATTATATAATTTTAAATATAAGAAACTTCTTTTATTTTGTCCATATGGCCTATCACTTTATCAAAGTAGAAAATAAAATTGGTATACCAAGATTTGTTCTTTATAAAATTATGCTTAATGTTCCCCAATACCTTCTGTTCTTTTAGGTAACTGCCAAATACCTTACTTGATTTGTTCTGTTTCCGACCAGATATTGTTCAAAAATTATCATTTCCAAATGCTATCTTTTTCCCCTTAAAAAAAAGAATGCTTTTTTTTTTTCTGTCATTAGATCCTTCTCCTGTTCACCATGATTTCTCAAAAATAAAGACTAATAGGCTGGGCGCGGTGGCTCATGCCTGTAATCCCAGCACTTTGGGAGGCCGAGACAGGCGGATCACAAGGTCAGGAGATCGAGACCATCCTGGCTAACATGGTGAAACCCCATCTCTACTAAAATATACAAAAAAAAACTAACCGGGTGAGGTGGCGGGCACCTGTAGTCCCAGCTACTTGGGAGGCTGAGGCAGGAGAATGGCGTGAACCCGGGAGGCGGAGCTTGCAGTGAGCTGAGATCTGGCCACTGCACTCCAGCCTGGGCGACAGAGCTAGACTCCTTCTCAAAAAAAAAAAGAAAAAGACTAATAACTTGGCACTAGGTTTTTTCCCTCACATTTGCACAGAGGGAACATCTAATATGAATTATAAGTACTATTTATGCAAATACAGCCATAACAATTAGTATTTTTTGTCATTTAGGAAGCATTTTCTTAAGAAAAGATAAAAATGCCAGGAGGTGGCATACTCTCTTATAAAGTGAAATTGCTGCATAATTAATCTTTTGTTTTTTCCTCCAGACAGCAAGGATGTCATGAAGCATACACTGTTGACTTCCAAATATCGTTTAAAACACTCCCATGTCTTAAAACAATTTGGAAGTGGATGTTAAAAGCCAAGGGAATTTTTCAATCACATGTTGACTTCCTGAATCTACTACTTCCCCAACAAGCTAAAAGGCACATTGGGAGGGTACAAGCAGAAGTACCACAGAGAAAAGTGGTACTATGGGAACAATTCATTTGTTTGGCACAGTGAAGGTTCATGCCAATTTGTAACAGTATGGATTCAATAACTTTTCAAAGTCAAAAATGAGGTTTGGACAAGAGTAGCTTTCCACAATAGCTTTTGCTGAGATCTAGTAGCTAATACAAAATTTAAAAGCCTGTAAAAATTAGTAAAGTCCAGATAATGTTTAGGAATTAAAATACGACCTATCACTTTATTTTGCTAAAAAAGCACCAAGCTAAGATATTTGACTTCATGTATTCATTCATTCCTGGGCTAATTTTATGAAAAGAGGATGGAAAATTACATTTTTGGTGCTTGAGTTTAGCCATCTATAAAAAAATATTATTTGTCCTGCTAATCTTATGAGTCTGACAGAAGGATAAATGAAACAAAAGCTGTTAAAGCATTGTTCAAAATTTAAAGTATATAGCAATGTGAGATACAATTGTATTTTTTTAAACTTGTAAGCCTCTATGATGAGGTCATTTTAATCATGTCAGTCCCACCAGACAAGTATACATTACTGACAAAATAACTTAATGATATTGTCTTAGCCCTTTATGGAAATACATTTACCAACAAATATAGATTTTTGTATTATCTGTTTGCTACTAATGTTTTTCACTTTTATAATTTAATATTTATAAATAATTAAACCCAATATAAATTCACTTAATTAAGAAATGAAAATTTGGGGCCGGGCACAGTGGCTCACACCTGTAATCCCAGCACTTTGGGAGGCTGAGGCGGGCGGATCATGAGGTCAGGAGTTTGCCAGCCTGACCAACATGGTGAAAGCCCATCTCTACTAAAAATACAAAAATTAGCCGGGTGTGGTGGCATCCACCTGTAATCCCAGCTACTCACGAGGCTGAGGTAGGAGAATCACTTGAACCCAGAAGGCGGTGACTGCAGTGAGCCAAGATCACGCCACTGCACTCCAGCCTGGGTGACGGAGCAAGACTCCATCTCCAAAAAAAAAAAACAAAAAAACAAAAAAAAAGTGAAAATTTGGAATATAGTATCTCGTAAAATCACTAACATATCTGCCATTTTACATTTACATCAAGAAATTCTCAGTATGGCCGGGTGTGATGGCTCACGCCTGTAATCCCAGCACTTTGGGAGGCCAAGGCAGGCGGATCATCCAAGGTCGGGAGTTCGAGACCAGCCTGGCCAACATGGTAAAACCCTGTCTCTACTAAAAACACAAAAATTAGCTGGGCGTAGTAGCAGGCATCTGTAATCCCAGCTATGTGGGAGGCTGAGACAGAAGAATCACTTGAACCCGGTAGGTGGAGGTTGCAGTGAGCAGAGATCCCGCCATCGCACTCCAGCCTGGGTGACAAGAGTAAAACTCCATCTCAAAAAGAAAAGAAAAAGAAAAAGAAAAAAAAAATCTCAGTGTTATTGCAAAAAGACTATTCAGTTTTAAATAAGTCTTATAAAATAAGATTAACTTCCCAATATTAACATTCAAACTAAGAAAGTCAAACACACTAATAGTTTCACATTAAAAACAATACTTACACTCTTGTCCCATGAAATGGTTCAGCTTACCTCATCTCCCTTTAAAACTTCAGTACCATCAAATTCACGGGTCTGATTTCTCTTTACTGATGCTTCTCTCTCTAGGCTGGCTAACTTCTCCTTGGCCTCCTGAAGTTCTTCAGCTTTGGCTTCTTTTTTACGGGAAATGATAGATGCCTGATTGAGCATTAAATATGAATGTATAATAAGATATACAAACAGCTTCCTATTATCTTGTGAAATTATCTACTTTTTAGATTTTACCAAGTTATATTTTCAATATCAGCTTGGCCTCTCCTAACCAATACTCCTTGCCCTACTACTCATCATCACCAATTATACTGAATATGAATATACAATGTATATTAAACACCAGCCTACAAACACTTTGGAAGACAAAGCTCTGAAAATGTAAGACATATCAGCAGAGAAACAAAAATGTGCTAATAAGAAAAATATTAGGCCAGGCACAGTGGCTCAAATCTGTAATCCCAGTACTTTGGGAGGCCAAGGCAGGCGGATCACGAGGTCAGGAGTTTGAGACTAGCCTGACCAACATGGTGAAACCCCATCTCTACTAAAAATACAAAAATTAGCCGGGTGTGGTGGTGTGTGCCTGTAATCCCAGTTACTCAGGAGGCTGAGGCAGGAGAATCCCTTGAACCTGGGAGGTGGAGGTTGCAGTAAGCCAAGATCATGCCACTGGGCTCCAGCCTGGATGACAGAGCAAGACTCTGTCTCGAAAAAAAAAAAAAAAAAAAAGAAGGAAAAGAAAAATATTAAAGCCTTCTCAGATAACACTCAAATGCTAATGAAAATACATCCTAGTTCAAGTCAATAGAAGTTAACACCAAGTCTACTGTATTTTTACATGCTGGGTTTCCCTTTATTGGAAGAAAAAAAATGCTTCATTCTCAAAACTACAACGCGGGTCATCTTACTAAATTCAATATCCATACTTTTAAAATGAAATGTTAAAACATCTATTATATTTGGGCCATTCTAACAAATAAAATGCAGGTTCAAACTCAAACATCTGACTCACCAGAATTAGGCAAATGTTTACAAAATGCATTTTATATTAGCTAATAACTCTTGGGAGATTTCCTTAAATGAACCATAGGTGTACTAGTTTAAGAAAAACATTAGCCAATCTGTCTTAAGAGAAAGGATACAAATAATTTTTCAAGAAAATATGACAGGGGAGCGAAATCTCTAGCACAAATCCTTAAAAAAATTCTATTGTCCTTTTTTTAAAAAAATGAAAAGACAGGTGATGATGAAGGAATGTTTCACTCCATAGAACTATTCTAGCTTAAACAATGAAGGAGGCTGGGTGCAGTAGCTCACGTCTGTAATCCCAGAACTTCGGGTGGTCAAGGTAGGAGGATCACTTGAGCCCAGGAGTTCAAGACCAGCCTAGGCAACATAGTGAGACCCTGACTCTGAAAAAAAATAAATAATAAAAGAAAAATAGCTGGGTGTGGTGATGCACACCTGTGGTCCCAGCTACTTGGCAGGCTGAGATGCGAGGATCATTTGAGTTTAAGAGGTTGAGGCTACAGTGAGCCATGATCACGTACTGTATTCCAGCCTGGGTGACAGAGATCCTGTCTCAAAGCAAAAAAAAAAAAAAGTGGGGTTAGGCATGGTGGCTCACGCCTGTAATCCTAGCACTTTGGAGGCCAAGGAGGGTGGATTACCTGAGGTCAGGAGTTCAAGACTAGCCTGGCCAACATGGTGAAACCCTGTTTCTACTAAAAATACAAAAATTAGCCAGGCATGGTGACGTGTACCTGTAGTCCCAAACACTTGAGAGGCTGAGGCAGGAGAATTCCTTGAACGTGGGAGGCGGAGGCTGCAGTGAGCCAAGATTGTACCACTGCACTCCAGCCTGGGTGACAGAGTGAGACTCCATCTCAAAAGAGAAAAAAAAAAAAAAGTGGTGAAGAAGGAATGATAGAACACCAAACTGTGTAAGAATTGATGGTATACTTCAATAATAAAATAAGTAACATAAAATAAACTTCTTTCCCAAACCAGGATCTTATTTAATAGAAAAATATGAGAGTATTTCCCACTAAACTCAGGAACAAGAAAAAAAAAGCCCACTACCTTTACTACAGTTTAATTACTGTGTTGAAAGTATTAGCTAATAGACATGAGAAAGCAGTTAGAAGCATAAAAATTTGACAGGAAAAATTGGAATTTGCATGTTATATATAATTATGTGTCCAAAAGAATCAATAGAAAAACTACAGAAACCAAATCAATAGCTTTCATAGACAAAATCAGTCAGAAGACATAAGGAAAGAAAAGCCCTCATTTATAAAAGCAAAAATGAAAGTAAATATGTGTGATGGTTAATATTAGGTGTCAACTTGACTGGATTGACGGATGTCTAGGTGGCTGGTAAAGCATTTTTTCTGGGTGTGTCTGTGAGGGTGTTGCCAGAGGAGACTGACATTTGAGTCAGTGGACTGGGAGACAAAGACCCACTCTCAATGTGGTGGGCACCGTCCAATCAGCTGCCAGTGCTGCTAGAACAAGGCAGGGAGAGGAAGGTGGGATAGCTTTGCTTGCTGAGTCTACTGGCTCTCTTTGTTCTTCCCATGTTGGATGCTTCCTTTCCTACTGTCCTTGGATATCAGACTCCAGGTTTTTCAGCTTTTGAGACTTACACCAACAGCCTCCTTGGGCTCTTGGCCTTTCGGCTGCACGCTGAAGGCTACACTGTTGTCTTCCCTGGCCTTGAGGCTTTTGGCTTTGGACTGAGCCACTACTGGATTTTCTCTTTCTCCAGCTTGCAGATGGTCTATCATGACTTTGCCTTGTAATTGTGTGAGCCAATTCTCCATAATAAACTCTCTTTTATATATACCTATATCCTATTAGTTCTGACTAACCAATAGGATATATGGTTGATTAGGATAACCCTGACTAATACAACATGTAGGCATAAATTTTACTTTTAGTTTCGAAACTGTTTGAGGAGGCGAGATTCTGAGAGGGTGGTGGAGTAGGAAGCACCTGAAATCTGTCTCCTCACCTAGTGAACAATTGCTCTGGTATTCCAAAATAATTACAACACACGGATTCTACCAGTGTAATTGTTGGAATACTGAGTGCTTGCAACATCCAGTGGAAAGCTTGGACAGCAAAGTGAGGCTAATTTCAACCAATTTCAGCCCTTAGCACAGTAGCAGGTTTCATCTCCCACCCCCAGCCCCAAACACATGTTCCTGGTGCAGCGTGCACACAGCTTGCTGGAGCAAGAGTGAACAGAAAGGACCTAGTCCTCCAATACTGGGCAACTGTGACCTGAGTGCAGTTCTGATCACAGAGGTGCAGACAAAGAGAGGGAGGCCACTGTTGTTGCATCTTCTACCATTATTGCAAGTCCTTCCCCCTTTGACTGAAGTGACTTCTAGAGGATTTATAGGTCTGGATCCTTTTTTTCTGTCCCTTTAATTTTTCTCATTTTCCCCTTTTGGAAACCAGACATTTAAGACTAAGACATTAAAAAGCAACTACATATATGGGAAAATTTAGAAAGTGACCACACGTGTCCAGAGAAATGCAATGGCTCAGAAAAGACCTGAGATAATTTTTTTTTTAATTTAATTTTTTTTTTTTTGAGACAGGGTCTGGCTCTGTCACTCAGGCTGGAGTGCAGTGGCCCAATCTTGGTTCACTGCAACCTCCACCTACCAGGCTCAAGCAATCTGCCCACCTCAGCCTCCTGAGTAGCTGAGACCACAGGTACACACCACCACACCAAGCTATATTTCTGTATTTTTAGTAGAGACAGGGTCTTGCCATGTTGCCCAGGTTAGTCTCAAACTCTTGAGCTCAACCACTCATCTTGGCCTCCCAAAGTGCTGAGATTGTAGGCATAAGCCACTGTGCTCACCCTATCTTAACTTTACATTTTAGCCTATTCTTTGGCCCAGTCTACACCAATCAAAAAAACAAAAACAATAACAAAAAAACAGTAAACCCCTGGGAAAAGAGAGAACCTAATTTCCAGAGTTACTGCAGTATGAGATTCCAGTGTCCACTTTTCAACCAAAAAAGTCACAAAGCATAAAAAGAAACAATAAAATATGATACATCTAAAGGAAAAATATGAGGCCAGACACAGTGGCTCATACCTATAATCCCAACACTTTGGGAGGCTAAGGCAGAAGGATCCCTTGAGGCCAGGAGTTTGAAACCAGTTTGAGCAGCATAATGACACCCTGTTTCTATTTTTTAGAATAAAATTGTTTAAAAAATTTGAAAACAGACCAGGCACGGTGGCTCATGCCTGTAATCTTACCACTTTGGGAGGCCAAAGCAGTTGGATCACCTGAGGTCAGGAGTTCCAAGATCAGTCTAGCCAACATAGTGAAACCTGTCTCTACTAAAAATACAAAAATTAGCCAGGTGTGATGGCTAATTTTTGTATTAGCCTGTAATCCCAGCTACTCAGGAGGCTGAGGCAGGAGAATTGCATGAACCCAGGAGGTGGAGGTTGCAGTGAGCTAAGATCGTGCCACTGCACTCCACCTGGACAATGGAGTGAGACTCTGTCTCAAAAAATAAATAAATAAATAAAATAAAAATAAAAACAGAGGAAAAAAATGAATCAATAGAAGTTCTCTGAAAGAGACCTGATGGCATATCAACTAGATAAGGACTTTAAAACTACTGTCTTAAAGATGCTCAAAGAACTCATGAAGATGTGGAGAACATCAAGAAAATGATGTATTAACAAAATGGAAATGCCAATACAGAGAAAACCTAAAGAGAAAGGAAAAAGAAATCTTGGAGCTTTTTAAAAAGTACAATATTGAAATTAAAAATTCACTAGAGGGATTCAAAGGCAGATTTGGGAAGGCAGACAAAAGAATCCATGAACTTGAAGACAGGTCAATGGAAATTATCAAGTCTGAGAAATAGAAAGAGAAAAATATTGAAGAAAAGTGAACAGAGCCTAAGGAACACGTGGGATACCATTAAGTAGGCCAGTATATGCACTGTGGAAGTCCCAGAAAGAAAAGACAAAGAGAAAGGGACAGACAGAATATATGAAGAAATAATGTATGAAAACTTCATCAATTTGATTAAATATAAATATAAACATCTAAGAAGCAGAATAAACTCCAAGAAAGATGAACTGAAAGAGACATACACTGAGACACATTAAAATCAAACTGTTGGTGCTTGACCTTCTTTCTTTAAACTTCATGTGCCTGCTTGGGTCTCTTCCAAGTGCACTTCCTTTCTTTTCTGTTCTAAGGCCTTTTATTATTATGATTATTTATTTATTTATTTATTTATTTATTTTTTGAGACAGGGTCTCATTCTGTTGCCCAAGCTGAAGTGCAATGGCGTGATCTTGGCTCACTGCAACCTCTGCCTCCCAGGTTTAAGCAATTCTCCTGCCTCAGCCTCCCAAGTAGCTAGAACTATAGGCGCACGCCACCACTCCAGGCTAATTTTTGTTTTTTTTTGGTAGAGACGGAGTTTCACCATATTGGCCAGGCTGGTCTCAAACTCCTGACCACATGATCTGCCTGCCTCAGCCTCCCAAAGTGCTGGGATTACAGGCGTGAGCCACCACGCCTGGCCTCTAAGGCCTTTTAAAATAAACTTCTACTCCTGAAAAAACAGTAACAACAAAAAAATCAAACTGTCAAAAGCTAAAGGCAAAGAGAACATTCTGAAGGCATCAAGAGACTGACTAGTCACATACAAGAGATTCTCATTAAGATCATCAGCAAATTTCTAATCAGAAACTTTGGAGGCCAGAAAGCAGTGGGATAATATATCAAGATACTAAGAGAAAGAACTGTCAACCAAGAATCATGTATCTGGCAAAATTGTCCTTCAAAAGTAAGGGAGAGGCTGGGTGTGGTAGCTCATGCCTATAATCTCAGTACTTTGGGAGGCTGGAGTAGGCAGATCACTTGAAGTCAGGAGTTCTAGACCAGCCTGGCCAATGTGGCAAAACCCCATCTCTACTAAAAATACAAAAATTAGCTGGGCATGGTGATGCACACCTGAGTCCCAGTTATTCAGGAGGCTGAGGCAGGAGAGCTGCTTGAACCCAGGAGGTGGAGATTGCAGTGAGTGGAGATCATGCCACTGCATTCCATCCTGGGCAATGAAGTGAGACTCCATCTCCAAAAAAAGGAAAAAAAAAAAAAGTAAGGAATAAATTAAGACATTCCCAGATAAACAAAAGCTACATTCCCAGATAAGCAAAAGCTAAGAGACTTTGTTTTGTTCGTTTTTTTTTTTTTTTTTGAGACGGAGTCTTGCTCTGCCATCCAGGCTGGAGTGCAGTGGCACGATCTCGGCTCACTGCAAGCTCCGCCTCCCGGGTTCACGCCATTCTCCTGCCTCAGCCTCCTGAGTAGCTGGGACTACAGGCGCCCGCCACTACGCCCAGCTAATTTTTTTGTATTTTTAGTAGAGACGGGGTTTCACTGTGTTAGCCAGGATGGTCTCGATCTCCTGACCTCGTGATCCGCCCGCCTTGGCCTCCCAAAGTGCTGGGATTACAGGCGTGAGCCACCGCGCCCGGCCCCAAGACTTTGTTAAAACTACACTTGCCTTGGAAGAAATGCTCAAATAAGTCCTGCAAGGTAAAGTGAAAAGATACTAGGAAGTAACTCAAAGCTGTATAAGAAAGAAAGATCTCAATAAAGGCAAATACATGAGCAATTATGAAAGCTAGTATTAGTGTAACAATGGTCTGTAAATCCACTTTTTGTTCTCTATATAATTTAAGAGACTATACATTTAAAACAACACAATTATTAATAGCTGAATGGCTAGCATTACTGTAATTTTGGTTTATAACCCCACATTTTGTTTTGTATATAATTTAAGAGATTAACACATTTAAAAGAGTTATTAGTTTATGTTTTTGGGCACACAATGTGTAAAGACGTCATTTTGTGACATGAACAACTGAAAGGGGTGGGGATGTAGCTGTAATGAACAGAGTTTTTATATGTTATTGAAGTTAAACTTGTATAAATTCAAATCACAGTGATAGAACTTTAGGATGTAATCCCCATGGTAACCACAAAGAAAATAGCTATAGAATATACACAAAGGAAAGGAGAAAGGAATTTAAACATTTCACCATAAAAAATCAACTAAACACAAAAGACAGTAAAGAAGGAAATGAGGGACAAAAAAGCTATAATGCATATAGAAAGCAAATAGCAAAATGACAGAAGTTGCTGTTTATCAGTAATCACTTTAAATATAAATAGATTGACTATCCAATGAAAGGACAGTGATTGGCAGAATGGATAAAAAACATGTGATCCATGCCGGGCACGGTGGCTCATGCCTGTAATCCCAGAACTTTGGGAGGCCAAAGCGGGCAGATCACCTGAGGTCAGGAGTTCAAGACCAGCCTGGTCAACATGGTGAAACCCTGTCTCTACTGAAAATACAAAAAATTAGCTGGGCGTGGTGGCAAGCACTTGTAATCCCAGCTACTCAGGAGGCTGATGCAGGAGAATCGTTTGAACCAGGGAGGCAGAAGTTGCAGTGAGCTGAGATCATGCCATTGCACTCCAGCCTGGGCAACAAGAGTGAAACTCTGTCGCAAAAAAAAACCCCCAAGAAACCACATGATCCAAGTAATGCTGTCTACAGGAGACTCATTTTAGATCCAAAGACATAACTAAATTGAAAGTGAAAGGATAGAAAAAGATATTCCATTCAAATAATAAACAAAAGACAACAGGGTGACTATATTAATATCAGATGAAGTAACTTTAAATTTTAAAAGAGTATAAGAGACAAAGAAGGACATTATTAATAAAAGGTTCAATACAGCAAGATTATAAGCAATTATAAACATTTCACATCTAATGACAGACCATCAAAATATATGAAGCTAAAACTGACAGAATTGAACACAGAAAAAGACAATTGTATAATAATAGATTGAGACTTCAGCATTCAGTCTCAATAATGGATAGAACAAGCAGAATATAAGTTAGAAAATACAGGACTTAAACAACAAAATAAACCAACTAGATCTAGCAGACATATAGAAAACTGAGACATATAGAGGCTGAGATCTCGCCACTGCACTCCAGCCTGGGTGACAGTGAGACTGTGTCCAAAAAAAAAAAAATGTTTCAGTAGATTTTAAAAGATAGATATCATACAGAGTATCTTATTTGACTACAACGGGATGAAGTTCGAAATCATTAACAGAAACAAAACTGGTAAATTAACAAACTTGTGGAAATTAAAAATACATTTTTTCTTTCTTTTTCTTTATTTCTTTTTCTTTCTTTCTTTTTTTTTTTTGTGAGGCAGAGTCTTCCTCTGTCACCCAGGCTGTAATACAGAGGCATGATCTTGGCTCACTGCAACCTCTGCCTCCCAGGGTCGATTTTTCCATCTCAGCATCCCGAGTAGCTGGGATTACAGACATGTACCACCATGCCTGGCTAATTTTTGTATTTTTAACAGAGACAGGGTTTCACCATGTTGGCCAGGCTGGTCTCGAACTCCTGGTCTCATGTGATCTGCCTGCCTCAGCCTCCCAAAGTGCTAGGATTACAGGCGTGAGTCACCGCACCCGGCAAAAAATACATTTTTTTTTTAGATGGGAGTCTCGCACTGTTGCCCGGACCGGAGTGCAATGGCATGATCTCAGCTCATTGCAAGCTCTGTAATCCCAGCACTTTGGGAGGCCAAGGTGGGTGTATCACGAGGTCAGGAGTTCAAGACCAGCCTGGCCAAGATGGTAAAACCCTATCTCTACTAAAAATACAGAAAAATTAGCTAAGGGTGGTGGCCTGTAATCTCTGCTACTTGGGAGGCTGAGGCAGAGAACTGCTTCATCCCAGGAGGCAGAGGCTGCAGTAAGCTGAAATTGCGCCACTGCATTCCAGCCTAGGTGACAGAGCAAGACTCCGTCTAAAAAAAAAAAAATCTCCCAACAAAGAAAAGCCCTGGACCTGATGGCCTCACTGGTGAATTCCACCCAACACTTAAATTAACGAATACCAGGGTGGGCGCAGTGGCTCACACCTGTAATCCCAACACTTTGGGAGGCTGAGGCGGGTGGATCACCTGAGGTCGAGAGTTCGAGACCACCCTGACCTTTAGTAGAGACATGGAGAAACTCTGTCTCTACTAAAAATACAAAATTAGCTGGCGTGGTGGTGCATGCCTGTAATCCTAGCTACTCAGGAGGCTGAGGCAGTAGAATTGCTTGAATCTGGGAGGCGGAGGTTGCGGTGAGCCGAGATCACGCCATTACACTCTAGCCTGGGCAACAAGAACGAAACTTCGTCTCAAAAATAAAAAAGTAAAAAATAACAAACACCAAATCCTTCTTAAACTTTTCCAATAAGTTGAAGAGTAGCATAACTTCCTAACTCATTCTCTGAGGCCAGCATTACTGTTAGGGAACAGCATAAGACTGTTAGAAGGAAACATAGGGTAAATGTTTCACAACACTGGATTTAGCAATGATTTCTTGGATATGACATCAAAAGCACAGGCAACAAAAGAAAAAATTAGACAAATTGGACTTCATGAGAATTTAAAACTTTTGTGCATCAAAAGACACTGACAACAGAGTAAAAAGGCAACACACAGAATGGGAGAAAATATTTGCAAGTCATGTATCTGATAAGGGATTAACATCCTGAATAAGCCAGGCATAGTGGCTGATGCTTATAATCCCAGTACTTTGGGAGGCCCAGGCGGGAGGATCTCTTGAAGGGACTGAAGACCAGACTGGGCACTGTAGGAAGATCCCATTTCTACAGAAAATTAGCCAGGTGCAGTGGCAGGTACCTGTAGTCTCAGCTACTTGGGAGGCTGAAGAGGGAGAATCACTTGGGCCCAGGAGTTCAAGGCTGCAGTGAACTATGATGGCACACTCCAGCCTGGGCAACAGAGTGAGACCCTATCTCTAAGAAAAAAAAATCCAGAATATACAGAGAACTCCTAAAACCCAACAACAAAAAACCAAACAACCCAATTCAAAAATGGGGTTAATATCTAAAATATATAAGGAACTAAACTCACATAAAAAAATAGATAACCTGATTAAACAATGGACAAAGAACCTAAAGAGACATTTATTAAAGACATACAAATGGCCAACGGGTATATGAAAAAATGCTCAGCATCCCTAATCATCAAGGAAATGTAAATTTTAAAATGAGCTATCACCTCGTAACTGTTAGAATAGCTATTATCAAAACCACACAAGATAACAAGTGGTGGTGAGGATGTGAAGAAAAGGGAACTCTGGTACACTGTGGATGGGAATGTAAATTAGTATAGTCATTATAGAAAACAGTATGGAGGTTCCTCAAAAATTAAAAATAGAACTAGTATATAATCCAGCAATTCCACTAGTGTGTATGTATCCAAGGGAAATAAAAATCAGTATATTGAAGAGCTATCTGCATTTACATTGTCATTGAGCATTAATTTCAATGGCCAACATATGGAATCAACCCATGTATCCATCAGTGAATGAATACATAAAGAAAATGTAGTATATGCAAAATGAAATACTATTCAGCCTTCAAAAAGAAGGAAATCCTGTCATTTACAACAACATGGATGAGCCTGAAGGACACTATGTTAAATGAAATAAGCCAGGCACAGAAAGACAAATACTGCATGATCTCATTCATATGAGGAATCTTAAAAAGCTGAACTCATGGAAGCAGAAGAGTAAAATGGTGGCTTTCAGGGGATTAGGGAGGTATACAGATTGGAAAGATACTGGTCAAAGGAAACAAAATTTCAGTTGGGGGAATAAATTCAAGAGATCTTTGTATAATATAATTATAGTTAATGTATCTTACACTTGAAAATTGTTGGCCGGGTGCGGTGGCTCAAGCCTATAATCCCAGCACTTTGGGAGGCCGAGACGGGAGGATCACGAGGTCAGGAGATCGAGACCATCCTGGCTAACACAGTGAAACCTCGTCTCTACTAAAAAATACAAAAAACTAGCCGGGCGAGGTGGCTGGAGCCTGTAATCCCAGCTACTCGGGAGACTGAGGCAGGAGAATGGCGTAAACCCGGGACGCGGAGCTTGCAGTGAGCTGAGATCCGGCCACTGCACTCCAGCCTGAGTGATAGAGCAAGACTCCGTCTCAAAAAAAAAAAAAAAGAAAATTGTTAAGAGGATAGATGTTAAATGTTCTCACCACAAAAAAATTAGTATGTGAGGTAATGCATATATTTATTAGTTTGATTTAGCCATTCCATGATTTCAAAACATCAGGTTGCATACCATAAACATAACAATTTGTATTTGTCAATTTAGAAAATAATTTTAAAATCCCATATATCCACACAAAAACTTGTATAAGAATGTTCATAGTAGCATTACTCATAATAGCCAAAAAGTGAAAATAACCTAAATGTCCATTAACCAATGAATGGACAAACAAAATATGATGTAGCTATACAAGGGAGTATTATTCAGCAATAAAAAGGAATGATGTACTGATACATATACTACAACATGGATGGACTTTAAAAATGCTATGCTAAGTGAAAGAAGGAATAATATATTAAAATATTCCATTTATATGAAATGTGCATGACAGGCAAATCTATAGACTGATTTGGTCTCAAATCAGTTGAAATTGGGGGTTTAGGGGAGAAATGGAAAGTGGGTGCTAATGGGTTTGGGGTTTATTTTAGGGGTGATAAAATGGTTCTAAAATTGATCGTGGTGATGGTTGCACAAACTCTATAAATACACTAAAATACCACTGAAGTGTACACTTTAAATGGGTAAATTGTATGGTATGTGAATTATATCTAAATCAAGTTATTTTTAAAAAGGAATAAAAGGTTTTCTACTATGGAATGGTCACCAGCATGTATTGTTAAGAAGAAAAAAATGCAAGGAGAAGAAAAGTGTGTTTAGTATGTTCTTCTTTCCCTAAGAAGTGAGATATAAGTATATACATCTATATAATATTTCTAATGGAATAATAAAGTGTGAAATTTAAAAAATAATCTATGCGGGAAGGAAAGAATAGGGTGGAAGCACAGGGATAGATGCTAGAAACGTCTCTGAATATATACCCCAAGGACAAAATGAACTAAAAACCAATTTTCAGTAGTAATCATATTCTTGATGGTTTTTTTTTTTTTTTTTTCGAGACAGTCTCACTCTGTTGCCTAGGCCGGAATGCAGTGGTGTGATCTTGGCTCACTGCAAGCTCTGCCTCCCAGG
>NW_012110919.1:21495828-21502738 GCF_000951035.1 Colobus angolensis palliatus | reverse complement strand
GCACTCCAGGCTGGGCGACAAAGCGAGACGAGACTCTGTCTCAAAAAGAAAAGAAAAGAAAAAATCAGTGAGAACTCCCAACACCCAGACTGTGGTTTTGAAACAGAAGTGGGGCAGCGAAGTGCTGGGTAGAGGAGGGCATGGTCCCTGGTGAGGGCTCCACCCCCAGGTCTGTCCCCATGGACCTAGGTGAGGATAGGCACTCCTGCCTTCATGCCCAAATATTGCATTTCCCAAGACCACCCTGGTCTGCCATGCCCCAAGACCACCCTAGTCTGTCATGCCCCCATCCTGTGCCTATAAAAACCCCCAAGACCCTAGCAGGCAGACACACAAGTGGCTGGACATCAAGAGAAGCAGACTGGCTGAAGAAGACACAAGTGGCTTGACACCTAGAGACACTGACCAGCACCGGCAGGCCACTGACTGACCTAGGCCATTGATTGGCAGAACGATGCAGAGTTCGGATGGGGCAGTGGGAGAAGAGTCAGGGTGGTGGGAGAAGAGTCAGGGTGGTCAAAGAAGAGTCAAGCCTGACTCCAGGGGAATACCATTTCCCTTCGGGCTCCCCTATAAGCTGAAAGCTACTTCCACTCGATAAAACCTTACACCCATTCTCCAAGCCCACATGTGATCAGATTCTTCAGTACACCAAGACAAGAAACCCAGGATACAGAAAGCCCTCTGTACTTGTGATAAGGTAAGGGTCTAATTGAGCTGACTAACACAAGCTACCTATGGATGGTTAAACTAAAAGAGCACACTGTAACACATGCCCACTGGGGCTTCAGCTGTAAACATTCGCCCCTAGACACTGCAGTGGGGACAGAGTCCCACAACCTGCCTGTCTATATGCTCCCCTAGAGGTTTGAGCAGTGGGGCACTGAAGAAGCGAGCCACTCCCCCTGTCGCATGCCCTGCGATGGGGACAAGGGAACTTTTCCTATTTCAGTTTCTAAATATCATTTCCTGCTAAAACAAATCAGCTTCATGGAAGAAACTCTAATTCCAGGTCTAGAGTAGGAAATGCAAACGATGAGCCTAGAAATGTCTTAAATAGTGCAGAAAGCAAGGAAATTATCAAAGGCCACTACAATCTGAAAAGAACTCAAAAGTTAACTTGAAAAGCCTCCCATTAGCCAAAACTGGGACAATCTGAGCATCATTAAGGACACTGTTTAAAACTTACATGATGATATCTAGGATTCATAATGAGATTAAACAAAAAATAGCCCTAATTGATCACTTCACTGTTGGAGGATGCAAATGAGTTAGAAGAAACAAATTCATTATGAAAACTGATAAATGATGATAAAAACCAAGCATGTACCCTGCCTATCCTATATGAACTATAACTCAGGACAACCAAATAGTTGATGAGAGGTTTTCTTTTTATAAAAGTAGCCCAGGGCTGGGCATGGTGGCTCACACCTGTAATCCCAGCACTTTGGGTGGCCGAGGCAGGTGGATCACAAAGTCAGGAGTTCAAGACCAGCCTGGCCAAGATGGTGAAACCCTGTCTCTAATAAATAAACAAAAATTAGCTGAGCATTGGTGGCAGGCACCTGTAATCCCAGCTACTTGGAAGGATGAGGCAGGGAATTGCTTGAACCTGGGAGGCAGAGGTTGCAGTGAGCCGAGATTGCGCCACTGCACTCCAGCCTGGGTGACAGAGCAAGGCTCCATCTCAAAAAAAAAAAAAGAAAAAAAAAAAGTAGTCCAACTAATAAATGAAGAAGGAATCAAAATATGAACATTTTATAATTTATAATAAAGTGAATGGATAAGCAATGAGCAATGATAGTAAGTGGCTGCTCATGTCACAATTAAGAGACAACCAAGCATTATCACTTCCAAATAAAAGTACGTAATACCACCTAGAAAGTTTTCTTGCCAAAAAAATATCAAACCAGAATCTGTTCAAACTCCTAGTTCTAATTTATAGGAAATACAGGAAACAAATGAACATGGTAAAACACCACCATAGGGTTGCAATCAGTAAAATACAAACTGTTGGAAATATCATGGGAAAAATGAACCAGTTTTGTCAACACATATATTGCCAGAAAGCACTAAATAGATAAATTGGTGAGAAGAGAACATATGGATTAAAAGAGACATACTTTCTAGGACAGATAGGTGACAGCAAAAAAAAAAAAAAAAAAAATCAGCCAAATGCAATATATGAATCCTATATGGATCTCAACTGAAAAAGAGACAAGGAAATGTCACTGATTTCCTGGCTGACCAAGTATTTTCTGATATTAAGGAATTATTAAAATTTTCAGATGTGGTATGTTATGGTTAAGTTAAAACGCCTTTATCTTTTAGATATATATTCCTTTTTTTTTTTTTTGAGATGGAGTCTCGCTCTGTCACCCAAGCTGGAGTGCAGTGGCACAATCTCGGCTCACTGTAAGCTCCGCCTCCCGGGTTTGCGCCATTCTCTTGCCTCAGCCTCCCGAGTAGCTGGGACTACAGGCGCCCGCTACCACGCCCAGCTCATTTTTTGTATTTTTAGTAGAGATGGGGTTTCACCATGGTCTCGATCTCCTGACCTCGTGATCTGCCCGCCTCAACCTCCCAAAGTGCTGGGATTACAGGCATGAGCCACTGCGCCCAGCTAGATATATATTCCTAAACATTTATAGATGTAATGATATGATGAACTCTAAGATATGCTTCAAAATAATACAGTTGGGGTTGGTAGTATAGAGGAAACAAGAATGGCCATGAACCCTGTAGCTCAGGGAAACATGAGCGTTTATTGAACAATTTGCCTCTACCTTTGTAATTGATCGAAATTTTCCATTATAAAGGTTTTAAAAAATTCTAATGTCCTTAAATAATGCTTTGTTATGTAGCTTAGTATTTTCTGTGGTTATAGAATGCTCTTCACACTAAAATCCTCCCGCCTGGGTTCTTTTCAGATAAGCCATGGCCTTCATTTCAATCTTTTATAGAAATATAAAACAAGGTAAGTACCCTCAAAACTAAGTGACAATTTAGTTGTGGATAAAATAATAAATGCTTTAGCACTAAAATTTAATTTATTCTACACTTGCAAACTAACTTTAAACCTGAAAAAGCATACTTTTATTAACTCATTAAAAATTATAAATGTTTTTACTTATACCACCTAAGGTAAGTTTTCATTTTAAAAATAAATTCCACAGTCACAGATACAAACACAAATAGCTCTATTACTACAGTTTGTACATGCTGAGGAAACTAAGCATTATTAGGGGTATCAAATTTCAAACTTGAATAAGCATCTTTTGTGGCTTTTCCACTAATTCTTTGATATACTCTGGAGATTAGCAGTGACAGAACAACATTTATTCTCTACTTCTTTCTCACTTTAAGACTATAGATAACACAGCCAGGGGTTCACGAATATGCTTACAGATCTAAATATGTGAGCCAAAAGAATGTTCTTACCTGTTGCCTATACAGTGAGAGATTGCCTTCAATGGGCTCATTTCTCATCATTCTCTTTTCAATCAGCTGGTTAATTTCTGTGTTTATTTCATTTATCTAAAACAGCATGAGAGCAAAAAAAAAAAAAAAAAAAGTTAAATCTTTCCCTGTAAGTACACAAACTAAGTGACATCTGGCCAAACTAGCCTTGAATTTATGGTTTTTTTTTTTTTTTTTTTTTTTTTTTTGAGACGGAGTCTCGCTCTGCCGCCCAGGCTGGAGTGCAGTGGCCAGATCTCAGCTCACTGCAAGCTCCGCCTCCTGGGTTTATGCCATTCTCCTGCCTCAGCCTCCCGAGTAGCTGGGACTACAGGCGCCCGCCACGTCGCCCGGCTAGTTTTTTGTATTTTTTAGTAGAGACGGGGTTTCACCGTGTTAGCCAGGATGGTCTCGATCTCCTGACCTCGCGATCCGCCCGTCTCGGCCTCCCAAAGTGCTGGGATTACAGGCTTGAGCCACCGCGCCCGGCCTTGTTTTTTTTTTTTTAAAGAGACAAGGTCTCAGTTTCACCTAGACTAATTTTTTTTAAGAGATGGGGTCTTGCTATGTTGCCCAGACTGATTTTGAATTCCTGGGTTCACGTGATCCTCCCACCTTGGCCTCCCAAAGTGCTGGCATTACAGACGTGAACCATGGCACCCAGCCTGAATTTACAATTCTTAACATTAAGTCTCTGATGGGCAAAACAGTTCCATTAATGTTATGGGGAGCTTGTTATGATTACTTTTAGAAACAATTTACATTTCATGATATATAGTTACACAATTTGATTACTTATACAGATTTAATCACCCATGTCTAAATTATTCTAAAGTATTTTACATGAAATATTTATACATTACCACAAAGATGCTTTCTAAAAATCTGAAGCTATCCCCTCACCTAGGTTGTGACTTCAAGTCACTGAAATTGATAAAGCAAATGTGAACAAACATGCACCAAGGATTTATTACAAGGATTCATGAACCCAGTTGAGAGTTGACAGGGATAACGCCCTTCCTGTGCTAATAATCTGTGAATCTTCGATAGCTATCATTTATCCTAATCATTAATCTAAATATCTCCAAAACGTAACAAAACTGAATAAATCTGACAGAAGCATATAGTTCCTCAACAAATCAAAACAAAAACCATGGTTTTCAGTGTATCCATCCTTTGAAAGATTAGAGTTCTCTCTAACCCTAACCCTAATTCTGTGACATTAAATTTTAGCTAGATTAGGCCGGGCATGGTGGCTCATGCCTGTAATCGAAGCACTTTGGGAGGCTGAGGCGGGTGGATCATCTGAGGTCAGGTCAAGACCAGCTTGGCCAACATGGTGAAATCCCGTCTCTACTAAAAATACAAAAAATTAGCTGGGCATGGTGGCATGCACCTGTAGCCCCGGCTACTCCGGGGGCTGAGACAGGAGAATCACTTGAACCCAGGAGGTGGAGGTTGCAGTGAGCCGATATCGCACCACTGGACTCCAGCCTGGGCGACAGAGGGAGACTCCATCTCAAAAACAAAACATAACAAAAGAAATTTTTAACCAGATCTCACTTGGACATTTAATTTTTCTAAGTAAATTAAAAGCATAAAACAGTCAGGCCCGGGTGCGGTGGCTCACACCTATAATCCCAGCACTTTGGGAGGCCGAGGTGGGTTAATCACAAGGTCAGGAGTTCGAAACTAGCCTGGCCAACACAGTGAAACCCCTGTCTCTACTAAAAATACAAACATTAGCCAGGCGTGGTGGCACATGCCTGTAATCCCAGCTACTCAGGAGGCTGAGGCAGGAGAATCACTTGAACCCAGGAAGCGGAGGTTGCAGTGAGCTGAGATCACGCCACTGCACTCCAGCCTGGGCAACAGAACGAGACTCCATCTCAAAAAAAAAACAAAAAACAAAAAACAAAACAAAAAATTAGCCAGGCTTGGTGGTTCGTGCCTATAATCCCAGCTAGTTGGGAGGCTGAGGCTGGAGAATCACTTGAACCCAGGAGGCGAAGGTTGCAGTAAGCCGAGATTGTGCTACTGTACTCTAGCCTGGGCAACAGAGCAAGTACTATCTCAAAAAAATAGAAAAAGGTATAATCTGATACTAGCTTTCAGTAAGCATTACAACATTTAGTAATTCCAAGGCAGGTATACCAGGTTAATAAAAATATTAGCTTTAAATATAAAATTGCTATAATATTTTGCTTGGAAATAACAATTAATGATAATTAAAATATTTTTAAATTTCTCATCTAAATGCTGATATTATGAAGACATGAACCCACTGGTCAATTCATTCACATTAATTTACATATTTAAGTTACTTCATTTGCTAATCAATTGACTATGTTTTCATAACATCATGTGGATTAAGTAATAGCATAACATTCTATAATTCCTCATAAAGGACAAACCCTCATGAGAGTTGTCAACTCTTAGCATAGGTTAATTTAAGAGTCAATAGTGGGATACTAGAGAAAGCAGTTCACATAATTTTATAGGACTGGGGATCAGATAAAATTGAGAGCTATAAAAAGATGATTCTCACTTACTTTAGATTCAAGTTCAAGAAGATCAGAATGGCCCATTGCTGGCTCTGAAACTACTTTTTGTAAAATATGTAATTCCTTTTTCTTATTTTCTAATTCTTTAGGAAATTTTTCAGTTACCATATATAAATTAAATTTTATCTCCTCCTCTAGCCTCTTCATTAAACCTTTAAAAATAAAATAAATAAATATTCAGCCCAAAAAGTAGGTACAGTGATATTCTGTATACTATTTTAAATATAAGACCTGGATAGGGCATATCTGTTGAAAACAATTTGCATAATATCTAGCATAGTACAATAAAAGATTGGCCATTGAAATATTTTATTGTTGATTACAATGAAAATGAAGAAACACAATTTACATGGAAGAATATTTAAATAGTTATAGAAAAAGTGTTATTATGACCTTTTCAAATTATAACCTAATTCTTTTATAACCCACAACACGCAAAAATAACATGTGCAGAGTCAGATATATTGTTGGGTCATATTTTACCTTCTAAGTATTTAAGAGACCCATGAACCAAATGATAACAAATAAAATCTAACCCAGGTGCTCTTTTATTCAGATTATCATGTATTTTTTTTCTTTCGGAATCCTTTTGATGCAGTATATATATGTGTGTGTATACATATACACACATATATATATTTATTTATTCATTTATTTATTTTGAGACAGGGTCTTGCTCTGTCACCCAGGCTACAGTGCAGTGGCACTATTTGTTTTTTGTTTTTTGTTTTTTGAGATGGAGTCTTGCTCATCACCCAGGCTGGAATGCAGTGGCGTGATCTCGGCTCACTGCAAGCTCTGCTTCCCGGGTTCACGCCATTCTCCTGTCTCAGCCTCCTGAGTAGCTGGGACTACAGGCGCCTGCCAATGCGCCTGGCTAATTTTTT
>NW_012110919.1:21491811-21495516 GCF_000951035.1 Colobus angolensis palliatus | reverse complement strand
TTTTGGTATTTTTTTATTTTGTAAAGTATTATTAGTTTACAGTTAAGGGGCAATTTATATTTTTAAGATTTTCGTTTTCTTATTTATGCAGATGGACAACTATATACACAGATTTTCAGTGAATAATAGTCTTGTTTTAAATTCCCAGCCTCGAGAGATTTACAAAGTTTATTTCAGCTCTTTCCATTGACACATTTACAAATTCTGACTTGAATGTGTTTTGGTTTTCCTGAGACGAAATCTCGCTCTGTCACTCGGGCTGGAGTGCAGTGGTGCATTCTGGGTTCACTGCATCCTCTGTCCACCTTCTGGGTTCAAGCAATTCTCCTGCCTCAGCTTCCTGAGTAGCTGGAATTAGTCGCACACTACCAGCGCAGCTAATTTTTTGTATTTTCAGTAGAGATAGGGTTCCATCATGTTAAGGCCAGGCTGGTCTCCAACTCCTGACCTCAAGTGATCCGCCCGCCTGGGCCTCCCAAAGTGCTGGGATTACATGTGTGAGCCACTGCATCCGGCCTGGCTTGAATTTTTAACACATGGAGTTTCTGGTTTAAGTAATCTGTGGACACAGATTGCATAATACATCTGGCCCAAAGCCTTAAAACTATTTTTAGTTCCACTGTGCTAACCATATATTAACATGTAAAATTTTATTAACTGAAAATTATAAGTTTTCCATTCATTACTTCACTACTGCTTCTTTTTTCAGGATTAGAGAAAGGAAGAGAAGAGAAAGTGTTTAATAAATCATACTATAGGCTGGGCGTGGTGCCTCATGCCTGTAATCTCAGCACTTTGGGAGGCCAAAGCAGGCGAATCACCTGAGGTTGGGAGTTTGACACCAACCTGACCAACATGGAAAAACTCCATCTCTACTAAATATACAAAAAATTAGCCAGGCATGGTGACTCATGCCTATAATCCCAGCTACTCTGGAGGCTGTAAACACGCTTGAAGCAGGAGAATTGCTTGAACTCGGGAGGCAGAGGTTGCAGTGAGCTGAGATCATACCATTGCACTCTAGCCTGGGCAACGAGAGCGAAACTCCATCTCAAAAAATAAAAAAGAGGCCAGGCGTGGTGGCTCACACCTGTAATCCCAGCACTTTGGGAGGCCAAGGTGGGCGGATTACCTGAGGTTGGGAGTTTGAGAGCAGCCTGACCAACATGGAGAAACCCTGTCTGTACTAAAAAAAAAAAAATACAAAATTAGTCGGGCATGGTGGCATATGCCTGTAATCCCAGCTACTCAGGAGGCTGAGGCAGGAGAATCGCTTGAACCCGGGAGGCGGAGGTTGCAGTGAGCTGAGATCGTGCCATTGCACTCCAGCCTGGGCAACAGGAGCAAAACTCCATCTCAATAAATAAATAAATAAAGAGATAAATAAATAAACAAATAAATAAATAAAATAAATCACACTGTAATCAGTCAGTCATTCCTATGTGGTTTTTGATTAAATCTACATCCTGGCTTCTTTGTCTGTTAGATGACCAGCTTTTCCATCCTCAGGTTTTTAAACATACCCCATGTAATTAGAGACGCATGGAATCAAAAACTAAAATGTTTTTCAAGATTTAAAATACTCAAATAATATTTTCTGTATTTAAAAAAAGTTTCTAATTCTAGAAAATATAAACTGATTTACAGTGACAGAAAGCAAATCCATGGTTGTCTGGAGGGACAGAGAGGCAGAAGGGGGCAAGAGTGAGACATTAAAAACAGTCAGTGGAAATGTTTGGGGATCATTGATAGATTTGTGATCTTGATCAAAAGCTGATGGTTTCACCAGTGTATACATATGTCAAAAGAAATCAAGAATACACTTTAGGGTATGGTAGGAAAGGGGAAGAAGAGCATTCGAACAAATACTTAATGTGTGCGGAGTTTAAAACCTAGATGACAGGTTGATAGGTGTAGCAAACCACCATGGCACATGTATACTTATGTAGCAAACCCGCACGTTCAGCACATGTAACCCAAAACTTAAAGTAAAATTTAAAAAAGTTTTTAAAAAATACACTTTAAATATATGCTATTTATTTACCAAGACAAAGTCTTACTCTGTCACCTAGGCTGGAGTGCAGTGGCATAATCATAGCTCACTTTAACCTCAAACCCTTGGGCTCAAGTGATCCTCCTGCCTCAGGCTCCTGGATAGCTAGGACTATAGGCATGCACCACCATGCGCAGCTAATTTTTTATTATTTATTTATTTACTTATTTTTGAGATGGAGTCTCGCTCTGTCGCCCAGGCTGGAGTGCAGTGGCACGATCTTGGCTCACTGCAAGCTCCGCCTCCCAGGTTCATGCTGTTCTCCTGTCTCAGTCTCCCGAGTAGCTGGGACTACAGGCACTCGCCACCATGCCCGGCTAATTTTTTATATTTTTTTAGTAGAGATGGGGTTTCACCATGTTAGCCAGGATGGTCTCGATCTCCTGACCTTGGGATCCACCTGCCTCAGCCTCCCAAATAATTTTTTCTTTTTTGTAGAGATGGGGTCTTGCTATGTTGCCCAGACTGATCTCAAACTTCTGGGCTCAAGTGATCCTCTTACCGTGGCCTCCCAAAGGAGTAGCATTATAGGCATTGAGTCACTGAACCACACCAAATATGTGCAGCTTTTTCTTTTCTTTTTTCTTTTTTTTTTGAGACAGTCTCCCTCTGTTGCCCAGGCTGGAGTGCAGTGGCACAATCTCAGTTCACTGCAACTTCCACCTCCTGGGCTCAAGTGATCCTCCCACCTCAGCCTCCCAAAGTAGCTGGGACTACAAGCGTGCACCACCACACCTGGCTAATTTTTGTATTTTTTTGTAGAGACAGGGTTTTGCCATGTTGCCCAGGCTGGTCTTGATCTTCTGGGATCAAGTGATCTGCTCACCTTTGCCTCCTAAAATATTGGGATTACAGGTGTGAACCACTGCACCAGGCCTTGTATGGTTTGTTATATGTCGACTTTACCTCAATAGAGCTGTTTAAAACATAAAACCCAAGTTTCCATCAAATTTTAAATTACTCTCTTAAAAAATTTAACTTAGACCTTGAAAACTAATCATATGTTTCTATGAAAAGTTTTAAAAGCATTATCTTTCAAAATCCTGGAGAAATTAAATACAAGGTCACTAAGATGTCAGCAAACTTTTCTATTAAAAACCCTTTGAAAACATCTCACTGATCCTACTATAATCAAATGAGTGTCTTCTTTTATGTAATAAATCTCACAAATGTGTGGAGTATAACGATGATTAGCCTTGGCCGGGCGCAGTGGCTCATGCCTGTAATCCCAGCACTTTGGGAGGCTGAGGCGGGAGGATCACCTGAGGTCAGGAGTTAAAGACCAGCCTGGCCAACAAGGAGAAACCTCGTCTCTACTAAAAACACAAAAATTAGCGGGGCGTGGTGGCGCATACCTGTAATACCAACTACTCCAGAGGCTGAGGCAGAAGAATCACTTGAACCCTTGAGGCGGAGGCTGCGGAGAGCTGAGATCACACCACTGCATTCCAGCCTGGGCAACAAGAGCAAAACTCCATCTCAAAAAAAAAAAAAAAAATGATTAACCTCAGTGAATGTTTTATAATATAGCTGTTACTCTGCAAAAAGACAAATTACAGCAGGCGCGGTGGCTCAAGCCTGTAATCCCAGCACTTTGGGAGGCCGAGACGGGCGATCACGAAGTCAGGAGATCGAGACCATCCTGGCTAACA
>NW_012110919.1:21475092-21491059 GCF_000951035.1 Colobus angolensis palliatus | reverse complement strand
AGATTACTACAGAAAGATGAATTAACCCTCTATCAGCTATTTACATTGGGATAGTTCTCCAATACAAATGAGAGCTTTCCACCGCTCTTTCAGTTTGTGTGGTCTTTCTTCTGACAAGCAAAAACGCTTTGTAAAATGCCTAGGATGGATCTGGTGGTGTAATCTGGGCTGTTAGGACAATTTATCCTCTGTGTTAAGCTAATGTAAGAACACAGCCAGAGATATCAACATCATTAGCACTGTTATTCTACAAACCAAAATATGAAAAACACTCGGTTTTAAGGATCCAGCATTCTATTGTTTTTCTTTATAGCCCTGGCTTTAACACGATTCATAATTTTTCCAATCATCATTTTCACAACAGCCATGCTAAGTCCTTTATTTATGTGTTTGTTTATTTATTTATTTATTTATTTATTTTGAGACAGAGTCTCGCTCTGTCGCCCAGGCTGGAGTGCAATGGCGCGATCTTGGCTCACTGCAACCTCCGCCTCTCAGGTTCAAGCAATTCTTCTGCTGCAGCATCCCAAGTAGCTGAAATTACAGGCACCTGTCATCATGCCCACCTAATGTTTTTGTACTTTTAGTAGAAACAAGGTTTCACCATGTTGGCCAGGCTGGTCTCGAACTCCTGACCTCAACTGATCTACACGCCTCAGCCTCCTAAAGTGCTGGGATTATAGGTGTGAGCTACCATGCCCAGCCACGCTAAGTTCTTTATACAAGCATAAACTGGACCGCCTCCCTCCACAATTGTTTTCATTATCTTTACTCTCTTTTTTTTTTTTTTTTTTTTGAGACGGAGTCTCGCTCTGTCGCCCGGGCTGGAGTGCAGTGGCCGGATCTCAGCTCACTGCAAGCTCCGCCTCCCGGGTTTACGCTATTCTCCTGCCTCAGCCTCCCGAGTAGCTAGGACTACAGGCGCCAGCCACCTCGCCCGGCTAGCTTTTTTTTTGTATTTTTTAGTAGAGACGGGGGTTTCACCGTGTTAGCCAGGATGGTCTCGATCTCCTGACCTCGTGATCTGTCCGTCTGGGCCTCCCAAAGTGCTGGGATTACAGGCTTGAGCCACTGCGCCCGGCCTATCTTTACTCTCTGATGTGAAAAACTGGTTAGGAATTTTTTGTTGCTGTTGTTAAGATGGAGTCTCCCTCTATCGCCTAGGCTGGGCTGCAGTGATGTGATCTTGGCTCACTGCAACCTCCGCCTCCCAGATTCAAGGGATTCTTTTGCCTCAGCCTCCCAAGTATCTGGGATTACAGGCACCTGCCACCATGCTCGCCTAATTTTTGTATTTTTAGTAGAGATGGGGTTTCGCCATGTTGGCCAGGCTGGCGAACTCCTGACCTCTCGCCATCTCAGCCTCCCAAAGTGCTGGGATTGTAGGCATGAGTCACTGCACCTGGCCATCTGGTTGGGAATTTTTAAAAACATCTGGTGAAAACCCAGGGATGTCTTCATCAGGGCTCTCCTTCTCCAGCTAGGAAATGATGTTCCAAAATGCTGAGACATCACTTGATGATAATTAATTCCCACAAATTGATTTTTTTAGGAAGATCTTGATTTAAATTAGTATTTTCTAATCACCTATACCATATAATAATTTCCACTTACTTTCAGGTTTTGCATCTGCTGCAGCTTGGCGCATGCTTTTCAGCTGGTTTTGTACTCTTTGCAATCTTTGCACTGCATGAAATAGCTTTAAAATACAATTAAATTGATTACTTGCTTAGTCTACCTCTCACTTAGGCAAGCAATGGAAAATACAAGTTCCATATAATTCTTATGATATAAAGGGAACAAATAATGAGAACTCAGAAAATTCCCATATTAAACCCAAAATATAACTGGTTCTCTCAATACCTTTTCATGTACATTTTTAAAGGAAGTTTTCAGAAATTTTTCTTTAGTTATTTATTGAATTTGCAGTTTAAGGAAAAATACTTATCAAAGAAACACAGCAGATTTTTCTTGTTATACATGGTTTTCTTAAGGCTAAGTAATGTTAACATTGTCATAGCGATGTTTCAGAATCACAAACCAACGCAAAGTAATGCAGCTTACTGCTTAGGCAATGCAGCTTACTGCTGCAGTGAAACTACTTCAATGCCAAGTCAAGTGCCAGCAGAGCCAAACATTTAAACTGCTGATTTAGTAGTAAATGAAGCTTATGTGAAATATATTTTAATGTATAACTCTACTCAGATTTTAAAATAGATTTTTAATAAGTAAAAATAATAATTTCTGAGCAAATTATTTTTTCTTTAAGCCAAAGTTTAAAAACATGGAGTGTAGGTGATTTTGAGCCTTTTCATGACTTATTTGCCATTGTATTAAATTGCAGAGGGTACTGTGATCAGTGGAATGAAAAGAATGGTCTCATAGCCCTGGAATCTAAAGGCATCCGTTAGAGATTCTAGAAGTTTTATTAGCAGTTAATCTTACTGTTAACATTACAATGACTCTTCTGTAATGTTGGAACAACATGAGGTAAGCATAGGCCAAAAGACAGTGTATAGATACAATTCAGAATATAAAACCCAAGAAGTGGTATTGTTGTTGCCACAAAATATTTATCTTTTTTTTTCTTTTCTCAGATAAAGTCTCACTCTGCTGCCTAAGCTGGAGTGCAGTGGTGCGGTCTCGGCTCACTGCAACCTCCACCTCCTGGGTTCAAGCTATTCTCCTGCCTCAGCCTCCCAAGTAGCTGAGACTATAGGCATGCGCCACCATGCCTGGCTAATTTTTGTATATTTAGTACAGACAGGGTTTCACTGTGTTGGCCAGGTTGGTCTTGAACTCCTGACCTCGTAATCTGCCTGCCTCAGCCTCCCAAAGTGCTGGCATTACAGGCGTTAGCCACCGCACCCGGCCCGAAATATTTATCTTAATTAAAAGAGTATTCCACTATGTTAGCAAAAGGAATGTGAAAGTCTACAATTTTAAAACTCTTTTCTTTACAGTTGGATTATGAGAAGGAACTATTTCTTTCATACGAAAATATAAACTTTTATGTGGATACCTGATTCTTTTGTTCCTGTTTCTGTTGTGCAAGACATTCTTCTCTCTCTTTTTCAACTCGAAGTTGCCTTGCTATTTTAAGCATCCATTGATAATTCTGAGCTGTCTCCACCTACAGTAAGTGAATAAGTAGTACACGTTACTGTCAGGTTTGAGGAAATAAATTAGCATGTCATGTGACTCAGACATCCACTTATCATTTCCTTTTGGTAAACAGTACTCCCTAGAGATGACAGTAAAGCTGTAGACGCCAGGTCCTTGAAAGTGCTGGGCTATTGCCTAGAGAGATTCCGTTTTCGTCAATGTTATTTGAGTCCATCCTCAGATGTACACTCATGCTTGGCTGAATCTTTATTTGCATTCCTAAATCTTTGCAAGTCCTTGGGGCTTGGGGCCAAAGTCTTACAGTGCTAATTCTGCCTTACCCTTTTCTTCAGATGTTCAACTCTCTTAATGAGCTGATCCTTTTCTTCTTCCATTGCACTGATATCCTAAAAAGTGGCAAAGAAGACATTATAAGAAAAAGTATTCTCAGTCTGTAGGATACAGATAAGGTTTTATTTTGATTATGCATCTAACATTTTCATCATTTATAACCAGAGCATTAACAACGAAGATCCTCTTTTGGATGAAGGTCATATCTATTTTTCCCCCAGGGCTTTTTGTGCAGGGTAATTTTTTTGGCAGCTTGGTGTTCATCCAGAAATGCAACAAAAACCAGTTATAATGCAGCAAGGTAAAGCCGCCAGCCGGCACATTTGTGTTCTGATTCCAAATATGGGCACATGATTTTTGAAAAATCTTCTATAATGGAAAGTGTGCAGGTCTAAATACATGAACAACAGCTGCTGACATCCCATCTGTTCTGTTAAATACCAAACCATATATTCTGCCAATTTTCCATCAAAATCATTTTTAAGGCTATGGTATTTTCATGACATAAATTTGTGCCTGGTTTTTCCAGTTAACCAATTCCCTCTCTGAAAATAAAGACTTCAAAAATAAACTTCCTTCCTATTAACCAGCTTCATAGTATTTTGTTATAAAAGCAAACAAATAAAAAAACCTCTTCCTAAATCTAAAAAACTAATAGCTTAACTATCACAGTAACAGTAAAGGTAAAATATACATGGTAGTCAATATTGATAGAATTTGGAAAAATGGGCACTCTTACTCATTACTGATAGCATTGTACTGAAGAACAATATCAAAAGTCTTAAAACACAGCCTGGCTAACATGTTGAAACTTTGTCTCTACTAAAAATACAAAATTAGCCGGGCATGGTGGCAAGTGCCTGTAATCCCAGCTACTTGGAAGGCTGAGGCAGGAGAATCGCTCGAACCCAGGAGGTGAAGGTTGCAGTGAGCCAAGATTGTGCCATTGCACTCCAGCCTGGGTGACAGAGTGAGACTCTGTCTCAAAAAAAAAAAAAAAGTCTTAAAATAAATGTTCATCCCTTCTAGCCCAGTAATTTTATATCTGATGATTTGTCCAGATAAAACATTCATGAAAAGACATCCTCTATAAAGATTCTCATTAATGCAAGTTACACCTAAAATTTGGAAATGACCAAAATGTATGAGGATTGTTAAATAAATCACTGCATAATACAATGAAAGTCATTAAAAATTATGCAGAAGAATGTTTAATGACATGAGAAAAAGTCATGATATGACATTACTTGAAAGAGGCAGATTACATTTATCTACAGAATACCAAGAAAAAGATTTAAATATATTTATCAAAATATCAAACCATAGTTGTCTCTAGAGAATGAGATTATGAGTGAATTATTTTTTATTTTATTTTACTTTTTTTTTGAGACAAAGACTCACTCTGTCACCCACCTAGAGTGCAGTGGTATGATCACAGCTCACTGCAGCCTTGAACTCCCAGGCTCAAGTGATCCTCCTGCCTCAGCTTCCTGAGTAGCTGGGACTACAGGCGTGCACCACCATGCCTGGCTAATTTTTTTTTTTTTCTTGAGACAGAATCTTGCCATCTTGCCCGAGCTGGTCTCAAACTCTTGGGCTCAAAAGATCCTCCAGCCTCAGCCACTCAAAGTGTTTGGATTACAGGCATGAGCTACCACACCTGGCCTACTAAAGTATTCTTGAACATATGCTTCGTAGAAAATTTAGAAAATACGATTAAACAAGAAATAGAGGCTAGTTGCAGTAGTGGCTCATGCCTATAATCCCAGTACTTTGAGAGGCCAAGGTAGGAGGATAGCTTGAGCCCAAGAGGTCAAGACCAACCTGGGCAACATGGCAAAATCCCATCACTACAAAAAAAAATACAAAAATCAGCTGGGCATGGTGGTGCCTGCCTGTAATCCCAGCTACTCAAGAGGCTCAGGCAGGTGGATCATTTGAACTTGGGATGTAGAGACTGCAGTAAGTTGTGATCACACCACCGTACTCCAGGCTGGATGACAGAGTGAGACCCTGTCTCAAAAAAAAAAAAAAAAAAAAGAGAGAAAACTTTAGTAATAATGAATGAAATTAAAATACAGACTCTAGGTTCTTGTCATTATTCTGGTTTACTTACAGGACATAATGGAGGAATAGTAGATGGATATATATCACTTTTCTTCCATACTATAAGGAACTACTCATTGTGAATTTACCCCAGTCTCATCAATTTCATCAGTAAGGAACTACCAAAGGTCCCACAAAGTAAAATGGTACATTTGCTATCACAGTCTCCATATAGTCTTAAGACTCATACTGAATTAATTAAAAACAAAAATGCTAAATCCAGTATTATTCAAATCCCAAAAAAATTGTTACTATGTTTTCTTTCCTTTACCTTTCTTATTTCTGCTGTAGAAAATCCAGATGCTTTGAGCTGCTCATATTCTTTATGCAAAGTTTTAAAGGCTTCCATTAACTCTTCATACTAAAAGAATAAGTTAATAAATTATAAACTAATAACTGGATTCAGTCGAGTTTTCTTTTTCTTTTTCTTTTTTTTGAGACAGACTCTTGCTATGTTACCCAGCCTGGAGTGCAGTGGCACAATCTCTGCTCACGGCAACCTCTGCCTCCCGGGTTCAAGCGATTCTCCTGCCTCAGCCTCCTGAGTAGCTGGGATTACATGCACGTGCCACCACACCTGGCTAATTTTTGTATTTTTAGTAGACACAGAGTTTCACCATGTTGGTCAGGCTGGTCTTGAACTCCTGACCTCGTGATCCACTTGCTGTGGCCTCCCAAAGTGCTGGGATTACAGGCGTGAGCCATAGAGTTTTCTTAATCAGGTTATCTATTAACTTACGGCGATAACTTAAGTCACTGTAAGAACACCATTAAAAACACAAAAACACATCCTTATACATTTATATAGGATACAAAAAAGTACATCTCTACCATCTTAACACTAAATACTTCTCTATCTTTATTTCTGGTTACTTTCCTACTTCACACTCTACACTCTAGCTATGTTGATGTCTAAGTCCCAGAACATTCCAAGCTCTCACGTCCAGCTTATACATCTATGACTCCTTCACCCATAACTTAAGCAACTCCTATTCATCCTTCAAGTCTTCACATAGATTCCACTATTCTCAGGGAAGCCTTCTCTGGCTCTTTACTTATCCTAGCAGAGTAGATATCATGTACAATTATAACTGATATTATGATTTCCTGTCTGTCTCCCTCCATCATATAGTGAGAGCCAAGAGGAAAAGAATCATATTCATTGTGTACACCCTTGTATCCCTGGGGCCTAGCACAGTGCATAACCCGTGGAGGTGTTTAATATAAAGTAGTTGAATGGGCCAGGTGCGGTGGCTCACACCTGTAATCCTAGCACTTTGGGATACTGAGGCAGATGGATCACTTGAGGTCAGGAGTTCGAGACCAGCCTGGCCAACATGGTGAAACCCCATCTCTACTAAAAATACAAAAAATTAACTGGGCACAGTGGCACACACCTGTAATCCCAGCTACTCAGGAGGCTGAGGCAGGAGATTGCTTGAACCTGGGAAGCGGAGATTGCAGTAAGCCGAGATCGCGCCACTGTACTCCAGCCTGGGTGACAGAGAGAGACTCTGTCTCAAATAAAGAAAAGTGATGGAATGAATGAAAAAAATCCTGTTACCTAAAAATTTTTTAAAATAGTCTTTTTGTTGTTGTTGTTTTAGGGACAGGGGCTCACTCTGTCACCCTGGCTGGAGTGCAGTGGTACGATCACAGCTCATTGCAGCCTCGACCTCCCTGGGCTTAGGTGATCCTACCACCTCAGCTTCCCAAGTAGTTGGGACTACAAGCTTATGTCACCATGCTGGGCTAATTTTTTAAATTTTTTGTAGAGATGGGTTTCACCATGTTGCCCAGGCTGGTCTCCAACTCTTGAGCTCAAGCAATCTGCCTGCCTTGGCCTCCCAAAGTGCTAGGATTAAAGGCATGAGACACTATGCCTGGCCAAAAAGTTATTTTGATGGGGAATGACAGGAATAATATTTTTCTTGATTGATCATATCTTACAAATCTATAAATTATTAATTATAAGACTCTTCATTCCAAAAGATAATATGTATTTTTATTAGGATTCCTGAAATGACTGGCTAAATGTGTAAATCATTATACATTGTAAATCATTGTGTGTATATCTCTTTCTCATATTTATAATGTGTGTATATATATATAGAAACAGATACCTATCAGATATGCTTCAAGAACAAGTATGTCTTTATTACCATTAATTATTTCATTAACTAGCTGAGCATATTTAGCAAAGACTTAATCAGGTCGGGCACTGTGGCTCACGCCTGTAATCCCAACACTTTGGGAGCCGAGTTGGGCTGATCATGAGGTCAGGAGTTCAAGACCAGCCTGGCCAACATAGTGAAACCCTATCTCTACTAAAAATACAAAGATTAGCTGGGTGTGGTGGGCACCTGTAATCCCAGCTACTCCGGAGGCTGAGGCAGGAGAATCACTTGAACACAGGAGGCAGAGGTTGCAGTGAGCCGAGATCACACCACTGTACTCCATCTAGCCTGGGCAACAGAGCAAGACTCTGTCTCGAAGAAAAAAAAAAAAAAAAAAAAAGACTTAACTTCCTCTAGATAAATTAATTTTTATCAGATTTATTGATGGTGGGAGCCTAGGAAGGAGAAAGTACACATTTACACTTCTCTATTTCCCACATTGTGTAAAATATTCAAAGGTAAGGATAGGTGGTCTCATTCTGCTGTGCTTCTCCCATGGTATCTATTGTGACATCTGACATAATTATTTGCATAAATACTGTCTTAAGAGATCAATATTGACTCTATTTTGAGTTACTGCCATGTCCACCCAAAATAGCAAAGTACATGGATAAAAATAAAAATATTCAGTTGGTTACTGTGATTCAATCCAAATATTGAGCTCACATTAGAAGTGACTATACGTCTGGAAGAAAATAAAGATGGATAAGACATGATACCTGTCTCTATGGGCCTCAGAATGTATCGGGAAAAACAGATTGACAAACTGTTCACAACAATTTGGCACAAATCAGTCTATGTAAGTGCTGTGGAATAAAAGTGTGAAACACTAAACAGAAGCACTTAAAAAAAAAAATCAAAGTCCTTTTAAATCTAAGCCTAATTACTTTCTCTCTACTTTCTTTGGCCAGCAATGTACTCAGCGATCTCAGGATCAGAAGCCAGACCAGCCAGAATCCTCAGTACTCAAGAGCTTTAAGACCTTATGCCAGAACCTGTTACCCCAAAACTCTGGTGAGAAAGATGCACTGAGATTTCAAACTCCGGAATCTATCTCTACGCTTTGTCTGATTAGGAAGTCCTTTGAGACTGCAAGCCTAGGTTCTTTGCCTGCTTCTTTCCAGGAGCTCACATGTCCCAATTTGCCTGGGATAGTGTCAATTTAAACCATTTTTCTTGGTGTTTAAATGTTATGATAGTCTGTTTCTCTCTAATTTGGATAAAAAATTATGTAGTCACCTTACTGATGAACAAAGTGCTGTGCAGACTTAACCCAGGATCCCATTTACCCACAACTGCTAAGTAATAAATTATTCTAAAATCTTAGTATCAGGTTTTTTTTTTTTCTATTCACATACCCCTATCACTAAAACAGTATTTGTGTGCAAAAGCCGTTATCTTGAGATGTGGCCATAGTTGAACATTAGCTGATACAGTTTTATCTTCTTGTGCCACTTGGAACTATAAAGACAGCAAATGAAAAAAAGAGTAACATGTATTTGAATATGTACACCTTGAAATCCATTACAATTTCAATGTACCATTTATGTATTGTTTACCTGTTTATTGGTGTCAGCCACAGTTTCATCCTGAAGAAACTCACTTGGTACCTCAAGTTTTATTAAAAAACGAGCTAAATATGCTCTTTTCTTCAGTTCATTAGTCCTCTGAAGAAGCCAGTGGAGCACTGGGTAAATTACAGGTTTACTTCCAATCACCAAACCCTGACGAAAAGTACTCCTAAGAGAGAAACACACACAAACACACACACACTTAACAGTAAACTTTGAAGAGAGACAGCATTTTCTCAAAAGCTGATTTACAACGTCCAAATTGCTTTCTGCAACTTTTTAAAAAAGATAAACCCAAGGAACTTTTTTTTTTTTTTTTTGAGACAGGGTCTCACTTTATTGCCCAGGCTGGAGCACAACACAGCTCACCGAAGCCTTAACCTCCTGGCTCAGGTGATCCTCCCACCTTAGCCTCCCAAGTAGCTGGGACTAGAGGCACCAACCACCATGCCCAGCTGATTTTCTGCTGTTGTATTTTTTGTAGAGACAGCATTTCGCCATGTTGCCCAGGCTGGTCTCAAACTCCTGAGCTCAAGCGATCCTCCCACCTTGGCCTCTCAAAGTGCTAGGATTACAGGCGTGAGCTACCATGCCTGGCCCCAAGGCTATTCTAAAGTCAGTCTGTACATTAGTTAGAAAATTAGAAAAATCAGGCCCTCAATATATCATTGGCATATCCAAGTAAGTTGTGTTTAAGCTGTTTTTATCTAGGATGGCAGATAAAGGATAAAATGGTATAGTGGATTTACCAGACAGCTTGATTAAGGGAAAGAACTGACTCACTTAAAGACTTCTGAGTTTGGTTATAGAAGGTTTAAGATTATTTTGAAACTCAGTGATGTTCTCAGGCCATCAAATGAGGGAAACCAGGTATTACCTAAAAAGACTGACTGCAGTATATGAAGGTTTGGATATTAAAGCATAATTTTAAAAACTCAATACGTGATCAGATTCTCACATGTCTGTGGCATTCCCTGAAGGTTTGTATTTAAGAATACCAAGAAGGCTCAACATTCGTTTGGCTGTCTGCTCTGGCATCTCCTCTCTTAAATCCACAAGTTGCTAACAAAGAAATTGAAAAAAAAATATGTTATTGCTGCATACGTAACAAAGGACAATATTTAAACTCACTGACAAAATTGTTCTGCTAGAGCTTAACAGCACAATGGTCTCTTCATAAAACAGATTAAGGATGGAGGTCCCCAGATTCCAAGTGAGGGTGCACCCAAGTCAGATCAAGATTCATATTAAGAATGTTAAGCTTCAAAAAAAGTATCCAGTGGAATGGACCAGTGTATGAGAGACATGAACTAACTTGCAATACAATAAAACCTTTTGTAAAAGCATTTTCATTCCCTAACCAAACCTATTTATGTCTGGAAGTAGAGAAATAATTTCTAAATAAGGTACTAATAGATAATTTATTTTTGAGCTAGCAGAGAAATGTTATGCATCATTTACTATTACTTTACAGACATGGAAAATAAGGCTCAGAGAGGTTAAACAATTTGCCCAAGACTCACAGCTATTTAGAGGCAGAAACTGGCTTTCTGCTACCCATCAAAAAGAAAGAGAAAACTCTTACCTTTGGGTCAATCTCAGCCAGGACATCACTGAGAACTTGTAATAGTTGCATTGGCTCCAAGGAATCAAACGTGATTAAATTATAGTTCTTCCTAAAGGGCTCCTTATTGAGACTGTCCACAATGAATTTAATTTGATCACTCATAATTAGGTCTTATAATTTTAACTAAAGAGTAAAAATAGAAAAAAAAATCCTCAATACTGGTAACAAAAGTCCTGGGTAAAAACCAGAATTAAGTTCACACAACGTAGGCACAAAAAGTATAATTCTACATGACATACAAAATGCTGTGAAAAGGGTTATTTTGTTGAAAGAAATCCAAGTATAATGGCTTTATCATGAAAACTGCAGTATATAGTGTTAATTTTAACATCAAATGCTTTGTATATGCATCTGTTGTTAACAGTAATCATCTGAGTTAATGTGGACAAATGAATAACAAATCCCACCTCTATTAACATCTTTCCCACGCAGTTGCATAATTTCTACACAGGAATTAAACATGCTCCTAATTTTTAGGAGCCTGTCTGCAAGCCTAACAGATGTTTCTCCCAAATCTCCCAAAAAATATTGAGAGATTTTTACTTTAAAATCTGTATTTCCAGTTTCTCTTGAAAATCAGATCTGACAACCATGGGCCCACATTTGTGTATGCCCACAACCAACTGCAGCTGAGTAGAGGCTGCACACCTCAAGTACCCTTCATCTATTTCTGTTATTGGTGTGGCCAGTAGGCATCCACTCTGCCACCCTAGAGTAACTCAGGCCTTCATTTCCTTTGGCCTTCAATGAGGCAACAGCCTCCTGTTCTCTGGTCTCCACCTTTTCCCATTCCAAATCATCTGTAGGCTCCTTATCGCACACAAAATACAGCTCAAACTTCTTGGATTCTGAGACTCTTTATGATCTGGCATAACTTATCCCTTTCCAACTTTATTTCCAAATTGTTACCTTTCTACCGCTTCAAAGTTCAGCCTGTTGAAACAGTCACTGCTCCTTAGTTTTTCTATCACTGACTTTAGTTAATGTTGCTTTCTCTGCCTAAAATGACTGCTCGCCCCTCCTTCATCTCGAGAGGTGCAAACCCCCCAACCATCTTTCAAGCCATGCCCACAAAATGCCAGTTCCCCCAGGAAATCTTTCTCAAGCTATCCTCCAGGTTCTGCAGCAGTGCCAACACCTGTCCTCCATAGCTGACCACACTTAAACTGTGCTTCTCTGCTAGCATGACTTTTGATCTTGTGCTAGTTCTTTAGGTACACATCTTCTCTTCCCTGCTAAACTGTAAATTCCGTATCTGTGTCCAATTCCATTTTTGAACATCCACTGTCTAAAACGGTGATTCATTCCACTAGCTTGAATAAACTTTTTCACAGGCAAAAGGCCAGAAACAACATAAGCCTAAATCTAAAGGAAATCAGGCTGGCAATGAGAAAGATCATAACTTTTTAAAAAATTGAATATCTGATTTCTTAACTGCTGAAACAGCTTTACCTAGGTAAATGCTTTAACGATTAAAAATAAATTAAAAAATAAATTGCTGCCGGGAGCTGTCACTCATTCCTGTAATCCCAGCACTTTGGGAGGCCGAGGCAGGCGGATCACTTGAGGTCAGGAGTTCGAGGCCAGCCTGGCCAACATGGTGAAACCCAGTCTCTTCTAAAAATACAAAAATTAGCCAGGTGTGGTGGCAGGCGCCGGTAGTCCCAGCTACAAGGAGGCTGAGGCAAAAGAATCGCTTGAACCCGGGACGCGGAGGCTGCAGTGAGCCGAGATCGGGCCACTGCATTCCAGCCCAGGGGACAGAGCAAGACTCCATTTCAACAAAAAAAAAAGAAGCAAAAAAGGATATGATAATTTCTCCACCATGATGAAAAATTATGCACAAATAATTATTATTGCTAAGAAATAAGTCAAAAGAGGATAGGAAGGATAACCACCATGGCTTATAATAAATCTGAGGTTTCCTTTAAGCTATAGAAGGAAAACCTTTACATAAGTTTCTTTTTTTTTAAATCCATATTGGAAGTGCAAGTTTTCCATTGTTTAAAGTATTTTAAGTAAAAGTCCACATCATAATCTTTGCGTGCAGAAATATATATTTCATTTTAAATGATTTAGAAAGTATCTATAGGTCTATTCTTTTTTCCCTCAAAAAAAAAAAAAAAAGAAAAGAAAAAAGAAAAAACTGGATAAACCAGTACAACGTTTCCAGGAAGGCAAAATAAACTAGTTGGGTTCCCCCCAAGTAGCCCACCAGCCTGCAAATGGTCACTCAATAAGGACAAAAGTGTACTGAACAGGTAGGCTATCTGTGCCCAGAGGGCTCTGCGCTCTAAAATTAGCAAAAGCAATTACTGTCCCTCTTCTAGCGCGAAGTCGCCGCGCTAATTCCCAAGCACTCACCCACAAACGAGTCGCAGGGGGCGGGGAACAATGAAAACCAGGACGTGCGTGTTCTCTGGCACAATTTGGGACAGAAACCGTACTGCCCGGGTCCCAGGCTGGCACGAGCGCCGTCCCGCAGCCTCCTGGGAGTCCCAGAAATAGTGTCCCCCTCCCCGAGCTCGGGACAGGGGACAGGGGACCACACACCCAACCGGGCCTCTGGCGGGGGCTGCCCTGGGCCGCTCGACAGTACACCCCGCCCGGGAGCGGCCTGGATCCGCGCGAATCCCAGCAGGGCCCCGATCCCCTATCCGAGGGCTTAACCGCGACGACCCCTTCCACTTGCGAGGTGCTGCATCGGGATCAAGAGAAGACGGGAGCACTCTCCTATTTCGGGGTTCAGGGGAGTTTCCGACTGCGAGTTGGCGAGGTTACCTCAAATCCTCCTCACGAAACCGTCTCCCCACCCCCCAGGAGGCGCCCGGGCTCTAGACGGCTCCTAGAGTCGAGCTCCTTGGCAACGGTTGCTAGGCCGTGGAGTTACGTCACTTCCGGGAAACCGGGCGCGCGCGCGCGCGCTGGGGGTGGGGCCTGGGTGGGTTAGGGTCTGACAGGCGCTGGGCTTACTTGCAAAGCTGGCCCTTTGGAACTGTTGTTCCGACCTAGACGCGCTACAATAACCTTCCCGAAAGTCCTGTACTTCACAGTTTACAAAATACTGTCTGCATGATTAACCTATGTTAAATGCGTGTGCTGTTTCATTCATTCATTCATTTATTCATTCATGCATGCATTCATGCGCCAAACGTGGGTGATGATTTTTGTTTGTTTTTGAGGCAGGGCTGGGTGGTAGAGGGGTTGGGATGAGCAAGCATTTGGCCTGTGCTTCAAATGTAGGTTTTTGACATAAGAATCTCCAAATTAGGTTATGCATAGAAACAATTGTAGTGAGGCTCTGGCAGGATTAAAAGAAGACACATTCATCATAGAGATTTCAGCTTCTGTGTCACATTACTGGGCCACATTACCTGAACTGGGAATTAATTTTTTTTAAACCCAGTACGTTTTGAATATGCTGAGAGCCTGAAAGGGGGTGCAGGAGAACTAAGTGTCCTGAGGTTCCTTTGGCTTCTGAGTGGGCTCGCTTTAGGTGCCTGCAGAAATAAATTCAATCCTTGTGGTCTTCATGGAGTTCACATCCCGTGCAGGAGGCAGGGAGATCTTTGTGCCCAGTCACTGATGAGGTTTAAAAGTCTACTCGAATTTGCACTAGCGGGTTTGTGGGAGACTTTAGTTGGCAAATGATACTTTGAACCAATCCCTGTTAGACTAGAGACCACGATACTTTGTGATATCAGCTGGCAATGAAATAAAGAGAAGGAAAAAAAAATCAAATTATTGATACCTTGAAAACTTAGTTGCCTGCTCAAACAGCATAGGAGAAACCAACTATAGCTTTAGCATCAGACTTACCGCAACAAAAAATAACAGATTACGTATTAGGCATTTCCTATATGCCCTGTACTGTACGTGCTGCTGGGAATGCAGAAGAGCAGGACGTACCTGGCCCCTGCCCTCATGGAGCTGACAGTCTAGTGCTGGCAGAGATTATTAAAGGGGCAACACCAATATAACTGAGATAAATTCTGTAACAAGAGAAGCCAATGATTAGGAGCCCAGATTAAGGGCCTCAAGTTTATTTGAGGAGGGAGGTGCCAAAGGGGCCATACCATCAGGAAAGTTTCTGTCAAATAGAGTGATGTTTAAGGATCAGTAAAAATTAGGCCTGGCACTGTGGCTCACACCTGTAATCCCAGCACTTTGAGAGGCCAAGGCAACAAGATAACTTTGAGCCCAGGAGTTCAGGACCAGCCTGGGTAACAGAGCAAGACCCTTTCTCTACAAAAAATTAAAAGTAAAAATTGGCCAGGAGTGGTACCACTGCACTCCAGGCTGGGCAACAGAGTGAGACCCCCATCTTTTAAAAAGGATTAGCAAAAATTAGCCAAACAGGAAAAGGGAGAGTGCTTTGGGCAGGGGCAACACAACATTCCAAGAACAGTCCCTTTGTTGGCTGCCCTCTGACTGTTGGAATATCAAGCGTAGGTACCCTGCAGGGCTCTTGGAGAGAAACTAAAACTGGCCCCGCCCCACAGAATGCTCACAACCAATTAGGAGAGGCAACACTTAAAACCTCAAAAAATTAAGTAACTTATGTAATCCTGAGAGAAACAATACAAGATTTGTAGAAGGGATTATATAATTCATTGATCCTAGTGGGTGTGTTAGGAGACATCCCTGGCTACCTGGGTTTGAATTCTGTATCTGCCATTGTGTACCCTCTCTTCATCTTGCTAAACTTTCCTCATCTGTAAAACATGGCTATAATAAAACCTTCCTCAATAAGGTTGACGTGAGGATTAAGTGAGTTGATATGGGTAAAGTGATTAGAACAGTGCCCAACATTGGGAAGCACTGAAGACATTTATGTTTTTTCTTTTTTAAAAATGAATCTGTACATGGTGGCTCAAGCCTGTAATCTCAGCACTCTGCGAGGCTGAGGTGGGAGGATAGTCTGAGCCCAGGAGTTCAAGTCCAGCCTGAGCAACATAGTGAGACCCCGTCTTAAAAAAGAAAAGAAAAGAAAAGGAAAGAAAGAAAGAAAGAAAGAAAGAAAGAAAGAA
>NW_012110919.1:21473676-21474747 GCF_000951035.1 Colobus angolensis palliatus | reverse complement strand
TGAGACTCTGTCTCAAAAAAAAAAAAAAAAAAGGAAAGGAAAGGAAAGAAAAGATGGGTTAGATTTGCACCTTCTATAGGGTTTATGGGTATAGGCTATAGAAATCCTGGATAGGAGTGGTTTATCTAATAGCTTTTAGCTCCTCCTCTCTCTGTTGCCACTAGTCTACAAACACTATACCTTTCAGTTATGAGACTGCAATCCTGTCTAAATTCAAATAAGCAAGAGGATTCACTCTTTGGACTAAAACTTGAATAGATTTTATGCTTAATATGGTTGCTCTGGAACACAGGGAAGAACTTGAAGCCAGTCAGCATGCTTCCTGGAATCTGTATATTGAAAAATTTACGTTCCGACTCACAGTAAAAAAAAGACCTGCATATATTGGGTCCCCAGGCCAAAGGAAGATTAGCTACCACTCCGATTCTGTGTGTGTGTGTGTATGTATGTATGTGTGTGTGTGTGTGTGTGTGTGTGTGTGTGTGTGTGTTGGGAGATGGAGTCTCACTCTGTTGCCCAGGCTGGAGTGCAGTGGTGCGATCTCAGCTCACTGCAGCCTCCACCTCCTGGGCTCAAGCAATTCTCCTGTCTCAGCCTCCTAAAGTGATTGGATTACAGGTGTGAGCCACTGCACCCAGCCCCCTGATTCATTTAAGATAAACCCTTGGGTGGATTCATTGAAGGGTCTAAGAGAGAATTCTCAGCAACAATTTCACAACAACAGAGGCATTGCTGATCTCCTCCCAACTGAGCCACCCATGAAGCCTTTTTTTTCCCTCCTTAGATGCTATGTTGAGTCTTCTCTGTAAGCTCCCAACAATGCCTTTTGGCTGAACTATATTTGACATTTTTAATAGAGAGCGGGAAATTCTAGCCATATGTGACAGCTTTTCTGAAAGCTTCCCACTCCTTCTTCACTCTCTTTTTGAAACAGCGCTATTAAGATATAATTCACATACATACAATTCACTCATTTAGGCCGGGCGCGGTGGCTCAAGCCTGTAATCCCAGCACTTTGGGAGGCCCAGACAGGCGGATCACGAGGTCAGGAGATCGAGACCATCCTGGCGA
>NW_012110919.1:21448757-21473201 GCF_000951035.1 Colobus angolensis palliatus | reverse complement strand
AAAAAAAAATTAGCCAGACATGGTGGTGGGCACCTGTAATCCCAGCTACTTAAGAAGCTGAGACAGGAGAATCACTTCAGCCCAGGAGGCAGAGATTGCAGTGAGCCAAGATCACGTCACTGCACTCAAACCTGGGAGACAGAGCGAGACTCCATCTGAAAAAAAAAAAGTGTACAATTCAGTGGCTTTTAGCATATTCACAAAGTTATGCAACCATCACCACCATCTAATCCCAGAACATTTTCATTACACCAAAAAGAAAACCTGTACCCTTCAGTCATCACCCTCACAATGAAAAGCTCCCCATTTCACAGCCCTAGGCAACCACTAATTTACTTTCCATCTCTATGGATTGGCCTTTTCTGGACATTTCATATAAATGAAATCATACAAAATGTGGTCTTTTGTGTCTGGCTTCTTTTGCTTAGTATAATGTTTTTAAGGTTCATCCATATAGTAACATGGATCAATACATCATTCCTGGTTTTTGTTGTTGTTGTTGTTGTTTAAGATGGAGTCTCTCTCTGTCTCCCAGGCTGGAGTGCAGTAGCACGATCTTGGCTCACCGCAACCACTGCCTCCTGGGTTCAAGCCTCCTGAGTTCCAGTGATTCTCCTGCCTCAGCCTCCTGTGTAGCTGGGACTACAGGTGTGCATCACCACAACTGGCTAATTTTTTGTATTTTTAGTAGCTATGGGGTTTTACCATGTTGACCAGGCTGGTCTTGAACTCCTAGCTTCACACAATCTGTCCACCTCTGCCTCCCAAAGTGCTGGGATTACAGGTGTGAGCCGCCATGCCTGGCCCATCATTCCCTTTTATTGCCAAATAATTCCATTCTATGGATAGACCATATTTTGTTTATGCATTTTCTATTTCTGGACATTTGAGTTGGTTCCACTTTTTTGCTACTATGAATAATGCTGCTATGAACATTTGTATACACACTTTCGCCCCGTTATGAATAAGGATTCCATTGCCTAGGTTGGGTGAGCAGGCTATATACATCAGCAGGACTGCAGAAAGGATTCATTCTTACAGTGTCTCTTCCTTTCAATTTTTGTTAATTTTTGGCCTGTTGGGTACCTATGGTTGTAGATTATAGGACCCAAGATATGGAGCCTTTAGTAGTTTTTGGTTATAATGTAATGGACCTGTTACTGAAATCTACTCATCCCTTGCTACCAAAGCACTAGAATCCCCAATCTGTTTCTCACCAGAAGCCCTCTGATAAGAAGATGCTGCTTACATGGATGGGCTTCAAATGTTCACCATCTTCCAGTGGAGGAGAGGGTGAGGCGAGGTGAGGAGGAGGTGAGAAAAACTTGAAGCTGCCCCTTCTTATCTCCTTATTTAACTGTGTAGATAATAAGGAGTATCCACAGTTTCGAACCTTTGGTCCGATTATTCAGAGGGGGGAAATTACTCCTGATAAAGTGTATTTTTCAAGCCTCAGTTTAGTTATAAGATAAAAAATAAAGAGAAGAGGATTTATCTCATGTAATTGTGAAGTTGTTCTGAGGTGAGCAGGCCTATGCAAACCTACTCCCAAGGTCTGAGGAAGCTGAGAAGTGAAAAAAAGAAGCTGACAAATCCAGCTTCTTAGAAAGAGACATTTAGGCTGGGCACAGTGGCTCATGCCCATAATCCCAGCACTTTAGAGGGCCAAGGCGGGAGGATCACTTGAGGTCAAGAGTTCAAGACCAGCCTGGCCAACATGGTAAAACCTTGTCTCTCCAAAAAAAAACAACAACAACAACAAAAAAAAAAAAATTAGCTGGGTATAGTGGCAGATGCCTGTAATCCTAGTTACTTGGGAGGCTGAGGCACGAGAATCGCCTGAATCCAGGAGATTGCAGTGAGCCAAGGTCATACTGCTGCACTCCAGCCTGGGTGACAGAGCAAGACTTCATCAAAAAAGAAAAAAGAGAGAGAGAGAGACATTTAATAGGGACTTATGAACAGAAGCCATGTCTGTGTCTCAGGTGACAGCAAGACAAGATGGTGGGTCCCAGAATCATCACCTCCCAGACCCAGAACTTATATATCATAGGGAAAGGGTATAGGTGCTTTAGAAGGGATGTGTAGGATACATGCTTAAGGGTAGGATTTATGATAAGTATGATAACATCAAGGTTGCTTTGATGTAAGGGAAAGATTTACAGTGAGTATGTGCTCTTAAACGAGGAACAATAGATAAACAGTAGATAGACTTGGAATCTTAGTGACCTTCCTGAAACTGAGGTTAATTAGAAGTCAACATGGTGGATTAGCATCCAAGATGGAGTTGCTTTGGCTGCCACAGAAATCTAAGGATGTTACTACTTTCAGGTATGGCTTGACCTAGGAGCTCAATGATATCATGTGGATATTCTTTCTCCCTCCATCTCTGTCTCTCACCCCTCCTTTTTCTGAATGAGCTGCTAGTAGCCATAGGCTTATGTTCTACCAGCCTAGCAGTCCCCATAAAAGTAGAACCTAGGCCAGGTGCAGTGTGGCTCACCCCTGAATTCCAGCACTTTGGGAAGCTGAGGTGGGAGGATGCTTGTGTCTAGGAGTTTGAGACCAGCCTGGCCAACATAGCATGACCCCATCTATACAAAAAATGTTTTTAAATTAGTTGAGCATGGTGGGGCGAACCTGTGGTCCCACCTACTCAGGAAGCTGAGGTGGGAGGATCACTTGAGCCCAGGAGGTCCAGGCAGCAGTGAACCATGATCACTTCTCTGCACTCCAACCTGGGTGACAGAGTGAGATCCCGTCTCAAATAAAAAACAAAAGAAAGAAAGAAAAAGAAAAAGGCAGAACTTTTAATCCAATAGTTCCAGCAAATTTCCAGGGCCCACTCTCATTGGTCTGAAGTGTGTCAGACCCTTCTTAAGCCAAAGGAAGTACTGGATCCTCTTATCAGAGATAGAGATGCTATGCAAACCAGACCAGTAGATTTCCCACACAGGTGGTCAGGGAAGGCTGGTAAATCTGGAAAGCTGCATAACAAAAACCAGAAGAGGAAGGAATGAGCCTGCACTCATGGCAGAGAGCATCTGTGTCAATGAGAAGCTTCTCCTTGATTTCCTTCCACGAATTATCTTTCTTCAATGTGGTCTTCCATTGTGGGCCGAACGAGGTCTTGGGATGACAGCAGACCCCTCCGGATCCCCCACAAACATCTGAGGATGGCCATGAATAAAATGTCTCCAACCACTTCTCATTTCAGAACTTCAGTTCTCAAACCAGAACTTTCCTGTGCAGAGTACAGGGAAGCCAAGCCAATTTTCTGTTTTTGGTATTAAATTTAGACCTTTCATCCTGACCATGAGATATTTCTGGATTCTGCACGAGTATTCAGTGAGTGCCAGGATTCAAGATGCTATCCCATCTGGGGCTATTCTGCAGGCTGCCCACTTCATCTCATTCTTTTAAAACTGGGAAAAATGACCCAGACGCAGGAACAAATTCAGAAGTGGGTTATTCTGTTATCCATTAATTGTCATTTAATGCCTTTGCCATCTAGGTTACTTGGAGAGGAAAGAAATTAAATTTGAATGGAAACCTGAATTGTATTTTGCAGATATCCTAAATGGTCTCTGTTCTGACAATTTAATCTTGTGGGGATGTTTAGTAGCAGAATGTGCTTTCTTGAAAGATAAAAAGATAAATAATATGTGAAACACTCAACTTAAATGGATGAGATTCCAGAGGTCTTCTTAAATGTGTGCCTGGTACTATTATTTTTCTCAGATGACTTTTATAAAATGGGTTTTGTATTTACAAATGTGCTATAGTCCACAAGGGCTGGAAATTGCTAATGAGATTAATGGGCAATGTAGAATAGCCAAAATAATACGCAATTCATATTAACTCCTTAGTTATCAGTATGGATTGAAATACAGGATGCATATAACTTTTTTTTTCAGTGACGGGGTGTCACTCTGTCACCCAGGCTGGAGTGCAGTGGCGTGATCATAACTCACTGCAGCCTCTACCTCCTGGCCTCAGCCTTCCGAAAAGTTGAGACTACAGGTGGCGCCACCACATCCGGATAATTTTTTTTTTTTTTTCCAAAGTGAGGTCTCACTATGTTGCTCCGGCTGGTCTCAAACTCCTGACCTCAAGTGATCCACCCACCTTGGCCTCCCAAAGTGCTGAGATTACAGGTGTGACCCACTGTGCATAGATAGCTAGGATGCACCTAACATTCTTAGTGGGCTGAAATTATCATTATATCATCACTTACTGAGGGCTTACTACATGTCAGGAACTTTGCTAAATACTTCAAATATGTATCAGAATTTATTCAAATTTTAATTTATGTGTGTACTCCTTCTGTTTCCTATCCTCTTGAAACAATTGTTATTGTCTTGGCTTCTGCAGGTTGAAAATCCAGCTGTACTTCGCTCAGTACATCTGTACTTTCTATAGACCCTGTAGGCGTGTGAAAAACTGAAGTCTTTAGGGGCAATTGTACTGGTTGTCCTCAGGCAGGGAGTGGAGAGGGGAGTTCCTTCAAGAGTAAGATGGGGCCGGGTGCGGAGGTTGAGACCTGTAATTTCAGTACTTTGGGAGACCAAGGTGGGAGAATCACTTGAGTCCAAGGTTTTGAGACCCGCCTGGGCAACACAGTGAGACCCTTATCGCTACAAAAAATGAAAAGTTAGCCAGGTGTGGTGGCATGCACCTGTAGTCTTGGCTATTGGGGAGGCTGAGGCTGGAGGATATCTTGAGCCTAGGAAGTTGTGGTTGTAGCGAGCCAGGATTGTGCCACTGCACTCAGCCTGGGCAACAGAGGGAGACCCTGTCTCAAAACAACACAAAACAGAACAAAACAAAATGAGACAAAACGAGAGTAGGAAGAGAAAAGACAGATGTTACAGAGAGTGGGAAGGGTCACAAGTTGATAAGTCCAGAGCAGCTCCTGGGAAGGGAGAAATACCCTAAGGAGGCCACACCGTAAGTCCAGTTCCTTCCAGTCTGACTAAAGCTTTCTTTGTCGCAGGCCTGACATGGAAGGATGAATGCCATTGGACCTGAAAGGACCTGCAGCCTGGGAGGATGGATGACCAAGCAATCACTAGTGTGGGCCACTGACAGAAGACTGCAGGTGTTGCCCAAAGCTACATCACTGCAAAAGAGCCCAGGGACTTGGTATCCCCCAGGATGCTCAAAACGAGATTACATTTCTCTCCAACCTAGCAGAATGGGGGCTCAGAATTGGATTTCAGTTGGTTATAAAATAATGTCCTTCCTCTTGCAAATCTGAGTCGTGGACTAAAACTGATAACCTCTGTATTAGTCAGCATCCTGGCAGGATAAAGATGGCACACTCTGGGCAATTGAGGATAGCTTAAAAAAGGGCTATTTATAAAGGTGTGGACAGCATTTAGAGCAACCAAGAGACCAGCACCAAAGGCAGCCATTGCTGCTTCTAAGCCTGAAGCAGGAAGAGAAGAGGACAAGCACCAAAAGCCTGACAGGTCAGCCCTACAGAGACAGTTGCCTAACAAGAGCCTCTGACACAGCCAGTCCCAATCCCACTCTCCTATCCTCTGATCTCTTCTTGCCCGGCTCCTCACTAGCTAAACCCAACAGAGAGCCAATGGGAAAGGGAGCTCCCCTGAGGTCATCCATACAGATGTGCCTCCCTAGACAAAGAGGAGGAGGAAGATGGCAGCAGTAGGGCCAGGCGCAGTGGCTCACATCTGTAATCCCAGAACTTTGGGATGCCAAGGTGGGCAGATCACCTGAGGTAAGGAATTCAAGACCAGCCTGGCCAACGTGGTGAAACCCCGTCTCTACTAAAAATACAAAAATTAGCCGGGCAGGCACGTGCCTGTAATCCCAGCTACTTGGGAGGCTGAGGCAGGAGAATCGCTTGAGCCCAGGAGATGGAGATTGCAGTGAGCCAAGATTGTGCCACTACACTCCAGCCTGGGTGACAGAGTGAGACTCTGTCTCAAAAAAAAAAAAGTTAATTTAATTTTTAAAAAGGTGACAGCAGTGTGGATCTGGAGGGGCAGACTGACTTTACAGATAAAATAACACAATCAAAATGATGGGCAGTCAGGCCTTGTGGGGTCAGCAAATCCAGCCCCACGTCTTCCAAGCTGCCCTTGCTCTCTTGTACCTGAATTTCCAGGCATTATGTGAGTTAGGCCTAATTTCATTTCGGCACACTGCCTGGACCTACATAATCTCATTTAATCTTCACAACAAGTCTGCAAGGACAGTTTTTTGTTTTTCTTTTTCTGGACAGTCTCACTTTGTCACCCAGACTGGAGTGCAGTGGTGTGATCATGGCTCACTGCAGCCTCGACCTCCTGGGCTCAAGAGATCCTCCTGCTTCAGCCTCCTGAATAACTGGGACTGCAAGCGAGCACCACCATGCCTAGCTAATTTTTGCATTTTCTTTAGAGACAGTGTCTCACTATGTTGCCCAAGCTGGTCCTGAACTCCTGAGCTCAAGCAATTCTCCCACCTTGGCCTCCCAAGGTGCTGGGATTACAGGCGTGAACCACCACACCCAGCCACAGTATTATTTTTTTTCCATTTAATAATTAAGGAAATTGAGACCTAGAGAGTTAACAGAGGCCCAAGGTGGCAGAGCTGGTAGCTGGCTGAGCCAAGATTCAAACATAGGTCTGCCTGATTCCAAAGCCATTTTCATCAACCTCCTAAACTGGCTCCAAACTGGCCCAGCAGAGACCGAAAGAACAATAAATCAGGCTGCTGAGGTGGGAGGCACAGGGATTTTCTGTGTGGGAGGGACCACATCAACACAGTGCCTGGACTTCTCTGCCTACAAGGGCTTTGCCAAGGAAGCTCTTCTCACACCCAGGTACAGCTAATGGTTTGAAATCCAAGCACTTATCCCAAAATCTAAGAGGGGGAAGATGGAGAGAAAACACTTGGCCAATGCTGGGGAAAAAAGTGTATTTTCATTTCAGATGCCTTTCAAGTTCCTTTTTTTCCCACTGAATGTTTGGTGTATTTATAGAATTCAGGGGGAGTATTTAAGGGTAACCGGCAGTGGAGCTGCATTTTGGGCCATCAGGAAGCTGAGAGTCATGCAGGAGAAGGTTGGTGGGAGGGGACAAGAGCAGCAAGGCACAAACTGGCTTTGTCTTTCATGTTGCCAAGACCTTCTCATCCTCCTGGGGCTGATGACGTCAAATCGAGGTCTATGAGAGCGCTACAGATGAAATGATTGACTCAAAATGATGGGAAATGGGTGAATGAATAAACAAATCTTGGTATATACATACAGTACAATATTATTCAGCCATAAAAAGAAATGAAGTACTGGTCCATGCTATAGCATATATGAACCTTGAAAACATGGTGCTGAGCAAAACAAGCCAAATGCAAAAGGCCACCCATTGTATGACTCCTGCTATATGAAATACTCAGAATAGGCAAATCCCTAGAGACAGAATGTGAACTGGTGGTTGCCAGGGGCCAGGCAGAGGGGAGAATGCAAAGCAAGTGCTTAATCAGTACAGAATTTCCTTTTGAGGCCGGGCGCAGTGGCTCATTCCTATAATCCCAACACTTTGGGAGCCCAAAGCAGGCAGATCACTTGATGTCAGGAGTTTGAGACTAACCTGACCAACGTGGCAAAACTCTGTCTCTACTAAAAATACAAAACAAAATAGCTGGGTGTGGTGGTGCAGGCCCGTAATCCCAGCTACTTGGGAGGCTGAGGCAGAAGAATTGCTTGAACCCAGGAGGTGGAGGTTACAGTGAGCCCAGATCGTACCACTGCACTCCAGCCTGGGTGACAGAGCAAGACTCTGTCTCCAAAAAAAAAGGCATTTCCTTTTGAGGTGATGAAAATGTTCTGGAAATAGATAGAGGTGGTGGTTGTACGATATATGTTAATGTACTAATTACCATGGAATTGTTCCCTTTAAAATGTTTGGTTTTATGTTATGTGAATCTCATCTCAATTATTTATTTATTTTTTGGAAAAAAAATTCCCTTCCTTCCCTTCCTTCCTTTCCTCCCCGTTCCTTCCTTCCTTCCTTCCTTCCTTCCTTCCTCTTTCCTTCCTTTTTCTTCTTCTTTTTTTTTTTTTTTTTTGAGACAGGGTCTAATCCAAGCTGGAGTGCAGTGGCATGATCATGGCTCACTGCAGCCTTGACCTCCTGGACTCAAGTGATCCTCCTCAACCTCCTGAGTAGCTGGGACTACACCCACCACCATGCCCAGCTAATTTTTAATTTTTTGTAGAAAAATGGTCCCGCTATGTTGCCCAGGCTGGTCTCAAAATCTTGGGCTCAAATGATCCTCCTGCATTGGCACCATGCCCAGCCAGCAAGGTCTTTTCTGTTCCTCTTATTTAAAGTAACCAACCCACCAGTCACCTTCCATCACTGTGCTCTTCAGACTGTTGGTCATGGCCTATTAGAGGGAATGGAAATCAATTTAGTGAGTCTCAATTAACATTCTTTTAAAACGAAATGAAATAAAACAGAAAATATCACACAAGGATGAGGGTAAATATTACTGTGTCAGAAATGTTTTTGCTTTTTTTTTTTTTCTTTTGAGATGGAGTCTCCCTCTGTGGCCCAGGCTGGAGTGCAGTGGTGTAATCTCAGGTCACTGTAGCCTCTACCTCCTTGGTTCAGCGAATCTCCTGCCTCAAATTCCTGAGTAGCTGGGATTACAGGCACGAGCCACCATTCCCAGCTAACTTTTTCGTATTTTTAGTAGAGACGGGGGTTTCGTCATGTTGTCCAGGCTGGTCTTGAACTACTGACCTCAAGTGATCTGCCTGCCTCGGCCTCCTAAAGTGCTGGGATTACAGGCATGAGCCACCATGCCCAGCCTACTTTTTGCTTCTTAATAAACTACTCCAAATTTATTGATATGCAACTATTTTTTCTCACAAGTCTGTGGGTTAGCTGGGCTCAGTTGGGCAGTTCTGCTCCACATGGTATGTGCTGGGATCACTCATATGGCTGAATCCACCTGGAGGTCCATGTGGGGCTAGAACATCCAAGGTGGCTCCCTCTTGGATCTGGATGTTAGTGTTGGTGGCCACTTCTCCTTCACATGAAAGCTCTCCTTCTCCTGTGGTCTCTCATAATTCAGTTGTCTGAACTGAGCTTCCTTTCTGGTTCTGGGTACCAAGAGCACAAAAGTGGAAGCTGCCAGTTCCCTTAAGGCTGAAGCCCAGAACACGCACAAAGTTGTTTCCACTGCATCGTATTGCCTATTGCAAATCACAAGAGCCACCCAGATTTAAGGGAAGGGAGAGGCTAGGTGTGGTGGCTCATGCCTATAGTCCTAGTACCTTGGGAAGCTGAGGCAGTAGGAGAGCTTGAGCCCAGGAGTTCAAGACCAGCCTGGGCAACATAGTAAGACTCCATCTCTACAAAAAAATGAAAAAATCAGCAGGTGTGGTAGCACATGCCTGTAGTCCTAGCTACTCGGGAGGCTAAGGCAGGAGTGTTACTGAAACACCAGGGGTTCAGACTAGGTCCTGCTGCTTGCCGCACAGAAAATCAATCACTGACATGGCAAGTATTGCCAAGGAAGAAGGATTTAATCGGGTGCTGCAGCTGAAGTAATGGGAGCTCAGACTCAAATCCAACTCCCTGGCCAACTAAAATTAGGAGTTTATATAGCAGGGAAGAAATGTAACAACATGTGGGAAAACAAGAACTAGGGAGGGGCAAGAAGGCATCCGATGTCCTGATCTGGTCAATTTCAGTGCTTCGGTGCTTGTTTTTGAGAGGCCTGAAGGTCCTCAGATAAAACAAATACAGCTTTAATAGCAGAAGGGTCAATGTCTACGTTTATCCAAAAGAACAGTCTATGGGAGTGTTGGGCCAGTTTCAGGAGGATCACTTGAGCCTAGGAGTTTAAGGCTTCATTGAGTTTGATCACACCACTGCACTCCAGCCTAGGTGACTGAGTGAGCCTCTGTCTCTAAAACAAACAAACAAACAAAAACAGGGAAGTGGAAGCTGGCTCCACCTCTTTTTTGTTGTTGTTGTTACCCAGGTAGGTATCAAACTCCTGGCCTCAAGCAATCCTCCAGCCTCAGCCTCCCTCTGGGTTTATAGGTGTGAGCCTCTGCATCGGGTCTTGACTCCACTTCTTTTCCTTTTTCTTTTGGAGATAGAGTCTTGCTCTGTCACCCAGGCTGGAGTACAGCAGTGCAATGTTAGCTCATTGCAACCTCTACCTCCTAGGTTCAAGTGATTCTCCTGCCTTAGTCTCCCAAGTGGCTGGGATTACAAGCATGTGCCACCACTCCTGGCTAATTTTTATATTTTTAGTAGAAACGGAGCCTTCACCATGTTGGCCAGGCTGGTCTCAAACTCCTGACCTCAAGTAATTCACCCTCCTCAGCCTCCCAAAGTGCTGGGATTACAGGCATGAGCCACCGCGCCCAGTCTTGACTCCACCTCTTGATGGGGGAGCAACATGTGCATTCTATGAATGGGAGACGTTGTTGGCAGATGTTGGTGCAGACAGTCCACCACAGTTGTTTTTTTCCTTTTAATAAACATGCATGTGTGTGCATTGGTTCACATGACAAACATATTTCTTGCTGTGAGTCATAGTCAAAAGGCTGGAAAAACACACTTTAATATCCTTTAAAAATTTTCTTTCATAGCCCTTAGTACTCTCTGACCTTAGCTTACTTTACTATAGATCTCTGCCATTCAAATGCAAGTTCCCTGCGGGCAAGGGCCTTATCTGTCTTATTTGCTGCTATGTCCTCGGCACCTAATAGCGTCTGGCTGTTAAGACGTGCTTAATAAATACCTGTGGTCATGGAGTAGGGTGTTGTTGAATCAGCTCTCATTTCTTGGGTGCTGAGCACTTAAAAGCATTATCTCATTTAATTTACTCAACACATATTTGAGCACCTGCCATGTGCCAGGAACTATTTGAGGTGATGGTGAAACAACAGGAAACAAAATAGACAATAATACCTGCCCTAAGGGAGTGTATTTTCACCATATAGTAGAGAACAGATTCACTGATACTATTTTGACAAAGAAGGAAACTGAGAGTCAGAGAGGTCAGGCAACTTGCCCAAGGTCACACAGCTGTTAATTTCACCCTGACACCTGGTTCTTCTCCACTCTCCTGTAGATGTTGGATTTTGCCCAGAGATGGGCTTAGGTGGTTACGGATCTCAATTTCTGCAATTGTTTCCCTGAAGGATCAAACTTGTCTTTCTAGGAATCAGACACAAGGCAATGGGAACAGGTAAGTCCCACGACCTCAGAGTCCCTGCCCCTCTCACCCTTAGTTCCCCGACTCTGTGATGATGGCTCACACCTGGGGTGTTGCAGATTTGAGCCACAGATCTCAGTCACCCCCACTGTCTTATCGGCATGTGACATTCCCAAGTGGCTGGGGCCTGCAGGCTGGGCAAAGAATGCAGCCTGAACAAAAATAAACCTGTTACATTCCTTGGCAGACCCCTGCCCCTTCCTGCTCTCCAGCCACCCATCCTCGCAGCAGAGTCTGCCAGGGAAAGCAGAGAGAGGGCGAACAGGGTGGAGGAAGTCAATGTTGCTAACCGGAGAGAGGGAGAGGAAAAGAGAGGGAGAGAGAGAGATGGGGTGAGAGAACGGAGAGGAGAGGGAAGAGAGAAAGAGAGAGAGAGATCACCTTATATGGGAACGTGCGCAGACAATATGTGGCAATGGCTTAAAGGGCAGCAGAGGTCAGATACCAGACAGATGGAAGAAATTAAACATGGGACAGAGTGTGTTCCTGGGCCCTGAAAACAGCTCTTGTTTCACAGTGAGTTTGCACAAAGCCTGGCCCATTTTCCTTTTTTGCCTAAGCCCTGCAAGATGTGTGTCCTAACCTCTCCACGACTCTGAGTCAGGCCCCTTGATTCCGACTCTGTGGCTTGGCAGCAGTCTCAATCCTTTAAAGTCATTTCTTTGACGAACAAAATTCCTTGTTGCAAATAAAAAGGAAATGCCCAGGCCTATTTCTCAAGAGTTTCCAATATCTCTCCAAAGCACACAGATAAGTAGTTAGTGAGTAAATATTCCTTCATTTCTCATGCATTCATTCAACAAAGATTGAGGACCTGTTATGTCTCAGGCACTGAGTCAGGGGCTGGAAAGATGGCAATGGTGACGATGATGATGACAATTAACATTTGTTGATTTGTACTCATTTGATAAATATTTCAACAATTAATAATTTACTTTGCACCTTCTATGTTCCAGTCATTGATGATACAGAACATTTATCTACATCATCTTGTTCCTGCCCTTGTGGAGTTTACAAGGAAGGCAAGGGATATTGAACACATGATCCCACTGAGTCCTCACAATAGTTCTTTGAGTTAGCTTACTAGTATCATCCCCATTTAACACAGAATTTTCCAACTGCCGCACTATGGACATTTTGGGCAGGATAATCTTTGTCGTGGAGGGGCTGCTGTGTGCACTGTAGGATATTTAGCAGTGTCCCTGGCCTTCTACCCAACTAGGTGCCAGTTGCAACCATTTCCCTCCCCCTAGTTGTGACAACCAAAAAATGTCTCCAGACATTGTAAACTGTCCTGGAGGAAACAAAATTGCTCCCACTTAAGAATCACTGATTCCATGGATGAAACAGAGGGTTAGGGCGGGCTAAGACATTTCCTAAAAGTCATACCACTGGTGGGTAAGACTCACACCCTGGTCTATCCAAAGCCCATGGTCCTTACCATTGCAATGTGAAACTGTATTTCCTTGACAACAGATGATTGTGAGTTTGGATGGTTGTAGACTTCATTATCTTATCCTACAAAATGAAAGTTATCTGTATTAATTTGGATCCTCTGGGAAGCAGATGCCAGGACAGGCTCAGACTTGCAGGGGATCAAGGGAATGCCTGTGAAAGATAAAGGGCAGACGTCTTCAGACTGGGATACTGGGTTAACACCTGGGGAAAGAGACAGGGAAGGAAGGAGTGAGTAAGAGGAGCTGCAGATAGCAATGAAGGTCTCAAAAAGTTTTGACTGGACTGATGAGGGCTTCCTGAACAAAATCACTGGTAGAATGAATCTCAGGTCAGCAGCAGTGGGGCTGTGCTACCACCCCCGCTGTGCTGTCATTGGCTAGGAGCCATCTGAGGAAATATGGCCTTGGCGTGAACTTGGTGGATCCAGAGGAGTGGGAATGAGGACTGTGAGTCAACCGTGCTCTCCGTGCAGACTCTCTCTCTCTCTCTCTTTTTTTTTTTTTAAGACAAGGTCTCACTCTGTCGCTCAGGCTGGAATGCAGTGACATGATCACAGCTCACTGCAGCCTCAGCTTCCTGGGTTCAAGTGATTCTCATGCCTCAGCCTCTTGAGTAGCTGGGACCACAGGCACATGCCACCATGCCTGGCTAATTTTTGTATTTTTTAGTAGAGCCAGAGTTTCACCATGTTGGTCAGGCTGGTCTCGAACTCCTGACCGTAAGTGATCCTCAAGTGATTTCAGCCTCCCAAAGTGCTGGGATTATAGGCATGAGCCACTGAGCCCGGCCATGCAGACTCTCTAGAGGGAGATGTGAGTGGTGCACTCCATGGCTGCTACATCATCAAAGTGGTGCCCATTGGTTACATTCACTTTAAAGCAAGGAGACTAAAAAGGCACCAGTGGTGCAGTGGGGAACAAAGCCAGGTTGGCCTTCTTTAAGCAAAAGTGTTCATTTTCCTTGCATTGTCTTGAGCTTCTTAGTGATCTTCAAAGTCAGCTCTGACTTGAGTTCCATCAGTGAGGAAGTAAAGAGCACAGCCTTGAAAGGCTACTGGTTAGCTGGTGTCTGGGCCTTGGTTTCCCCATTTGCATGATGGAGTTAACCTGCCCTAACTCACAGGGTTGATGTGAGGATTTAATAAATGTATAGGAAAGTTTATGGAATTGCTACACATTTGTTTTCAGAAGAGGATGTGAACCCTCTGCCTGTTTCTTGTTTTTTGTAAGGACATCTCCCTGCCAGCCACCCTCTCATTCTCCCAAGATCCATCTCTGCACCTACACAGGGGACCACAAACTAGCTAAACTAGATAGATAAGCTGTACTTGGCTCATAGGGTATTTTTTAAAAAGAACCAACATTTAAAATTCAGGCATTTTTGGGAGGCCAAGGCAGGCAGATCATCTGAGGTCAGGAGTTCGAGATCAGCCTGGCCAACATGGTGAAATCCTGTCTCTAGCCAGGTGCAGTGGCTCACGCCTGTAATCCCAGCACTTTGGGAGGCCAGGGTGGGTGGATCACCAGAGGTCAGGAGTTCGAAACCAGCCTGAACAATATGGTGAAATCTCATCTCTACTAAAATTACAAAAATTAGCAGGGCATGGTGGTGTGTGCCTGTAGTCCCAGCTACTTGGGAGGCTGAGGCAGGAGAATCTTTTGAACCTGGGAGGTGGAGGTTGCAGTGAGCCGAGATTGTGCCATTGCACTCTAGCCTGGATGACAGAGAGAGACTCTGTCTCAAAGAAAAAATAATAAAATAAAATAAATAAAATTGAGGAATTTTACATAAAGACCTGGATTTCCAGGCTGCCTTGAAAAATTACTTTTTCCATTTTGTGGTTTGCGACCCTGTGGTGGACTTGCTGCCTAGTGTGGACTCATGGTGGGGTTCAGGAGATTTCTGTGCTTCTCAAACTCCAGCCTCCGTATTGCTTGGCGTCCCATGGGAGCTGGATGAGGGGCTGGGACCAGTGTAGACTGTAGCAGGTAGAGGAGCAAAAGCTCTGCCGCTGTGGAGGATGGGTCAGGAAGGGCCAGCCTAACTGCTTAACAAATCAGAGTGGATGAGAGAGGAAACTGACTGGCAGTCTGGAGGTCTGGCTTCTGGGTTCAGATCTTTAGGCTTCATTTCTCAACTTGTGAAATGAACACAGCTGGACATAGATCTAAAGATGTCTGTGATTGCATATTTCTGTGAACTCATGAAAGGAATGCAGATTTCAGTAACAACAATTTTGATATGCAATGTAAAAATTCCAATACCCTGAGAAATATTGAGAACTTTTGATTCGGTAATACTACTTCTAAGAATAAACCTGAGGAAGTAATATTTAAATTATATACATCTGTGATCTCCAAGCTCACTGCAGCAATTACAAAGAAAATTCTCAAAGAACCATGATTGCAAAAGCTAAGAAAATGGCTAAATAAACACAGTTAACTTCACAAAAAGAATATTTAAAAACTATATTTATGTTAATAAGGGAGCTATATTCCTTTATTACACTATTGTGTTAAGTCAAAAAAATGGAAAATCTGGCCAGATGTGGTGGCTCAAACCTGTAATCCTAGCACTTTGGGAGGCCAAGGTGGGCAGATCACTTGAGGTCAGGAGTTTGAGACCAGCCTAGCCAATATGGTGAAACCCCATCTCTACTAAAAATACAAAAAAATTAGCCAGGTGTGCTGGTGCGCGCCTGTAGCTCCAGCTACTCGGGAGGCTGAGGCAGGAGAATTGCTTGAACCCAGGAGGCAGAGGTTGCAGTGAGCTGAGATTGTGGCATTGCACTCCAGCCTGGGCAACAGAGGAACTGTCTCAAAAAGAAAAAAAAAAAAAGGAAAATTTTAAGAAAATACTCAAACATTAAAAGATATTTCCCACTTTTCTATATAAAAAAAAAAAGAAAAATTAGAAAATCTGGCCATACTGTGTGGCATAGATTGGCTGGAGCTGAGGAATGCTACTTGCTTACAATGGGGCATGCACTGTCCAGTCTGCCACAGTCCCCACCACTCCCTATTGTCTCTGATCCTAAAGTCAGTGTCAGTTGATGGTGATCATCACGTTTGTGCTGCCATTTTTCTTACAGTGATATTCCTTTGTCTCACAAATTTATCAAAGAGAAAAGGAAAGAGTAGACCAGAAAGGCCCCTGATCTTTCTTATACCTGCCACCACTTCACAGGCTTCCATCACCACCTGGTTGCTACTGCATCTGAGTTTACCTTGGAGCCCGCTATCCTTTTAAGCTCGTCTGAAACCTCTTTCCTAATATTATCTCTGCCATTTCATAAGAACCCCTTGCATTTGTATTTCCCCTTCACGTTCACAAAGCACTGCCAGCCACAGGAGGTCATTCAATTATTCCAGCCACCCAAGAGGAACGTATTATTTCCTTCATTCTAGAGAATTGAATCTAGAAGATGAAGTGATTTACCCAAGGACACAGCTGGTTAATGGCAGAGCAAAGCAAAAGTCCTTCTTGACTCTGAGTCCATTTTTTCCATTACTCTAGGAAACAAAGTATGTCTGAACTTTCAGTTGCAAAAGACAGAAAGTTAACTGAAACTGGCTTAAGGCAAAAAAGGTAATTGGTTCGATTACGTAACTGGAAATCCGTAGAAGCCATGGACTTCAATACAACTGGCTGGGGAAGCTCCAAGGTTTCCCTCAGGGTGGTCACTCTTCCTCCATCTCTCAGCTCTTCCCTTTACCATGTTGGCTTTATTTCCAAGTATCCTCTGTCTGCTCCTGATAGCAAACCAGCCACCAGCTCCAGGTGTCATCCTAACTGCTCCAAATCCAATGGAGAGAGAGCTTCCCTTTCTAGACAGGCCCCCCAAACGTAACAGAGTCTCCTTGGTCTTGATTGGCCTGATCTAGTCATGTGCCCAGCCGTGAGACAATCACTGGTGGGAGGGATTGACGAGAGTTGGGTCATGTGACCACCTGGAACCAGGGGGTAGGGTTAGCTGCACCCAAGCAGGAGCTGAGGGCTGATGGTGGGGAAGGAATGACTCCTCCAAAGGAAAGCCAGGTGCTCTTCTCAGAAGTGGGGAATGAGGCCAGGACGGTAGCTCACGCCTTTAATCCCAGCACTTTTGGAGGCCGAAGTGGGTGGGTCACCTGAGGTCAGGAGTTCAAGACCAGCCTGGCCAATATGGTGAAACTCCGTCTCTACTAAAAATACAAAAACTAGCTGGGTGTGGTGGCACGCGCCTTCCCAGCTACTCAGGAGGCTGAGGCAGGAGAATCACTTGAACCCCAGAGGTGGACACTGCAGTGAAATGAGATCGCACCACTGCACTTGAGGCTGGGTGACAGAGTGAGATTCCGTCTTAAAAAAAAAAAAAAGAAAGAAAGAAAGAAAAAGGAAAAAAAGGAAGTGGGGAATGAATGCTGAATAAGTCAAAGAACGAGATATCTACAATACCTGGAATCTTCCTGGTGCAGGCCCTTCTGCTCTGTGGGAGCCATCCTTATTCCCTCTTTCTCCGTTCAGGTTGCCCAAGTAAAGTCTCGCACGTCCAACTGCTCTGCACTCCAGTGAACTTGTTCTTCTGGGTACTCTCAGCGCAGTGAGAATCTGAACCACACACACCAGCACTCAGCTCTATAGCTGTGGACTGAATGAAAGAATGAGGAGATAATTTGTGTGGATTGCAATAATTAGAAAACAGTGCCAAGTTTGGAAGGAAACAAACAAAAAAATGTTAGTGTGACTCTCTCCGAGTGCTGGGAGTATGAGCGACTCCGGCTTTGTTTCCGTATTCCTTTCTGTATTTTCTACCATGAGGAAACACCATAAATGATAGTAGCGGCCGGGCGCGGTGGCTCACGCCTGTAATCCCAGCACTTTGGGAGGCCGAGGCGGGCGAATCACAAGGTCAGGAGATCGAGACCACGGTGAAACCCCGTCTCTATTAAAAATACAAAAAATAGGCAGGCGCAGTGGCTCAGGCCTGTAATCCGAGCACTTTGGGAGGCTGAAGCGGGCAGATCACCTGAGGTTGGGAGTTCGAGACCAGCCTGACCAATATGGAGAAACCCAGTCTCTACTGAAAATACAAAATTAGCCAGGCATGGTGGCACATGCCTGTTATCCCGGCTACTCGGGAGGCTGAAGCAGCAGAATCGCTTGAACCCAGGAGGTAGAGGTAGCAGTGAGCCAAGATCGCACCATTGCACTCCAGTCTGGACAACAAGAGCAGAGCGAAACTCTGTCTAAAAAAAAAAAAAGAAAGAAAGAAAAAGAAAAGAAAAGAGGGGCCAGGCATGGTGGCTGATGCCTATACTCCTAGGACTTTGGGAGGCCAAGGCAGGGACATCACTTGACCCTAAGAGTTTGAGACCAGCTTAGGCAACATGGTGAAACTTGTCTCTAAAAAAATTACAAAAATTAGCCGGGCATGGTGGCACACGCCTGTAGTCCCAGTTACTTGAGAAGCTGAGGTGGGAGGATCACCTAAGTCTTGGGGGCAAGGCTGCAGTGAGCTATGATCGCCCCTCAGGACTGGAAGTCCTCCTAGTCTGGGTTCAAACCCTACATTTCTGAACACAACTGTGTGCCAGGCCCTGGCAAGGCATATTTCTTTTAATTCTCCTGACAACACTGTGAGGTTGGTACAGTTATTATCACCATTTTACAGGTGAGCAAACTGAAGCTCTGAGACATTCATTAAGCATCTTGCTTAAGAGCAAGAGCAGTGGGCAAGCCCAAGTGTTGGTAATTTGCCAACATTTGATGGGCTGCTTCATAGTCTTATTCCTCCCCATTTGCAGACAGGAAAACAGAGTTACAGACAAATGAAAGTGATTTGCCTCAGGGTCTTCGCATTTGCCGTCCTCTCTGCCTGGAATACTCTTCCAGTTGACTCCTTGGCTCACCCTCTCACCTTCTTAAGGTTTTCACTTAAAAGTCATCATCTTAAGGAGATCTTTTCTGATCACCCTATTTAAAAGTTTACGCTGGGCATCATGGCTCACAACTATTAATCCTAGCGCTTTGGGAGGCTGAGGCAGGAAGAACACTTGAGCCCAGGAGTTTGAGACCAGCCTGGGCAACATGATAAAACCTGGGCTCTATAGAAAATACAAAAATTAGCCTGGTGTGGTGGTATATGCCTGTGGTCCCAGTTACACAAGAGACTGAGGTGGGAGGATTGCTTGAGCCAAGGAGGTTGAGACTGCAGTGAACCATGATTGTGCCACTGCACTCCAGCCTGGGTGACAGAGTGAGACCCTGTCTCAAAAAATAAATAAATAAGGCCGGGCATGGTGGCTCAAGTCTGTAATTTGGGAGCACTTTGGGAGGCCAAGGCGGGTGGATCACCTGAAGTCAGGAGTTCAAGACCAGCCTGGCCAACATGGTGAAACCCCGTCTCTTCTAAAAGTACAAAAATTAGCCAGGTGTGGTGGCAGGTGCCTGTAGTCCCAGCTACTCGGGAGGCTGAGGCAGGAGAATCGCTTGAACCTGGGAGGTGGATGTTGCAGTGAGCCAAGATCGCACCACTGTACTCTAGCCTGGGCAACACGAACAAGACTCTGTCTCAAAAAATAATAATAATAATAAATAAATAAAAATAACCCCATGCTTCTGTCTCGATGACAAAAAGACAACCCAAGTCACAAGTGAGCAAAGGACTTGAATAGACATTTATCTAAGAAGATATACACGTGGCCAGTGACCACATGAAAAGATGCTTACCACGTAGTAATTTGTATTAGGGAAATGCCAACCAAAACCACATGACATACGACTTCATTTCACTAGGCCGATTATTATTATTTTTAAAATGGAGGCCAGATGCTCATGCCTGTAGTCCCAGCACTTTGGGAGGCCGAGGTGGGCAGATCACCTGAGGTCAGGAGTTCAAGACAGCCTGGCCAACATGGCGAAAGCTGGTCTCTACTAAAAACACAAAAAATAGCTGGGCTCGGTGGCAGGTCCCTGTAATCCCAGCTACTCGGGAGGCACGATAATCACTTGAACCCGGGAGGTGGAGGTTGTACTGAGCTGAGATCGCACCACCGCACTCCAGCCTGGGTGACAGAGCGAGGCTCTGTCTCAAAAATAACAAGTATTGGTGAGAAAATAAAGACATTGGAACCTTTGTGCATCACTGATAGGAATGTAAAATGGTGCTGCTGCTGTAGAAAACAGTTTGGCCATCCCTCAAAAAGTTAAACATAGAATTGCCATATGACCCAGCAGTTCCACTCTGAGGTTTTTACCCAGAAGAACTGCAAACAGGGATTCAAACAGAAACTTTTTTTATTTTTATTTTTTAATTTTTAGTAGAGATGGAGTTTCACTGTGTTGGCCAGGCTGGTCTCAAACACCTGACCTCAAATGATCCATCTACCTCGGTCTCCCAAAGTGCTGGGACTACAGGCATGAGCCACCGTGCCAAGCCTCAAACAGATTCTTGTAACCTGAATGTTCATAGCAGCACTATTCACAATAGCCAAAGATGGAAACAACCCAGATGTCCCTAAACAGATGAATGGATGAACAAAATGTGGTCTATCCATGCAATTCAATTTTGTTCAGCCATAAAAAGGAATGAAGGGCACATGCTACAACATGAATGAACCTTGAAAACAAGGTGAGCTTCTTGTGAAAGGAGCTAGTCACAAAAGGCCACATACTGTATGATGCCATTTCTGTGAAATATCCAAAAACAGACAAATCTGTACAGAGAAAGAAAATTGGTTACCAGGGGCTGTGGAGAGGGACTCCTTAATGGGTATGGGGTTTCCTTCTGGGATGGTGAGAATGTTCTGGAACTAGACAGAGACAGTGGTTGCATAGCATTGTGAATGAACTAAATGCCACTAAATTGTTCACTTAAAAAAAAAATAGAGGCCAGGCACGGTGGCTCACACCTATAATCCCAGCACTTTGGGAGGCCGAGGTGGGCGGATTACCTGAGGTCAGGAGTTCGAGAACAGCCTGGACTCGAACTCTGGTGAAACTCTGTCTCTACTAAAAAAATACAAAAAGTAGCCAAGTGTGGTGGCTCATGCCTGTAATCCCAGCTACTCGGGAGGCTGAGGCACGAGAATCACTTGAATCCAGGAGGTAGAGGTTGCAGTGAGCCAAGATCACGCCTGTATTCCAGCCTGGATAACAGAGTGAGACTCAGTTTCAAAACAAACAGACAAACAAACAACAACAAAAATAGAGATGGTATCTTGTCGTGTTGCCCAGTTGGTCTCCAACTCCTGGGATCAAGCAATCCTCCCGTCTCAGCCTCCCAAAGTACTGGGATTATAGGCCTGAGCCACCGCACCAGCAAATTGTTCACTTTTAAATGGTTAATTTCATGTTATGGTTAATTTCATGTTATGTGAATTTCACCTCAATGGAAAAGCTCAACCCCAAACATGCCTCATCTTCCCTCCCTGCCTGACTTTTCTCCTAGTGTACAGGGCTCCTCATATACAGTATGTCCGACTTATGTGTCCATTGTTCATCCTGCTTCTTTAAAATATAAATTCCAACAGGGTAGGGATTTTGTCTGTTTAGTTAACTCACGTATCCCCAAAGAGTCTCTGGTACTCAATAAATATTTGTTGAATAAATGAATTAGATAGGGTGTGGTAATGAAGAGAGTCCCGCCGCCATCCGCACCCCCATCTCTAATTCTAACAGGCTCCTGTTAATGATGATCCCCAGTCTGGACTCATTTTCCCCTCCTTTTCCTGAAGAGCAGCATCCACAGGCTCTCGCTCAGCTCAGCCCCTTTAAATCCTTCTCTGCTGAGAGTTTGAGATAAAGGGGACCACGAGAGAAGACAATGAATCCATCACAATGTGTGATGAGCTGTCTGCTCTGTGACTTCCCACAGCAATTTATCAAGACCTGGAACCACAGCTGTGAGGCTCGGTGTTCACCTGCCAGGACCTCGCTCCCCAACTGCTTCGGAGGGGGATGTTTACAGGAACTTGTCAATAACCATTTACTGAACAGCTGCTCAGATGCAGCCCTGTCCCAGGCACTCAGCCAAATCACAAATGAACTACATAATCATTCATTCGGTGCTTCCTTGATTCTGTGATTGATTGATTCATTCATTCATGTGGTTGTCAAACATTCGTTGAGCACCTACTATGTACCTTGGACTGTGGTACTTGATTTCAAAGATGTCAACGCATTATAGACCAGGATTTCTCAGCCTAGGCACTGTGGACATTTGTTTTGTTTTGTTTTTGAGACAGGGTTTCACTCTATGGCCCAGGCTGGAGTGCAGTGCACGATCACGCTCACTGCAGCCTCAACCTCCTGGGCTGAAGCAATCTTCCCGCCTCAGCCTCTCAAGTAGCTGTGACTACAGGCACACACCACCATGCCCGGCTAATTTTTTGCATTTTTTGTAGAGACAAGGTCTCCCCATATTGCCTAAGCTGGTTTTGAACTCCTGGGCTCAAGCAATTCTCCTGCCTCAGCCTCCTAAAGTGCTGAGATTACAGGCGTGAGCCACTATGCCTGGCCACTGTGCATACTGGGACCAGACATTTCTTTGTCACAGGGGTTGTCTTATATTTTAGCAGCAACTCTGGCTGTAGATGCCAGTAGCACTCCCTCAGTCATGACAACTACAATGTCCCCAGACATTGCCAAATGTCCTTGGGGCACACAGTCACCCCTAGTTGAGAATCACTGGTCTAGACAAGTATATTTTCCACAAATTATCAGACAGAGAAAAAAACGCATTTATTTTTGCTGTTTCCTCTCTCTCCTCTCTCTCTCTCTCTCTCTCTCTCTCTCTCTCTCTCTCTCCCCCCCCCCTTACCTACCTATCTAGCTAGTTACATTGGAAGGCAAGAGCATAACTACAGCTAACATTTGTAAAGGACACATAGTAGGTGGTCATTTTATCTTGGTTATTCTCACAACAACTCTATGGAGAAAATACCACTAACGCTCATTTTACATATGAAAAAATCAAGGTTCAGAGATGTTAAGCAAGTTGTCCAGGGTCACATGAAGATTAGGGGCAGAGCTGGGCTTCAAATCCAGGTCCATATGGCTCCAGAGCACGGGCTCTGCACCACTGCACCACACGTTCCCTGGCACAGAGCCTCACACATTGTAGTGATCAATAAACATGTATTGCCTGGATTAATGAACACAAGAGTGAGGTAAAGATTCTGAGAAAGGCCTGGAGAAGCATAGGCTGCAACATGGGGGCTTGACATTCTGGAGGAACAAGTATTATCTTAATTATTTCCATCCATCAGTCCATCCATCCATCGATCCATCCATTCATTCACCAAGCATTCCCCAAACACCTGACTTGTGCCTGGCACCTAGGAGGAATTCTGGTTTCAAGATCTCAGAGTCAGCCGGGCATGGTGGCTCATGCCTCTAATACCAGCACTTTGGGAGGCCGAGGCGGACAGATCACTTGAGGTCAGGAGTTTGAGACCAGCCTGGCCAACATGGTGAAACCCTGTCTCTACTAAAAATACAAAAATGAGCCAGGCATGGTGGCTCATGCCTGTAGTCCCACCTACTTGGGAGGCTGAGGCATGAGAATTGCTTGAACCCAGGAGGTAGAGGTTGCACTGAGCCGAGATTGCGCCACTGCACTCCAGCCTGGGTGACAGAGCAAGACTCTGTCTCAAAACAGACAAAAAACATCTGGAAAAAAAAGAACAAGAAAATGCTAAGCCAAATGACATAACCTCTAGAAGCCACTGTTTGCTCACCTGTAAACTGGAGGAGAATAAGATGAGAATTCTGATATCAAGGATCAGAAAGTGCTTCATGAACCATAAAGCAGGTAATGGATTATCGATGCCACGCAGCCCAGACATACAGCAATGTGTTCATACCATTCTGATAGTCTAAATTTAGGATGTGGTGTGACCAAAATTACCGGTTGTTAAGTTTCTTATGCTTCTGAGGCTCTACTTCCTCATCTGTGCACTGTGGCAAGACCTTGTTCTGACTATGCACTGAGGATAAAATAAGGCTCTTTGAAAAAGAGTGACACAGACCACTAACTAATTATTTCAATGTTCTTGTCCAAGGCCAGACGAAAGCAACGCAGATCCATAGAGAATGTTGGTGCATCACTGCCCTCTGCTGGTCAGTAGTAGCAGTACCATTATGGTTTCAGAGAGGAAAGGGTCTTTACAAAGGGATTCCTGGAAAACTGAGGCACAGAGAGGGGAAGCGATTTGCTCAAGGGCAGAGTTAGCTTTGGACAAAGTGACATCCAAACTTGAGATTCCTGATCCCTAGCTCTTTCTAGACGGAGAAAAATAAGGGCTGGAAACTCGTTGATTTTTGGTTTCACTCTCACTAGGTTCTGCACAGGGTTTATTTTCTTTCTTTTTCTTTTTGAGACAGAGTCTCGCTCTGTTGCCCAGGCTGGAGTGCAGTGACATGATCTCAGCTCACTGCAACCTCTGCCTCCCAGGTTCAAGCAATTCTTCTGCCTCAGCCTCCCAAGTAGCTGGGACTACAGGTGCCTGCCATCATGCCTGGCTAACTTTCGTATTTATAGCAGAGATGGGGGTTCACCATATTGGCCAGGCTGGTCTCGAACTCCTGACCTTGTGATTTGCCCACCTCGGTCTCCCAAAATGTTGGGATTACAGATGTGAGCCACCATGTCTGGCTCTGCATGGGGTTTCTAAATAGCCTGATTGGAATTTATCTCTCCTGGTCTTTGCCACCCAAACTGCTTGGGTTTCTTGACCTTGTTTTTTTTTT
>NW_012110919.1:21447412-21448707 GCF_000951035.1 Colobus angolensis palliatus | reverse complement strand
AAAAAAAAAAAAAAAAAAAATGATAGTAGCAAAAAGGAAGTAATGCCAGTCTGGTTTAAACAGCTGGCCTATAAGCAACGTGAGGGCAAGAGCCAAGTGTTGGTTCTGTGGTATTCCTAACTCCCAGCAGCAGGGCACACAGTGTCAGAGCTCCTTAGAGCCTGCTGGGAGCTAAATTCACAGCATCAGGGCTTAGAACAGAGACTGTTGGTCCCCTTCCCAAAATCCAGCCCCCCGACGTTCTTCTTTCACATTCTCTGAACCTCAGTTTGTGTGGTGTCCTCCCTCCTCCTTGTAGTTATGTTTCATGGAGGGCAGACACCAGCCCCAAGCCCTGCACTAGAGAAAGAACCCTCTAGTGAATCGGTTTATGCCAGGGTTTCTCAACTACAACACTGCTGACATTTTAGGCCAGATAAGGCCAGGCGCAGTGGCTCACGCACAGATTCCCAGCACTTTGGAAGGCCAAGGTAAAAGGACTGCTTGAGGCCAGGAGTTGAAGACCAGCCTGGGCAACATAGCAAGACCCCTGTCTCACACAAATTTTTTTTTTTTTTACAAAAAGGCCAGATAATTCTTTGCTGTGGGGCTGTCCTGCATTGTAAGGTTTTAGCAGCATCCCTGACCTCTACTCAGTAGATGCTGGTAGTATCCTGCCCTCAGTTGCAGCCATCAAAAATGTGAGCAAACAGTACCAAATGTCCCCTCCAGGATAAAATCACAGCTGGTTGAGAACCAGAGGCCTAAGCCTTCATGGCATTCTCATTCCCTGCCTAGTGATTGGTTTAGGCAGGGCCATGTGATCCATTTCTGGCCAATGAGATGTGAGAGCAAATTAGCTGGGGTGGGTAGTTCCTTTTATAAAAAGACACAAGGAAAAGGCCTTTCATCTTCCTTTGGGTGTTGCCCCCCTTGGCTGCCTTGCTTGGGAATGCAGTTGCCATCTTGTATCCATGAGGGGGACCCACACTCAAGGGCACTTTTGCCCATCGTGATGAAGGTGAAAAAATGGAGTGAAGCTGCTGATGTTGTTTAGTGGCTACCTTTGCTACCTTGCAGTTTACTTATTAGGTGAGGTGAAATTTTCCTAATGTTTGCGTGTTTAAGCCAATTTGAGTTGCACTTTGTTACAGCATCTTATCCAACCCAGGAGTCTGTTGATGACATAGCACACACAAACAGAGCAAAACAACAAACAAGGCTGAGTGTAGTGTCTCACACCTGTAATCCCAGCACTTTGGGAGGCAGAGGTGGGTAGATCACCTGAGGTCAGGAGTTCCAGACCAGCCTGGCCA
>NW_012110919.1:21443187-21446199 GCF_000951035.1 Colobus angolensis palliatus | reverse complement strand
TGAGGTCAGGAGTTTGAGACCAGCCTGGCCAACATGGTGAAACCCTGTCTCTACTAAAAATACAAAAATTAGCCGGGCGTGGTGGCATGCACCTGTAGTCCCAGCTACTCAGAAGGCTGAGGCAGGAGAATCACTTGAACCTGGAAGGCAGAGGTTGCAGTGACCCGAGATCACACCACTGTATTCCAGCCTAGGTGACAGAGTGAGACTCCATCTCAAAAAAAAAAAAAAAAAAATTCTCATAGCCAAAGAGGACCCATGAAATGTGCTCAGGAATAATTGCAACATCAGCTACAAAGTGAGAAGCTACGTTTTGAAGGGACACATAGATACTACATTAGCCAAGACTTTTGGTCAAAAGTGATAGGCATGCCTGCTCCAATTGGCTTAAGCAATAAAGGGAGGTGACTGGCGCCTAAATCTAGTTGAGGTTGCAGTTATGGCTTGATCAGCGTGTTCAAATGATGTCATCAGAAATCCCTCCATCATTTCCCTCTGGCTTCCTCTAAGTCAACTTCATTCCTTGCTAGCATGATGGCCACCAAGAGCTTTAGGCATGCAACCTGCCAGCTTAGCAACTCCAACTCAAAGAGCACCACTTTTTCAATAATTTTAGCCAAAATTCCAAGACTCATATTAGACCAACCTGAATCATGTGCCTGCTCTTGAACAAAGCACAGTAGCCAGGGGAAAATGATGCTTTGATTGTCTAGTTCTGTGTCCTGGACCCACCCCTGGGACTTGTGGATGGGGACAGCTTGACCTGAGCCATATCAACTGAAAATATAGGAAGCATGGTGCTACCAAGAGATGTCTATTCCAGGTATGATGGAGCCTCAGAGAACATGAGTCTCTTTCAGCTGCTGGATCGGGGAGGCTGATCCACCCTATCCACACTGGTCCAATAAGCCACAGTTGTAGATATGAAGGTCCGTCGAGTTCAGGTTGAGCTAGACGGGGAGGTTGGGCATGGCAAAAAAAAATCTATCCATCTCTGCTACAGTTAAATATTCGAATATTGGATTGTTTATGGATTAGTGAAATCAGTGACCTCTGAGGTCATCTAGGGACCCAGCACATTCCCACAGGACACAGCCTAGCACCTGGTCAGAGCAATTGTTCATACCTGAGATCCTGAACTTTCAGACCCTCCCCTAGTCCCCACCAGCCTCTGTCAGTGCCAAGCTGGACAGAACAAACCACACGAGGTTGGTTGGGCCTCTTTCCCCTGGAAAAATGCAGAATGATCATTTTTTTGTCTGTACATTCCTGGACAAATAAATTCTCTTCTGGGGGCTTTTTCCTGGCTGGGCTATGTTATACGCTTCATAGCCACCCAGATCCCCTGGGAACCCAGAGTTCCTTCCATGTGTAGGACAGGCTGGTCATCAGCTCCAGGTCAGGGGACTGTCTTGTTTGTACTGGTGGCAGGAATTCTTGGTTGTCCTCAATTTGGTTGTCCTGACTTTCGGTAGGAAACATGGTCAACAGAATAAGGACTGCATTTCCCACCTTCTACTGCAGGTAGGTGTGACTGCATGACTAAGCTCTGGCCAATGACCTGCAAGTGGCAGTGACAGATCATGCCCTTCAAGGGAGGAACATGCCCTTTCTTTCTCCTTTCCTTTTTCTTCCAGCCTTCTGTTTAGAATTGAGTTCTGGTGGGAACCACTTAGGACCCTGCTGATGAGGGTAACACCATAGAGATGGTAGAGCTGGGGCTGGGCATAGTGGCTCATGTTTGCAGTCCCACCACTCTGGGAAGCCAAGGTGGGAGGATTGCTTGAGACCAGGAGTTTGAGACCAGTCTAGGCAACACAGGAAACTTTGTATCTGCAAATAAATTCCTAGCTCAAGCAATCCTCCCGCCTCAGCCTCCCAAGTAGCAGGGCTATAAGCACACACTACCATGACTGGCTAATTTTAAATCTTTTCTTTTCTTTTTTTTTTTTGTAGAGATGAGGTCTTGCTGTGCTGCTCAGGCTGGTCTTCAACTCCTGGACTCGAGAGATCCTCCTGCCTTGGCCTCCCAAAAGTGCTGGGATTATAGGCATAAGCCACTGTGCCTGGCTTATACTCTCAATAGAGAGGTCCCAACTGGCCACTGGTCAGCCAATAGTCAGGCTGTCCTGGGCAGATGTTCACCCTGATCCAATAAGCCACAGCTATGGATATGAAGGTCTGTTGATTTCAGGTTGAGCAAGAGGGAGAAGTTGGGCATGGCAGAAAAGCCTAACACTCTCTGCTACAATTAAATATTTGAATATTGGATTACTGAACCTGGGCATAGAGTCCTTATCCTCTAAGAGCTTATATCCTATTACTATTTTATTATTATTAATGACATATCATTGTTAATTAATAGCTACAGTTCACTAAACATTATTAGGTGCCAGGCATGGTGCTTATAATTAGAAATCTCACTAAATTCCCTTAATGAAAATTAGGCAGTCAGAGACCTTTCTTCACAGATCGCAACCCCAGGGATGTTGGGGATTTCAGAAATGTGTTTTGGGGAAAGAAGTATAATTATTCGACTTTCACTTAATCAGAGAAGCTAAGTGGTAGGTGGAGTTGTAAAGGAAGGCAAAGAACTGGGCAGGCAGATGCTAAATGGGAGATTGTTCCAGGCATAAGATAAATGGGGGTGGGTATGAAAAAAAGTGAGAGAGTGAGCGAGAGCCAAGGGAAATTTGGTTTAGATTGGATAAAAAGGCCAGTGAGGCCGGGCGCAGTGGCTCAAGCCTGTAATCCCAGCACTTTGGGAGGCCGAGACAGGCGGATCACGAGGTCAGGAGATCGACTCCAGCCTGGGTGACAGAGTGAGACTCTGTTTCAAAAAAAAAAAAAAAGAAAGAAAGGGTGGGGCGCAGTGGCTCAAGCCTGCAATCCCAGCACTTTGGGAGGCCGAGACCGGCAGATCACGAGGTCAGGAGATCGAGACCATCCTGGCTAACACGGTGAAACCCCGTCTCACTAAAAAACACAAAAAATTAGCCGGGCGAGGTGGCG
>NW_012110919.1:21442585-21443137 GCF_000951035.1 Colobus angolensis palliatus | reverse complement strand
ACCACCACCCTGGCTAATTTTGTATTTTTAGTAGAGACGGGGTTTCTCCATGTTGGTCAGGCTGGTCTTAAACTCCTGAACTCAGGTGATCTTCCAGCCTCGGCCTCCCAAAGTGTTGGGATTACAGTCATGAGCCACCATGTGTGGCTGGGAAGATTTTTTTTCGAGCACCTGTCATGTGCTGGTGATACTCACTTGCATTATCTCTATTAATTCTTCTATTGACACAATGTGATCTTGAATCCTGTCCACAATATTGAGGCACAGATGAAGAAATGAGTTCAAAGAGGTTAAGAAATTCGCCCAAGGTCATTCGGTGAAAGCTGGGATTCAGACTGTAATCTCCCTGCTTGATGTTAGAATCTAAGTAATTATGCTTTTTTTTTTTTTTTTTTTGAGATGGAGTTTCGCTCTTGTTGCCTAGGCTGGAGTGCAGTGGTGCAATCAGCTCACTGCAACCTCCACCTCCTGGGTTCAAGCAATTCTTCTGTCTCAGCCTCCTGAGTAACTGGGATTACAGGTGCCCGCCACTATACCCGGCTACATTTTTGC
>NW_012110919.1:21435190-21441999 GCF_000951035.1 Colobus angolensis palliatus | reverse complement strand
AAAAAAAAAAAAAAAAAAAAAGCCAGTGAAAAGAGGGAGTTTTGGTAAGAGCTATGCCATGCTGTCAGGGAGAAGTACACAGATCTTCAATCATAGACTCTACCACCATCCCCTCTCCTCTTCCTGCAGGTGAGAAGAGCCAAGGTGCTCTCCCTACCCCTTCATCCTGGGGCCTTCAGAGATCCTGAGCTCATCCTCCTGACCTGCCTGTCGGTTCTGGCCCTCACGTCCTGTTTGCTGTACCTACTTTATCCCATGTCACCATCTCCATGCCCCAGCCTGGTGACAATCCCACTTCCTGCCCATTCCATTGGCTTCTCCATTTGACTTGGAGCTCTTCAGCTGGATCGAGACAATTACTCTGATGAATGCCATGTCACTGGCTCAACAGAATGGGCCCAAGTGAGTCCATATCATTGACATGAAGGTGCTGTCAGTCTGGTGGGGGCTGAGGGAATGAGACTGTGTTTTAGCTGCGTTTGTTTGATTGTGAGGAACAGACGGTCACGCACTGAGGGCATAGTATACGGATGCTCAGAGAGAAATACAGAAGACGAGATCTCATAGAAAACAAGAAGAGATGTCGTAAATGAGTCAGGCTTCCTGAAGTCCAGGACTAGGGAGGAACTCTCTATTGAGGATTACTCTAAGGAATCTCAGGGCTGATGGGTCTTCATGCCGAAGCCCCACATTCAGCTCCTCTCTTCCTTCTCTTGATCTCTCTGCTTCTGCTTTTTGTCTCAGGTCCGAAATGTCCAACTATTCAGCATAACTTTACTCTGCTTCCCCTCTCCATGCTCTGTAGCAAAATGCCCTGTTGGAATTAAATTAAAAATTTTAATCTCTGCTTAGCGAGAGAGATGGTGACTCACTGATGCAAGGAAGGTATTTCCCCTTCCAAGGGTGATGTATTCAGCTTTGGGGTTAAAAAGGAGATGCTGTGAGGCACAGGTGGCTATCCGAGTAGATTACATAAAAACACACAAGAAATGCTCTTTCTGTTAAAAGAAGAAAAAAAAAAAACAAAACTTGGCCAGGCATAGTAGCTCATGCCTATACTCCCAGAACTTTGGGAGGCCAAGGCAGGCAGATTGCTTGAGGTAAGGAGTTCGAGAACAGCCTGGCCAACATGGCAAACCCCATCTCTACCAAAAATACAAAACTTAGCCAGGCCTGGTGGCACGCTCCTGTAATCCCAGCTACTCAGGAGGCTGAGGCATGAGAATCGCTTGAACCTGGGAGGCGGAGGTTGCAGTGAGCCAAGATCACGCCTCTGCACTCCAGCCTGGGCGACAGAGCGAGACTCTGTCTCAAAAAAAAAAAAAAAAGAGAAAAGAGAAAAGAAAAAAACTTATTTCCTCAAAAACTTAAATATAGAATTACCACAAGACCCAGTAAGTCTACTACTGGCTATATCCCCCCAAAGAATTGAAAGCAGAAACATGAACAGGAATTTGTAGAACCATGTTTATAGCAGCATTATCTCCAGTGAGCTGAGATCGTGCCACTGCACTCCAGCCTGGGCAAGAGAGCGAGACTCTGTCTCAAAAAACAAAAATAAAAAATTAAAAAAGAAGTCCCAAAGTAGGGTGGCTCCTGAGTTAGTTAACTCAATGGTTCAAAACAAGTTCCTTCCATCATTCTGCTCTGCCATCCAGAGCATGTCATTTCAGAAAGACCATCTCTTCTCACATCTGTTTCTTAGGAATGACTCCTTCCTTCTTTCCTTCCTTCCTGCCTTCCTGCCTTCTTTCCTTCCTTTCCTCTGTCCCTCCCTCCTTCCTTCCTTGACGGGATCTCAGTCTGTCACACAGGCTGGAGTGCAGTGATGTGTTCATAGCTCATTGCAACCTTGACCCCTGCACTCAAGTGATCCTCCCACCTCAGCTTCCCAAGTAGCTGGGACAACAGGCATGCACCACCATGCCTGGCTAATTTTAAAAAAAATTATAGGCAGGTCTCACTACATTGCCTAGGCTGATCTTGAACTCCTGAGCTCAAGCAATCCTCCCATCTCAGCCTCCCAAAGTGCTGAGATTACAGGTTTGAGCCAGTAGGCCCGGCTACATCTTTCTTTAGAAGCCCTACAACAAATTTCCTCTCATGTTTCATAGCCATACACTCGTTTTCATACCCATTCCTACACCAGTCACCCACAAGTGGAATGGGACTAACATGATATTCCTGAATTGGGGATGAAGTTGTCTTTCTCAAGAGTTTAAAACCTGAGTAAAATTGGGTATTCTGTTAACAATGAAAATAGAATGGTTTTTTTTATTTATTTATTGAGACGGGGTCTCACTCAGCACTCACTGCAGCCTCGACCTCCTGGGCTCAAATGATCCCCCCGCAACTGCCACCCAGCTTCCAGAGTAGCTGGGACTGTAGGCGCACGCCAGCATACCTGGCTATTTTTTCTTTTTCATTTTTTTTTTTTTTTTTTGAGACAGTCTTGCTCTGTCACCAGGCTAGAGTACAATTGTGCAATCTCGACTCACTGCAGCCTCTGTCTCCTGGGTTCAAGCGATTCTCCTGCCTCAGCCTCCCGAGTAGCTGGAATTACAGGTGCCCGACATGATGCCCAACTAATTTTTTCTATTTTTAGTAGGGACGGAGTTTCGTCATATTGGCCAGGCTGGTCTCAAACTCCTGGCCTCAGGTGATCCACCACCTCAGCCTCCCAAAATGCTGGGATTACAGGCATGAGCCACCATGCCCGGCCTCCACCTGGCTGTATTTTCTATTTTTTGTAGAGAAAAGGGGTCTCACTATGTTGCCAAGGCTGATCTTGAACTCCTGGGCTCGAGGGATCCTCCTGCCTCCCAAAGTGCTGAGATTTCAAGCATGAGCTCTCATGCCCCACTGAGAATGAATTTTGAATGGGCAACTAAGAATGTCTGCTATGCCCCTGAGACTGACAAGCTCTCGGGATTAATGGACATGTGGGAAGGATTGTTTCAAGCGTGCTTCTATTACCAACTAGCAGGTGGGGAGTATGAGTTCCCAAATTCTGGATCAAAGGTGGCTCACCCACAGATTCTCATTCCAGCCTGTGAGATGGAGTAAAGGAAGAGTGGGGCGTGCTCTTTATATTTAAGGTCATGACCTCTGCACAAACAGTTCCCTCTCCTTCCTGCCCTAAGCCCTGGCTCTTCCCTGACAGTCCTTGAAGCCCTTCCTAGGGGATGGTGGTCCTCCTCCCAACCCCATGGTATCCTCTGTCCTCCACACCTCTATTACTAGATCCATAGTCCTCCATCTTAAGTAAGCACTGAGGCTCCTGGCATCTAGCTGTACCACCTTCTGTGCCTCCTCATTGATGATGCCTACTCATCAATCAATCAACCAATCAACCCTTATTCTCAGAGGGCTTTGGCAACTGGCTTATCCTTCTCACCCCAGTTCCTACTGCCATATTGGTGACTTCAATGACCTAGGACCTGGTCAAACTCCTGGCCCCTCAGTTTGTGTCCCTTCTTATTCCAATGACCTTCACCTCCACTCTGCTTTAGTCACTATCTCCCAGGACCATGTCCTGGACCTCGGTTCCTCCTGGAACAAATCATCCTCTAAAGTCTCACATTTCTCTGATCACAGGCTCTGTTCTTTTGATCATTCTGGCTTAGCAGTTCTTTGAACTCCAGAATCCCTTGGCCCTTCCACTTTCTCCCTCTCAGGATGCTCCTTCCTCCAATTCCTTTCCCATCCAGCCTAGATTCCATGATCTTTGCTATACCCAGGCATGGATGTTGTGAATGACTCCCCGATATCCATTCCAACCCAGATGGTTGGTCCAAGTGGGTCATGGTCATTCCCTGTCTCTTGTCAGGAGAGGAACAGGCATGTGACTCACTTCTAGCACTAGAGGGTAGAGTGACGTGGGGCGAAGGGGACTCTGGGAAAAATTTTCCCATGCAAGAGACAAAATAATTGATTATCTTTCTTTCTGAGGATGAACCCAACAACAAGGGTGGCAGTACAGAGAGACAGAAAGAATCCAGATCCTTGACGATATTGTCAAGCCACTAAATCAACCCACACTGAAGCTTATCTTCCCCCTGGATATCCTAGTACATTAAATAATCAATTATTTCATATTTAAGCCAGCTTGAGTCAGGCATTCTGCTACTTTCAGACAAAAGCACCCTAAATAACATAATTTGCAACTTAGAGCAAAAGCCCAGTCCTGGATCAATGTAAATTTCCTTCCATCCTGTTTTTATATTTGTTCTGGTTAGATTGGTGGAGAAGACAATAGGTCCTCAATCCTCCAGAAACCTCAGACGTCTCTCTACCATCCACCATTAGAAGAGTCTTAGTTTTCCTCATCTATCTCCAGCCTTTGTTTAGGGTTGTAGAAGACCTGGGTTGTTATGTAAAATGGCCAGCAATCTTGACTAGGAAACAGATATTTTTTGAATTTCCCAAGGATAGCATGGGTATTCAGCTTGGGTTGAGAGGAACAGAGGGGAGATCTTGAGGTTTAAATAAATCCAGCATTTATAAGAAGGTAGGGTAGGTATATCCAGATTAAGTTGAGTGAACCAAGTAATTCCCAGTGGCTGAACTGAGCCAGGGGACAAAGAAAAGCTTTCTGCCCTGTGTTGTGGCCTGACAGGGGATGCAAGTCCCAGGAAATGGTGATCTTTGGGCAGAGCAACAGAATCAGCCTTTTGCTCCTGCATCTTGGGCCTGGCTAGTTACAGTCCCAGTAACACATGTTGACACCATAACAAACAGTAGACAACAATGATGACATATCTTAAAACTATGTGAACCACTTGGCAAGTCCTGGTGGGTTGCTGGGTGTGGAGGTGGAAGGCTGTTCCTGTTGGTGGGAAGGCCCCAGGTCGCTCCCATAATCTCAGTCACCTAGACTCCTGACAGTAACAAATTCATGGTCTCTAATTCTTACCACCACCCGGGAATTCCTGTTTTCCCTGTTGGTACTCTCCTCCCGTTCACCATAGCAACTATTTTGAATCTTCTCAACACTCATCTCACTTCCCACCCTCCTGCCTTCCCTCTCACTCTCATCAGGCAACTCTGCCTCCTATTTCTTTTTCTTTTCTTTCTTTCTCTTTCTCCTTCCTTCCTTCCTCCCTCCCTTCCTCTCTCCCTTCTTTCTCTTTCTCTCTTTTTTTTTTCTTTCTTCTTTTTTGAGACAGGGTCTTGCTCTGTTGCCCAGACTGGGATGAAGTGGCACAATCATAGCTTACTGCAGTCTTGACCTCCTGAGTTCAAGGTGATCCTCCCACCTCAGCCTCCCAAGTGGCTGGGACTACCCTGCCTCCTGATTCACACAGAAAATATTTTTTGGGCCAGGCACGGTGGCTCACACCTGTAATCCCAGCATTTTGGGAGGCCAAGATGGGCGGATCATGAGGTCAAAGAGTTCAAGACTGGCTGGACGTGGTGGCTCAAGCCTGTAATCCCAGCATTTTGGGAGGCTGAGACGGGCAGATCACAAGGTCAGGAGATCGAGATCATCCTGGCTAACACGGTGAAACCCCGTCTCTACAAAAAAATACAAAAAAACTAGCCAGGTGAGGTGGCGGGCGCCTGTAGTCCCAGCTACTCGGGAGGCTGAGGCAGGAGAATGGCGTAAACCCGGGAAGCGGAGCTTGCAGTGAGCTGAGATCCAGCCACTGCACTCTAGCCCGGGCGACAGAGCGAGCCTCCGCTCAAAAAAAAAAAAAAGTTTGAGACCAACCTGGCCAATATGGTGAAACCCCATTCTCTACTAAAAAAAATACAAAAATTAGCCGGGGGTAGTGGTGCACACCTGTAATCCCAGCTACCAAGGAGGCTAAGGTAGAAGAATCGCTTGAACCCAGGAGGTGGAGGTTGCAGTGAGCCAAGATCATGCCACTGCACTCCAGGCTAGGTGACAGAGCAAGACTCCATCTCAAAAAAAAAAAAAAAAAGGCCTAACGCATTGGCTCATGCCTGTAATCACAGCAGTTTGGAAGGCCGAGGCGGGTGGATCACTTGAAATCAGGAGTTCGAGACCAGCCTGGCCAACATGGTAAAACCCCATCTCTACTAAAAATACAATAGTAGCTGAACATGTTGGCACATGCCTATAATCCCAGCTTCTTGGGAGGCTGAGGCAGAAAAATTGCTTGAACCCAGGAGGCAGAGGTTGCAGTAAGCCAAGATCACGCCATTGCACTCCAGCCTGGGCAACAAGAGCAAAACTCTGTCTCAAAAAAAAAAAAAAAAAGAAAAAGAAAATTTTTTTATTTTTATTTTGCTATGTTGTCCAGGCTGGTCTCAAAATCCTGGCCTCAAGTGATCATCCCACCTCCACCTCCCAAGTAGCTGGGACTATGGGCATCACAAGACTTTACACAAAATAGATGTCATCTATCTGATTGGGACTATCCTTACCTTACTTGCTTACTTGCAACTAAACTCACCTTTTCCTCTATCCCACAGATGTTGTAGCACTGTCCGGTTGAACTTTCTACAATGGTAGGCAAGTTCTGTATGTCTTTGCTGTTCAATATGGTAGCCATTAGCTACATGTGGCTATTGAAATACGGCTTGTACAACTGAAGAAGTGAATTTTAAATTTTATTTCATTTTAATTTAAATTGAAGTAGCCACATGAGGTGAGTGGCCACCCTATTAGGCAGCACCAGTTTAGCATAACTAAAAGAAAAACATTTTAAGATACCAAGGCACAGAGGTTTCTGCTAACCCTCTGACATCACTAGGCAATAGACTCTTGATTAACTTATTTTAAGAATTCTGGGCCAGGCACAGTGGCTCACGCCTGTAATCCCAGCACTTTGGGAGGCCGA
>NW_012110919.1:21434147-21434487 GCF_000951035.1 Colobus angolensis palliatus | reverse complement strand
AAAAAAGAAAGAAAAAAAGAAGAAAAGAAGAAGAAAAGCCTTGTATCATGGCTGCAAAGCCCCACTGGTACAGACAGGTTCACAGAGTCTGTGGGAGGAAGTATGGAACACCAGCCAGGTAGAGAAGAGGAGAGTGAGGTTTCATCATCAGTTGAGTAATTTCAAAGGATGTCCAGTTATCTTTGTTTGCATTTTCTACCTTTAATGCAAAATGTGTGCAACACAAATATAATGGTAACTTGCATGTCCCATTTTGTGTAACTGATTTTGCTCACTTTTGGAGACTCTTGTTGGTGCAGTCCTGGAGAAATAGCTGAGAAAGCAAAACAGCTGAATATTC
>NW_012110919.1:21430062-21433057 GCF_000951035.1 Colobus angolensis palliatus | reverse complement strand
CTCCCACCTCAGCCTCCCTAGTGGTTGGGACCACAGGCGTGCACCACCACCACTGGCTGATTTATCTTTATATCTTATAGAGACAGGGCTCCCTCTGTTGCCCAGGCTGGTCTTGAACTCCTGGGCTCAAGCAATCCTGCTGCCTTGGCTGCCCAAAGTGCTGGGATTACAGGTATGAGCCACCACACACGGCCCCCACCTACCTTCGTGTTTAATACTTGACTCCATTCTGTTTCAGTAATTTATCTGTCAGGTCCCTTACTAGAGTGGCTTTAATTACACAGCTTTACCATCGCTCTTAATATCTCCTGGCCACTGGCTTATTTGTGAAGTGTTCATTCCGTGGCCTCTGAGTACTCACTGTTTCCTGGTTTTCCTCTCCTCCCTAGTGCCTCAGCTTAGTCTCCTCGATGTTGGTGTCCTTCAGGGAGCTGTCTTCAGCCCCCCTCCATGTCACTGTACCCTCTCCCTGGGCAGGACCCTGGCTCCACTCTTGACCCTTCTGCTCATTTTCCAGGGTGCAGAGTGCTCTGAGTTGCAAATGAGATCATGCCACACCCCTGTTTATAAACCCACTTGTTGCTCTCAGGGACAATTCCAGACAGACTCCTTAACACCAGCACATACAGCTGGACGAGGTTCAGGTGAATGTAGTTTGTTTGGGATGTGACCCAGGAAGAGGAATGGGGAAGGGAGGCAGAGAAGGGAAGGCAGTCGACACAGGAAGCACTAAAGAGCAGGTCACGGCCGGGAGTGGTGATTCATGCCTGTAATTCCAGCCCTTTGGGAGGCTGAGGCGATTAGATCACTTGAGGTCAGGAGTTCATGACCAGCCTGGCCAACATAGTGAAACCCTGTCTTTACTAAAAATACAAAAATGAGCTGGGCGTGGTGGAGCGTGCCTGTAATCCCAGCTACTCGGGGAGGCTGAGGCAGGAGAATCGTTTGAATTCGGGAAGTGAAGGTTGCAGTGAGCCGAGATGGTGCCACTGCACTGCAACCTGGGCGACAAGGCGAGACTCCATCTCAGGGGGCGGGGGGTAATAAAAAAAGGAAGGGCAGGTCACAGCTGTGGGCATCTGGGCTCAGTCCCACTAGGGCCCTCTGGAGATTGCCTAGACCTGCATCAGGGCTGTCCCACCTGAGGGAATTGGGTTATTTAACCAGCAGTCCCCCAGCCTCTATTCTCTGAGAGCTATCTTCTTTCTCTCTCGCTTGCTCCTTCCTTTTCTTCATCCTTTCTACTTCCTCTCTCCCTTCTCCCCTTGTGGACCTGAGCCGTTGACGCCATGTTTGCTTGTGGCCCCGCCCACAGCCATAGCTGATTGGACCAGGGATAAATAATTAGGCCAATCATTTCCCTTGAATTCCAGAACTGGGTAGTGGATCTGGGCTTGCACTTAAACTGCGGACACCTAACCTTGAAGGTAGTGTTGGACCACGTGCCCTGGGAGAAACAGAGGAATCCAGTGTTTACAGAGACTCACAATGGGTGCACAGAGAGACAAACAGAGGCGGGCCCATGCAGCTTCAAATTGAAAGAGCAGCTTCAGCTTAGGACAGTTTAGTTTCTGATTCTACTAATAGGTTCTTATGAGGTTGGGCCACATTTCCTGCACCTGAGTTCTGTGAGATAAGTGTTTCCTCAGAAAAACCTCCCTTTTCTGCTGAAGAATGTCACCTGATTTTCTGTAAATTGTAAACACATACGCACACACAACTAAGAAATCCACCCTTCAATCCCCAATCCCCATTTCTTCACACGTGGCTTCTTACTCCACAGAGAAACAGAGACCACCATTCTCAACATCCCACTTAGTCTATTATAATCTTTGAATGGCTCAATTGGTTCCATCTTCTCTACATTCTTGCAACACACAAACATTTTCCCTTGACTCCATTGAAAACCATTCTTACCTCTCTTTCTTTCTTTTGTTAGACGGAGTCTCACTCTGTCGCCCACACTGGAGTGCAGTGGCGCTATCTCGGCTCACTGCAACTTTCTCTTCCTAGGTTCAAGTGATTCTTCTATCTCACCCTTCTGAGTAGCTGGGATTACAGGCGGGCGCCATCGCACCCAGCTAATTTTTGTATTTTTAGTAGAGACAGGGTTTTGCCATGTTGGCCAGGCTGATCTTGAACTCCTGATCTCATGTGATCCACCCAGCTTGACCTCCCAAAGAGCTGGGATTACAGGCATGAGCCACTGCACCCGGCCTCTTAGCTCTCTTGTTCCTCATAGTCAAGCCTATAGAAAAAATAGTCCATGCCTGCTGTCTCCACTCTCTCCTCTCATTAGTCCTTACTTGCACTATTTTGTGGGAAAGCGTTTCATTTTGAAGATGTGACTCGAAGTGTCTGTGGGATATATAGGTTCATAGGTTCATAGACTATTCAGTGGTGGAGCACAGAATTCAGATATGATCTGGAGATATAGATTTAGCATTCGGAGATTTAAAAAGTAATGAATGCAGGCCGGGCTTGGTGGCTTACCTGAGGTCGGGAGTTCGAGATCAGCCTGACCAACATGGAGAAACCCATCTCTACTAGAAATACAAAAAATTAGCTGGGCATGGTGGCACATGCCCGTAATCCCAGCTACTTGGGAGACTGAGGCAGGAGAATCGCTTGAACCTGGGAGGCAGAGCTTGCAGTGAGCCGAGATCACACCATGGCACTCCAGCCTGGGCAACAAGAGTGAAACTCTGTCTCAAAAAAAAAAGTAATGAACGCATATGGTAGAAAAAATTCAGATACAAGCAGGGTGATAAATTGTCAAACACTGACTAATTCCCCCAGCTCCCTTCCCAGAGACCACCTTGTGTATCCTTCCAGATGTGCCAGCTTCATGGGCATGGGACCTGTGCAGTCATATAGGGACCCACACTTAGAAGGAATCTGAATTTGTTTAATGCTTTGCTGTCACCATTTTGAAATGTTTAACTTTTGAATAAGGGACTTCACATTTTCTTTTTCTTTCTTTCTTTCTTTCTTT
>NW_012110919.1:21423354-21429652 GCF_000951035.1 Colobus angolensis palliatus | reverse complement strand
CGCGCCCGGCCGGGACTTCACATTTTCATTTTGCACTAGGCCTTGCAAATTATGTAGTAGATCCTGTTTCCAGTTATATTCCATGCATAATTAAACATATAATATACATATATACTTCCTCCTCCCACCTGCTTTGCATTTAGCATTTGATTATTATTAAAACAATGTGTGCGGATGAAATTTCCCAGGGAGAAGATGCAATAGTCATTAGCGCTGTTCACCAAATATTTCTGCTTCTGCAGTTTCTGGATACATGGGGCGATATATGCGGGAATTGCATTTCCTGATTCCTTAGTGGTTGGGGAGGACTAACTGATTAGTTTTGACCAATGAGTAATGAGTAGAGAAGTGAGTGCATTTCTAGGTCAGAGCTTTTTTTTTTTTTTTCTGGTAACTTTATATTCTTTCCATCACGAGGTCAGAACATTTAATTGCTGCTGTGAGACTGTAATTCTCTTCCCTAAGCCTCCTGAGTAGCTGGGATTACAGGTACCTGACACCACGTCTGGCTAAATTTTGTATTTTTAGTAGAACTCATTAAAGAGTTCAAGACAGTGGCTATTCCATTAGCCTTGATCTCTGAGTGACTGAAGAGAGCAGAGCCTTCTGGGAGACCCATGATGGACATGCAGTGTGGGTGAGAATTAAATCATCACTGTTATAAGCCATGAGACTCTGAGAGTGCTTTCTTATTTCAGCATAACCTGTCCTGTCCCGATAGGAACATAAAAACTGCTGAGAGACAATTTGTTGGAACTGATATTTACAGGGAGAAGAGAGCCAGAGAAAGTTAAGACAAAGGTCGGATGCGGTGGCTTATGCCTGTAATCCCAGTACTTTGGGAGGCTGAGGCAGGAGGATCACTTGAGGCCAGGAGTTTGAGGCCATCCTGGGTAACATAGCAAGACCCTATCTCTACAAAATTAAAAAAAAAAAAAAATAGCCAGGCTTGGTGGCATGCACCTGTGGTCCCAGCTACTCAGGAGGCTGTGGCAGGAAGATCACTGGAGCCCAGAAGTTTGAGGTGGCAGTGAGCTATGATCACGCCACTGCACTCCGGCCTGGGTGACAGAGCAAGACCCAGTCTCTGAAATAAATAAATTAAATTATTTTTTTAAAGAGAAAGATAAGATAAAGAGTCATAGAGGTACAAATGAGAAACCAGGAGAACATGGGACCCAGGAGAGTCATGGAAACCAAAGGAAAAAACTGCTCCAAGAAGTAGAAAGTGGTCAGTGGTGTTGAATGCATCCAAGAGATCAAGTAAAATAAGGAATAAAATATATTCATGAAGTCTGGCTACTGAGAAGTCATTGATAACCTCATTGAGAACAGAATCCATGGAGTGGTGGAGGTGGCAATAGTGAAATAGTGGACAAGGGCTGAAGGAGTAGAGAGGGGAGAGCATGAGGAATCAGTGCAAGAGTTCAGCAGAAAGACAAATAGGCCAGGCACAGTGGCTCATACCTGTAATCCCAGCACTTCGGTAGGCCGAGATGGGCAGATTGTTTGAGGTCAGGAGTTTGAGATCAGCCTGGCCAACATAGTGAAACCTTTTCTCTACTAAAAATACAAAAATTAGCCGGGCATGCTGGCGTGTGCCTGTAATCCCAGCTGCTTGGGAGGCTGGGGTAGGAGAATCTCTTGAACCCAGGAGGCAGAGATGGCAGTGAGCTGAGATCATGCCACTGCACTCTAGCCTGGGCAACAGAGTGAGACTTCATCTCAAACAAACAAACAAACAAAGACAAGAAAATAGACATCTTTGAATGGTAGCAAGAGCAACACTAAAGTGATTTGCCTATTCTGGACATTTCCTATAAATGGAGTCATAAAAGAAGTATCCTGGCTGGGCATGGTGGCTCACACCTATAAGTCCAGGACTTTGGGAGACCAAGGCAGGCAAATCACAAGGTCAAGAGATCGAGACCATCCTGGCCAACATGGTGAAACCCCGTCTCTACTAAAAATACAGAAATTAGCTGGGTGTGGAGGTGTGCACCTGTAGTCCCAGCTACTTGGAAAACTGAGGCAGGAGAATCACTTGAACCCAGGAGGCAGAGGTTGCAGTGAGCCGAGATCATGCCACTACACTCCAGCCTGGTGACAGAGCGAGACTCCATCTCAAAAAAAAAAGAAAAAAAAAAAAAACGAAAAAAGATATCCTTTTACATCTGGCTTATTTCACTTAGCATAATGTTTTAAAGGCTCATCCATGTTGAAGCATGGGTCAGTGCTTCATTCCTTTTTAAGGCTGAATAATATTCCCTTTTATGGACAGCCCCCTTTTGTGGATTCATTTGTCAGTGGATGGACATTTGACTTGTCTGCCTGTTCACTGCTGTATCCACTATTCCTGGTGCTCTTGGGAATGAATGAATGAATGAGTGAATGAATAAAACAAGCAGAGCTGTCCAAGGTCACAGAGCTGGTAAGATGTGAAACCAGGATTGGAAGTCAGACCATTAGTCCCCTAGAGCCAATGTTCTTTTTTTTTTCTTAAGAGGGAGTTTTGCTGTCACCCCAGCTGGAGTACAGTGGCGTGATGTCAGCTCACTGCAACATCTGCCTCCTGGGTTCAAGCAGTTCTCTTCCCCTCAGCCTCCTGAGTAGCTGGGATTACAGGTGTCTGATACCACGTCTGGCTAATTTTTGTATTTTTAGTAGAGATGGGGTTTCGCCATGTTGGCGCTGGTCTGGAACTCCTGACCTCAAGTGATCTGCTCATCTTGGCCTCCCAAATGTAATGCTGGGATTACATGTGTGAGCCACCCTGCATGGCCAGGCCAATGTTTTAAGCATCAGGCTTTACCTGTGAATCTTCTCTTTTTACGGATGAAGATGACTGTATCACTCAGATTCCTGGTGGGAAAGCAATGGCATACTCAAGTGGGGTAACTAATGATGGGACCATTTACAAAAGTGTGGGCAGAGTTAAGAAAAAGCAATAATGGGGGGCGCGGTGGCTCACGCCTGTAATCCTAGCACTTTGGGAGGCCGAGGTGGGTGGATCACAAGGTCAGGAGATCGAGACCATCCTGGCTAACCCGGTGAAACCCCATCTCTACTGAAAATATAGAAGCAAAATTAGCCGGGCGTAGTGGCAGGCACCTGTAGTCCCAGCTACTCACGAGGCTGAGGCGGGAGAATGGCGTGAACCTGGGAGGCGGAGCTTGCAGTGAGCTGAGACCGCACCACTGCACTCCAGACTGGGAGACAGAGTGAGACTCTGTCTCAAAAAAAAAAGAAAAGAAAAGAAAAGAAAAAAGAAAAAGCAATAAGGGATAGTGAGTTGCCTGGGGCTGGCAAGAGTGGGGAACCCTTACCACTCCCAGGACGAAAGGAGGAAGTGGTGCCCAGAAGCCCCACCTATATGCAACTGAGAAGGGTAGGGCCCAGAGTCAAGTCCATCCTCACTGTTCTCCAGTCTCCTGAACTGGAAGCCAGGGGTCAAGGGGGCCCCTGGTACAGTTCGTGGGGGTGGGAATGTACAAATTAGCTCAGACTGGAAAATTAAAAATCTACCGGGCCACTTAGCAGACTGGAATAACAGACATGGATCAAGTCGGCTGCAAAGATAACAGGAAACAATATTTCTCTGTAGCTATAAAGTGATAATATTTCCCCCACCCCCCGTCTTTGAGTGACTGCTGAAACATTGTCCTTTAAAATCACAGACCATCAGAAAGTTTACTGTTTGAAATTACGTGACTAAGACTGAAATATTCCAATTTTGCCTGTAGAATCTAAGTCATCTTGACACAGAGAAGCAGCCTCAATTTACAGCTTAGGAGCAGAGATTCAGATAAAGAGTTTCTGGACACATTTGACATTTATCTTAGCTTTGTTGCTTCCAAGAAAACAGGGCCCTGGGTCCCCTTTACAATCCAGATTTGAGGTTGACTGCTTTGTACAAGCCTGCTTTACTTTGAGTCTATCAAAACATGACTTCATTTAGATTTTATCTATACTCCACTTTCCTCAGAATCCTATAATAAATCGCTGTCTTCCTTTGTTTGGTGATGTCCTGAGGCTCCTCTGGTGGGTGGTGTTCCTCACAGAGTAGATCAATAAACCTAACTTTGTTGGACTGCCACTTGGTTCCTGGTGATCTTGGGCTGATTGGTCTAGAGCAGGGTGGAAAGTAACTCACAGGGTCAAGCAAGAAAGATCCTGCAGAGAAATAAAGCCCCTCCACCCCTAGTACCCCCACCCCTGCAAATCTGATTTTCCCCACCAACTGCAGACCAGAATATTATAAGAGCTCCTATACATCAGGGGCTGAATAAAGGGGTGTAGAAATGAATGAATCAATCTCCAAGTGAGGCTTGAGGCAATGGAAAGATCTCAGCCCTTTTCTGAGGCACAATGGAAGCTCTGGGTCTTGTGACATTTGCAGGGCTGCCCCCTTTTCCCAACAGAAATGAGTCCAAAAAAGCAAAAGGAAAGGGGGAAAAGAGAGAATTCTAAAAATGCTCATCCTCTGAACACCATCTTTGTGTAGGCATCTGGGGGAGGCCCCCTGGGGCGAGGTAATCTGCCAGCCAGGCCCTTTGGACTTGGCCCTTCTGGTTTATCGTTTATTGCAGTCACATCTCAGGCAACTACCAGGGCCCGCCCCCACTCCACAGTCATTGGAAGAGCTCAAAGTTAAAGGCTCCCGCTAAAAGTCACTATGTTTCATTTTGCAGTTACCGGTAGGGGGCTTGCTGTGGCACCATCTGGGAGAGCTGAGTCCTGGTCCAGCCCCGCTCAGGGAGGGAGCCTGTCACCGTTCCAGCCTGCTGTAGCTGCAGTGATGTTTTCCAGTATGAGACAAAGTCACCCAGATCCAGAGCATGAATTATGGCACCATTAAGTGGTTCTTCCACGTGATCGTCTTTTCCTACGTTAGGTAAGTGAGATGCCGGGAGGACCCCAGATCTCTGCAGTGGTTGACAGCACAGAAGGACCCAGGGGGCAGCTTCAGGTGCACATTCTGAATCTCACATGGTTTTCAAATTTGGACCTGCTTTCACAGCAAGCTGGGCAGGAGGGAGGAAGCAGCTTCAGGCAGGAGGCTGCAGCAGAGAGAAGCCATGGAAGGCAAGCAGGATTAATTTCTGCTCTACTCCAGGCCTGCCAGGGAAAGCAGGGCAGGGTTGTGCCTGGGGAAGGTGGGAAAGTGCAGGGCAACATCCTGGTTTCCCAGGGAGGAGGCAAGGATCTCAGGGCACTCCTGACGATCAGGCTGGCATCTGAGTCACCCTGCTTGGGAAGAATAGGACCGGGTTTATAAATGTATTTTAACTTTAGGTCACCAACGTCAGGAAGGCTCTGCCTTTTGGTTTTTGCTTTTTCTTTTTTTTTTTTTTTTTTTTTTTGATGAGGAGTCTCACTCTGTCACCCAGGCTGGAGTGCAGTGGCCGGATCTTGGCTCACTGCAAGCTCCACCTCCCAGGTTCAGCGATTCTCCTGCCTCAGCCTCCTGAGTAAGTGGGACTACAGGTGCCTGCCACCAAGCCCAGCTAATTTTTGTATTTTTAGTAGAAATGGGTTTCACCATATTGGCCAGGCTGGTCTAGAACTCCTGACCTCATGTGATCCACCTGCCTCGGCCTCACAAAGTGCTGGGATTACAGGTGTGAGCCACAGCGCCTGGCCGGTTTTTGTTTTTTCTAAAAGAAACTTACTGAGATATAATTCATACACCACACAATTCACCATTTAAGGGTACAATTTAATGGTTTTCAGATTATTCACAGAGTTGTGCAATCATCCCCACAATCAATTTTAGAATATTTTCATCAACTCAAACAAACAAACAAACAAACAAAAAACCCACACTCCTTTGCCATCATTTCCAGCACTGTTCCCTCTCCTTCCTACCCATGCATCTGCTTTCTGCCTCTATAGATTTGCCTATTCTGGACATTTCATGTAAATGGACTCACACAATATGTGGTCCTTTGTGGCTGACTTTTTTTCACTTAGCATGTTTTCAGTGCTCATCCATGTTGTAGCTGTTGTAGCATGTGTTGATACTTCATTACTTTTTTTTTTTTTTTAGATATGGGGGTCTCACTATGTTGCCCAGGTTGGTCTCAAACTTCAGGACTCATGCAATCCTCCCACCTCAGCCTCCCGAAGTGTTAGGATTACAGGCATGAGCCACCATACCTGTCTGATACTTCATTTCTTTTTATGGCATGGATAGAACACTTTTATCTATCCATTGATGGGCATTTTGGTTGTTTCTCTTTTTGGGCTATCATGAATAATGCTGCCATAAACATTGTGTACAAGGTTTTATGTGGAT
>NW_012110919.1:21417319-21419159 GCF_000951035.1 Colobus angolensis palliatus | reverse complement strand
TTTCACCGTGTTAGCCAGGATGGTCTCGATCTCCTGACCTCGTGATCTGCCCGTCTCGGCTTCCCAAAGTGCTGGGATTACAGGCTTGAGCCACCGCGCCTGGCCCTCATTTCTCTTGAATATGTACCTAAGAGTGGAATTGCTGGGTCATATGTTAACTTTGTTTCACTCTTGGAGGAACTGTGGAGCTGAATTTCACAGCAGCCACACCCTTTGACATTCCCACCAGCAGAGTATGAGGGGTCCAGTTCCTCCACATCCTCACCAACTCTTGTTATTGTCTCTTTTTAATTATAGCCATGCTAGTGGGTGTGCAGTGCTAGTTCATTGTGGTTGTGATTTGCATTTCCCTGAGGGTGACTGTCTCTTATTCTCTGTGATGATGATGATGATGACAACCTATCTCTATAGAGGGTGGCAGTGTAGTTTACTAAGAATCAAGGCAACTTATTTTATAATACTGGCTGTGTCTTCTTGGCCAAGTCATTAACTTCTCTGAGCCTCTGTTTCTGCATCTGTTCGTAGAGTTGTGACAATTAAACAAAAAAGGCATGAGAAGCCCTTATCATGATGACTGACATAGGATAAGAGCTCCATAACTGGAATCAATTTTTTAAAATAATCTTTTTGAATGTATTTTATATATGTATCATATATGTATATATGTATATAAAATACATGTGTGTATTTTTATATACATACTCTCCTTTGACCCTCAAAGTAACCACGTCTGAGTTTGGGATTTGAGATCTGGAAATGTGAATTCTAAAATCCTTCACCTCTTTGAGCCTTGGTTTACTCATCTGTAAAATGGGGAGAATTGTTAGGAATATTAAATGAACTAATAAATGCAAAGTTGTTCAAGAAATATATGGCACATAGCAAGCCCTTATTAAGTGTTAGTTCTTATTTTTAATAATGCTATCATTAGGATTATCATTATTTGAGTCCTATTTTTACTACTCAACAAATATTGAATGATAAACATATACACTGGGCTGGGCATGGTGACTCATGCCTGTAATCCCAGCACTTTGGGAGGTCAAGGCAGGCAAATCACCTAAGGTCAGGAGTTTGAGACCAGCCTGGCCAACATGGTGAAACTCCATCTTTACTAAAAATGCAAAAGCTAATTGGGTGCAGTGGTATGTGTCTATAATTCCAGCTACTCAGTAGGCTGAGGCAAAAGAATTGCTTGAACCTGGGAGGTGGAGGTTGCAGTGAGCTGAGATCATGCTACTTCATTCCAGCCTGAATGACAGAGCAAGACTCCATCTCAAAAACAAAAACAAAAACAAAACAAAACATGCTGAAATCGAAAACAAGACATATTACTTAGACCAGCTATCAAGGACCAATGGAAAAGAGCATAATTAGTAAATGCCCCCTTCTGCATTAATACAGAGATTGCATGTCATAATTCCGTGTAGCAGGTGATGGGACTTCCTGACATTCCTGGACCCAGCATACAATTTCTTTCTTACTTTTTCTCGAAAAAGTGAGATAGGGTCTCACTCTGTCACCTAGGCTAGAGTGCAGTGGCGTGATCACAGCTCACTGCAGCCTCATCTTGTCAGGCTCATGTGATCTTCCTGCCTCATCCTCCCAAGTAGCTGGGACCATAGGCACATGCCATGATGCCTGGTTAATTTTTATTGTTTTTGTAGAGACAGGGCTTTCCTGGTTAATTTTTATGTTTTTGTAGAGACAGGGCTTTCCTTACGTTGCCCAGCTGGTCTCAAACTCCTATCCTCAGGCAATCCTTCTACCTTGGCCTCCCAAAGTGCTGGGATTATAGGTATGAGCCACCATTCCTGGCCTACAATTTCTTCCTTCCTTT
>NW_012110919.1:21410520-21417069 GCF_000951035.1 Colobus angolensis palliatus | reverse complement strand
GCAGTGGCATGATCTCGGCTCACTGCAACTTCTGCTTCCCAGGTTCAAGCAGTCCTCCCACCTCAACCTCCTGAGTAGCTGGAACCATCATGCCCAGCTAATTTTTTTGTATTTTTGGTAGAGACAGGGTTTCACCATGTTGTTCAGGCTGGTCTTGAACTCCTGAGCTCAAGCGATCCATCCATCTTGGCCTCCCAAAGTGCTGGGATTACAGGTGTGAACCACCATGCCCAGCCTACAATTTTTTAAAAGCAGATTATTGTATATATAAAAACATTACTATGAGAACACCTTATAATGATGAGTATTTTTCTTTCACATGATAAAATCATAACTTATATGTATTTAACTCCCTCAAATTCAGTTTTACATGTTCCATGGGGACGTGGAGAGAGAGAATAATATAACCAGTACAATGATTCAGCAACTGGGTTTCCTGGAGTAAGTGTGAGTTGGGATACTTGCATCTGGGGTTCCCTCCATCAATCTCTGTTCTCATGTGCTTCTCACAGAGTGAGCATCTTGCTGCTCTATCTTTAAATCTAGGTACCGATTTTTCAGCCACATGACCCCCAAAATAAGCCAGTTCCTCCACCTTCATCTGGAGCAAAACTGTAGAAACAGCAACTTGTTCCGGAGCTGGAAATTGGCTCCAGTGGACCCATTGGGAAGAAGGAGTTTTTTGCTATGCTTTGTGGACAATTTAAGGGTTTAAAAGGCAATTTTGATAAGCCATGTTTTTTGTTTGTTTGTTGTGAGACGGAGTCTCGCTCTGTCGCCCAGGCTGGAGTGCAGTGGCGTGATCTTGGCTCACTGCAAGCTCCACCTCCTGGGTTCACGCCATTCTGCCTCAGCTTCTCGAGTAGCTGGGACTACAGGTGCCCGCCACCATGCCTGGCTAATTTTTTGTAATTTTAGTAGAGACAGGGTTTCACCATGTTAGCCAGGATGGTCTCGATCTCCTGACCTCGTGATCTGCCTGCCTTGGCCTCCCAAAATGCTGGGATTACAGGCGTGAGCCACCGCACCTGGTGATGATCCATCAGTTTTATCTGAAGTGCCGTCTTTAGAAGATAACCTCCATGTAAAACGTTTGTCCACAGTTTATATTTTAAAATATAAAATTGAAGAAAAAACTATTGCCAGCTTTGCTTTTTCCTCTTTGTTAATGGACTATCTATTAACATCTCACCAAATGGAGTCTCATGTACACAGATTGGGAAATACTGCCTTAAGATGCAGTGTGAAGCCTTAAGTTTATGTAACCATGACTTAGCCATCTGTGTAACAGGTATACCCATGGGGCGTAGGGATTGGGGGAAGTAGTTTGCACCAAGTAGGTCTGGTGTGGACCATAGGTGGCAATCCAGACAGGCTAGAGCAATGTTCAGGATACAGCAGCAAGTGACAGGTTCTGGCCAGCTGTCCCTACGGGGGCTGGAAGGACGAAGAGCCAGGATAAGGAGACAGGGCCTCCATTACTGAAACTGGGATTGAAATCGAGAACTGGTTGTGGGGGAAATTAAACAAGAAGCTGTCCAGCTTCTTCTGTTCTCACAACCAAGTTCAGATCTGGAGTCAGAGGCAGGGATGCAGCTACAAGAGGAGTTTGTGTTGCAGGTTTATGTAGATACGATGCTAAGCAGGTCTGTGTTAGCCAGGATTGTTTGGGCAGTAAGTGACAGAAATCCAACTTACGTTAACCACAAAGCCTCAAAGGGGAATTTATTGAATCATGTAACTGGGCAGTTGAAGAGATGGTGCTGTCCTCGGACATGGATGAAGATAAGGGTTCAAATTATGTCATCATGGAGGATCTCTCTCCCTACATCTTGGTTCCATTTGCTTCTATTTTGTCTTCCTTCTTTTTTTTGTTTTTTTTTTTGAGATGGAGTTTCCCTCTTGTTGCCTAGGCTGGAGTGTAATGGTACTATCTTGGCTCACCACAACCTCTGCCTCCTCCTGGGTTCAAGCGATTCTCCTGCCTCAGCCTCCTGAGTAGCTGGCATGCGCCACCATGCCCAGCTAATTTTTTGTATTTTTAGTAGAGATGGGGTTTAACCATATTGGTCAGGCTGGTCTCAAACTCCCGACCTCAGGTGATCTGCCCATCTTAGCCTCCCAAAGTGCTGGGATTACAGGCATGAGCCACCGTGCCCGGCCTTTGGCTTCCTTCTTGAACAACTCTCTATGTAGCAAGAAATCCTTACATTCTCTTCTTCTTAGCAACCTCAGAGGAGCAAACAGTCTTTCCTGATGCTCTGTTAGGAAAGTCCAGGGAGAGACTGATCAGTCGGGTGTGAATTACATATCCATCCCTGAACCAATCACCGCCTGGGCCATGGTGTCATCCCATTGGCCACTCTAGATCATGTGCTGACTCCTGTAGCAGGAAATAGGGAGAAGATGACAGAGCCAGCGGGGTGCAGTGGCTCATGCCTGTAATCCCAATACTTTGAGAGGCCAAGGTGGGTGGATCACCTGAGGTCTCGAGTTCGAGAAGATGACGGAGCAGTATGAGTCCTACTGAACCACATCCAGTGGATTTTCCTTAGGAAGGAAGATCCTATTACCAGACAAAAAGGGAAAAGGAAGTGGAAAGAGTAGGCAGACAAAATACAGTGATCTGTTACAAAGTCTTCCCAAAAGCCAGAAATTCCAGGGATTTCTGAAGTCTACTTCTCTAGTGCTGGCTTGTTTGGGCTGTGGAGACTCTGCCTAGGTAATTGCTGAGCTCCTATTCTTATCTCGGTTCCTTCCTCAGTCCCACCAGAAGCCCTGCTCATTTGGGATGTGCGACTTGGCCCACGGAGGCTGCCAACTCACCTTGGTACTTAACTACTATTTGGTTTCTGTGACACCAAGCTATTGCTTAAACCAAGCCGCTTACAATGACACCACCTAGGAGAATTATTTAGATTTTATTCCGAGTGAGTTGAGAAGCCACGGGAAGATTGTAAGCAAAGGCATAAAAGATGGTTACATTCTGTTGGGAAGATTTCCCTCTTCCCTGGAGATCGGTCCTCACAGAAGCTTTTCCAATGGCCACAGACTAGGGAAGGTTGAGAGAGGGACAGGAGAACAAACTCCACTCACAGCTGCTGCTTCTCCTCTACCTAGTTAGCCTCCACTGGGGCCAACAGTGAGCCTGTGTTGTCATTCGTGGTCCCAGGCTGGCTGTCACCATGGAGATGGTGCTGCTCTACTAGTTCCTGGCTATTAAAAGGGAGCTCCTGTCTGGACACCTGTTTCCCAGTGTGTGGCCGCACACCTGTAGGTCTGAATAGAAGTGAACCCAGCACGGAGGTCAGGGAGGCACCAGACCACCAGACACCAGGAGGAGCAAATCCAACTCAAGCGTGGCCCCTCTGCCCCTGATTTTTTTTTTTTTTTTTTTAAGATAGAATTTTGCTCTTGTTGCCCAGGCTGAAGTGAAATGGCATGATCTCGCCTCACCACAACCTCTGCCTCCCGGATTCAAGTGATTCTCTTGTTTCAGCCTCCCGAGTAGCTGGGATTACAGGCATGTGCCACCACGCCCTGTTAATTTTGTATTTTTGGTAGAGACGGGGTTCCTCCATGTTGGTCAGGCTGGTCTCAAACTCCTGACCTCAGGTGATCTGCCCGCCTTGGCCTCCCAAAGTGCTGAGATTACAGGCGTGAGCCACCGCGCCCTGCTTTTTTTTTTCATTTGGGGTCTTGCTCTGTCACCTAGGCTGGAGTGCAGTGGCGTGATCTTGGCTCACTGCAACCTCTGCCTCCTCGATTCGCATGATTCTGCCTCAGCCTCCTGAGCAGCTAGGACTAAAGGCATGTGCCACCATACCAGGCTAATTTTTGTAATTTTAGTAGAGATAGGGTTTTGCCATGTTGGCCAGGCTGGTCTTGAACTCCTGGCCTCAAGTGATCCGCCTGCCTCGGCCTCCCAAAGTGTGAGCTACAGTGGCCGGCCTGCTCTGACCATCTTCAGGGAAATAGAAACATGAGGTCTGCCACATTCTCATCCCACCCTTGATACCTAGGTGATGTGAGAGCTTGAGGGGGAGGTCAGAAGGTCAGAGATGACCCAGTTCAGGAGGTGACCCCATAGGAGGAGAAGAATCCAGCCACGTGATACACAGGACCAAGAGAACAGTAAATGCAAAGATCTGGAAGCACAAAAGAGGAACAGCAAGGACAGCATGTTCCAGAACCTGGTAAGAAAGGAGGGTGGGGCCAGAGCAGAGGGCAGGACAGGGGAAGAGATGGAATTTGATTTTTTCGGTACCATGGGAAGCCACTGAAAAGTATTATGCAGAGAAGTGAAACCATCTGACTCATGTTTCTAGAAGCTCTCATGGACCATTGTGCAGAGCATAGAGTGTGGTGGGACCAGAATAATGGTGAGGGACCAGTGAGAAGGCTGCTAGAGTCACCAGATGCAAGGAGATGGAGACTTGGGCTGGAATGGGATGGTGGAGCCTATGTGGACAAAGCTGGGATGTGTTTTGAGGCAGAACTGATGGATTTGCTAGGAGGTGAAGGCTGGCTCTGGATTCCTAAGGGATTGATAATGCCTTTTACCGACTTGAGGAAGACCAAGGAGAGGTTCGAGGACTACCACAGCACTGGTAAGGAGGTTAGGCAAAGGTTGAGGCTGCTGTGAGCTGTGGTCATGCCGCCACTACACCCTAGCCTGGGTGACAGACTGAGATCCTGTCTTAAAATACTTTAAAAAAAAAAATATATATATATATATGTATGTATGTGTGTATATATATATATGTGTGTGTGTGTATATATATGTGTGTGTGTGTATATATATATATATGTTGCCTGGGCACGGTGGCTCACTCCAGTAATCCCAGCACTTTGAGAGACCAAGGCAGGCAGATCACCTGAGGTCAGGAGTTCGAGACTAGCCTGGTCAATATCACAAAACCGTGTCTCTACTAAAAATACAAAAATTAGCTGGGAGTGGTGGCAGGCACCTGTAATCCCAGCTGCTCAGGAGGCTGAGGCACAAGAATTGCTTGAATCCAGGAGGCGGAGGTTGCAGGAGCCGAGATTACACCACTGCACTCCAGCCTGGGTGATACAGCGAGACTTAGTCTCAAAAAAAAAAAAGTATATATACACATATATGTATACATACATACATATATATAATAAAAATAATAAATAAATAAAGGATCTCAGGCAATAAATAAAAACACCTGCCTACTACCATCCATCTTCATCCCTTTGTTCATATCTAACACCAAAACACCCAAATAGCTGGAAGCACATCATCTCAAAAGACAAGCATGTTTTGTTTTGTTTTGTTTTTTTTGAGACAGAGTCTCGCTCTGTCGCCCAGGCTGGAGTGCAGTGGCCGGATCTCAGCTCACTGCAAGCTCCGCCTCCCAGGTTTATGCCATTCTCCTGCCTCAGCCTCCCGAGTAGCTGGGACTACAGGCGCCCGCCACCTCGCCCGGCTAGTTTTTTGTATTTTTTTTAGTAGAGACGGGGTTTCACCGTGTTAGCCAGGATGGTCTTGATCTCCTGACCTCGTGATCCGCCCGTCTCGGCCTCCCACAGTGCTGGGATTACAGGTTTGAGCCACCGCGCCCGGCCAGCATGGTTTTTTCAAATGAATGGCTGTAGCCTTATGAAAAGCTGCCTTGCTATCTGGTTTTCTTGTTTTGAGGGGCAAGGATGGAGGTTTCTCTCCTGCACCCACAGGCCACTGGGGATACCGCCCCAGCCCAGCCTCCCACCCTGCACTGGAGCCTCTCAGGCCTCCTGCGTGGGTAGCACAGTGTTGAGAAGAGGAAGGAGCAGTTTGTCTGGCTTCTTCACAGGCCCACAACTGGCGTGTACAGTGGCCTAGAAGGCGAGGCCAAGGTGGGGCTGGGGAAGCTAGCAGGGGCGAGATCATGGAGCACCTTGAGCTGCATCTGGGGGGCACTGAGAAAGCATGGAGAGCTGTCCTCCCAACCCCCAGCATCTTAGTAGAAAATATTGAAACATACAGAAAACGTGAAGAGTTTTATGCTATTTTCATTTTAGAGACATTATTTTGCTTGAAATATAAGAGCTACTGAGTGTTGCTGAGGTCTTAGCATGTGCTGGGTTCCATTCTTAGCATGTAACATGTGTTGGCCTATTTGATCCTCCTACATATAATCCTATTATTGGTTGTTGGAGTGGTCGATCATGACCTGAACGGCCACAACATGTTTGGGGAACTATCTGTGTTATGAGTTCCACTCCCTAATACATGTCACAACTGAATGTCCCAGGTTCCCTTGCGGCTAGGACACAGCATGAGACCCAGGCTTTCCAAACATATGCCCCAGGCAATACTTCCATACACAAGGAATAACATGGGATGCTGGGTATGAGCAGAATTCAAATTCAGGAATAGAGGGAAGCGTTGCCCTTTGACCCATACAATAGGGGATCCCTTTCCCTGGACCCCGTGCCTTAGAGGGCCCCACTCTGTTCCTCTACAGACTGCTAGCCCCCTATGGAATGAGGGTTGTCTGAGGCTGTATGAGTTTCTATTTGTTACACAGCAGTGGAAAC
>NW_012110919.1:21401854-21409195 GCF_000951035.1 Colobus angolensis palliatus | reverse complement strand
TTGTGCCACTGAACTCCAGCCTAGGCAACAGAGTGAGACCCTATCTCAAAAAAAAATCTCTTTTTTTCTATATTTTTTCTCAACTTTATTGAGGTATAACTTACATGTCATAAAACCACCCATTTTAAATACACATTTCAATGACTTTTAGTAAATTTACCAAGTTGTGCAACCATCACCATGATCCAGTTTTAGAACATTTCATCAGCCCAGTAAGAGCCCTCATACCCATCAACAGTCACTCCACACTCCCACTCTCTCCCCATGGTTGCTCAACCCAGGCAACCATGAATCTACTCTATGCCTGTAGATTTATCTTTCCTGGATAATCTTTCTTCTTAAACTCAGCAGAGTAAATTCTGTTGTTTAAAACTAGAAACCCTGTCCAATAGAATACTAATATCCTCTTTTTTGGGAGACGGAGTCTCATTCAATCACCCAGGTTGGAGTGGAGTGGCACGATCTCGGCTCACTGCAACCTCTGCTTCCTGGGTTCAAACAATTCTCCTACTTCAGCTTCCTAAGTAGCTGGGATTACAGGCGTGCGTGACCACGCCCAGCTAATTTTTGTAGTTTTAGTAGAGATGGGGTCTTACCACATTGGCGAAACCAGTCTCGAACTCCTGACTTCAAATGATCCACCCGCCTCGGCCTCCCAAAGTGCTGGGATTACAGGCATGAGCCACCACGCCCGGCCCTAATATACTCTTATTACAGAAGAAGAAACAATGACTCAGAAAGGTTAAGTCACTTGTCCAAGATCTTATAGTAAGTGGTAGAGCTGAGATTGAACCTAAGCATCTCACACCATAGTCCATGCTCTCATTAAAGTATGCAGTGTAGGCCAGGAGCGATGGCTCACACATATAATCCCAGCACTTTGGGAGGCTGAGGCGGGTGGATCATGAAGTCAGGAGTTCAAGACCAGCCTGGCCAAGATGGTGAAACCACGTCTCTACTAAAAGCTACAAAAATTAGCTAAGCATGGTGGCAGGTGCCTGTAATCCCAGCTACTTGGGAGGCTGAGGCAGGAGAATCACTTGAACCCAGGCAGCGGAGGTTATGGTGAACTGAGATCTTGCCACTGCACTCCAGCCTGGGTGACAGAGTAAGACTCCGTTTCAAAAAAAAAAGTATGCAGTGTGCAGTATAGAGAGTGGAGGGGACAGGGTGAGACTGGAGGAAAGGAGACCATTTAGGAGACTATTGGGTTGTCCAGATAGGAAAGCTGATGGTGACCTGGACTGAGGAGGTAATAGAGGCAGAGGAGAGAAGTAGATGACTTTGAGCAATATTACAAAGGTAAAACAGTAGGATTTGGCAACTGAATGGGCGAGGGGGAAAGAGGGAGAGAATGAGTCAAGGAGTGTGCCATGTTTCTGGCTTGGACAACTGATGGATGCTGGAATAACTTGCTGGGATAGGAAATGCAGGAGAAAGGGCCAATTTGGGGTGGAATATGAGGTCAGAACTGAAGGCATTGAGTTTGAGGTGTCTATGGAACATACACATGTAGATGTTGAATAGGTGGTTGGATATATGCATCTGGAGCTGAGATGCAGGTTTCTTTTCTGTTGAGACAGATTCTCACTCTGTTGCCAGGCTGTAGTCCAGTCATGTGATCTCGGCTCACTGCAGCCTCTGCCTCCCAGGCTCAAGTGATTCTCCTGCCTCAGCCTCCCCAGTAGCTGGGATTACAGGCGCCCACCACCACACCCAGCTAATTTTTGTAATTTTAGTAGAGATGGGATTTCACTATGTTGGGCAGGCTGGTCTCGAACTCCTGGCCTCAGGTGATCCTCCCACCTCAGCCTCCCATATGCTGGGATTTCAGGCGTGAACCACTGTGCCCGGCCTGAGATGTAGGTTTCTATATCACCAGCATATAGATGTGAACTAGAACCATGGAAGAAGCTGTAACTCACCGGCAAGATAAGAAGTAGATGAGAAAGCAAGAGGGCCGAGAACTGAACCCAGAGAAGTACTAACCTTTAAAGGGTGGGAGTGCCGAACCCAAAGGATTCTGAGAAGGCGTAGCCACAGAGATCCAATGAAAGTCAGGCAAAGGCGGATTCCTGCAAGCTCAGGGAAGGAGGTGAGGGAGGTGGGGCATGGTCACAGTGTCAACTGGTGCTGAGAGTTCCAGGAAGATCAGGTCTGAGGTGTGTCTATTGGATTTAGTGACAATGACGTTGTTGTTTACTTGGCTTTAGAGAAGGGATGGGGGTGGGAGCCAGACTGGAGTGGGCGGAGGAGTGAATGGAGATGCAGAAATGGATATGATGACTCACTCTTTCAGGGGACTTGGCTATAAAGAAGAGAGGCATGGAGTGGTGGTAGGAGAATGTGGGATTGAAGGGGGGTATTTTGGAGACAGAGTTTCACTCTTGTTGCCCAGGCTGGAGTGTAATGGGATGATCTCGGCTCACCGCAACCTCCATCTCTGGGGTTTAAGCGATTCTCCTGCCTCAGCCTTCCAAGTAGCTGGCAATATAGGCATGTGCCACCATGCCTGGCTAATTTTGTATTTTTAGTAGAGAAATGATGTTTAAGTGCAGATGGAAAGGGGACAGGAGAGAAAGGGAAGTTGATGTGGTAAATGAAAATGATCTTCATCATCTTCCTCACCATCACCAGCAGCAACCACAAGGAAACCGTGTTCTGCTCTGGGACTGCCCTGTTACTTTTCTTCCTGAGAAAATGATCCAAAATCTATCCCCCTGTAACTTTCACCTTTGGTTAAAGTTTTGCCTTGTGTCCCTGTACACTGCTACTATGTCTCTCCTCTTCTTCAAACTCACAGCCACCATCCTACAGGCGATGTGCTCCCAGCCTGGTGACCAGACCCTCAACTGTCTCAGCCAAGTTCACACGACTACCCTCTTGTTTGTCAAGTCCCGCTTAAGAGGTGGTATGTGTTTGGATGAACGGAGGCAAGATGGCGCACTTCCGGGTTCTTCATTACCAACTTTTCCCACGCGCACCAAAATGCAGCCGGCGCCCGGGAAGGTGCAGACCAACCGGGCATGCGCCAGGTGACGTCAATCCGAAGAGACCAAGATTTACCTGGTCGCACCTGCGGAACGCCCCCCGACACGCCCGTGCCCCGCCTATTGCCCTCCCACTCCTAGAAAAGCCGCTCCGGACGGACGCCACGCGCGGACTTCCCAGCCCCACTCCTGTTGGGATGTCGGGACTGTGTCAGGAACTCCCTCCGAGAGCTCCACGGGCGACTCTGTTGGCCTCCTTTGCTGGAGGCCGACAGACCTCTCCTTACCCACCTTCTTCCCCTGAAGCTAGGTGACCAAAATAAATTTGCAGTTTTGCTCCTACCCTTGCCTACCCGCTGGTTCTTTTGTGCCCGCTCTGGTGGTCTTTAGAAAAACAAATCAGTATGCACACTCTTTCTTTGGTGATGGAAGCATGAAATGGTTCAAGCATTTATGATTTGGGAAAATGAACTCAGAAAGAAAATATGCACACCCTTTGACCCAGAAGTCCTACAGACTTAATGCCTTAGGTGTGAGAAGAAGCTTGTGCAGGGATTCCTGGCAACATGAATGTGGGGTGGACACACAGTGAGCACAGTTGTTAGGAGCACAGCCTGAGTTCATTCTCCCTGAGATCAGGAACAGGACAAGGACGCCCGCTTTCACCGCTGCTGTTCAACATGGTACTGGAAGTTCTAGCCAGAGCAATTAGGCAAGAAAAGCAATAAAAGGCATCCAGATGGCAAAGAATGAAGTCAAACTATCTTTAGTCACAGATGGCACAATCCCATATATGGAGAATCCCGAAAAATTCACAAGAAAACTATTGGATAGAGCTTATTACTAATTCAGTAAAGTTGCAAGGAACAAGATCAACACACAAAAATTAATTGTGTGGGTGTGTGTGTGGTTTTTTTTTTTTTTTTACACCAGCAAGGAACATTTGAAAAGGAAATTGGAAAGATAATTCCATTTACCATAGCATTTAAGAGAGCTGAGGCTGTGGAGCCAGATGGCTGCATTCAGAGCTGGTGCTGCTGTTTACCATGTGGCCTTGGACAAGCTTCTTGCTTCATTCATGCCACAGTTTGTTCAGCTATTAGGTGGAGGTAATACTAGCACCTTCCTTATAGAGTTGGTTTTTGTTTTCTTTTTTTTGGTGGGGGAGAGTAAGGATTGCAAAAATTAATATATGTCAGCAAAATAGACTTAGAAGAGTGGTTGGCACATGGTAAGGACTATATTAGGGTTACCAAAAATGTTTATAATTGGGAAAATAGAACAAAAGTTCCAGTTAAATATCTATCCCAGAGACTGGCTGGCAAATTATCACAATGTACCTCTCAGCTTGAGCCCTATGGAACTGCCTGTATTCTATAGCTATGGCCTACAAAATGGGCAGTTCTTTCTTTCTTTCTTTTTTTTTTTTTGGAGACAGAGTCTCACTCTGTTGCCCAGGCTAAAGTGCAGTGCAGTGGCATGATCTCAGCTCACTGCACCCTCCACCTTCTAGGTTCAAGTGATTATGCTGCCTCAGCCTCCCAAGTAACTGGGATTACAGGCATGCACCACCACGAATGGATAATTTTTGCATTTTTAGTAGAGATGGGGTTTCCGCCATGTTGGCCAGCCTGGTCTTGAACTCCTGGCCTCAAGTCATCTGCCTGCCTTGACGTCCCAAAGTGCTGGGATTATAGGCGTGAGGCACCATGACCTGCCAAAATGGGCAGTTTCATATATTCAATCACTAGGATACTCTTTAGCCACTGAAAATGATTGTGTATCATAGATCTGTCTTTATCACAGATATATATTTACTGTCATAGAAAGAATTAATAACATATTATTGAGTAAAAAGAGCAAGTTACAAAACAGCCTGCAGCCTGGAGTGTGGCCACGTTTGTAACATCAGTATATCTATTTGTGTGTCTAGGTGTGGACATAGAGAGATATCTAGAGGACACTCAAAAGTTTCAACAGTGATTGCCTGAGTGATTTGTGCTGGGATCTTTTTTTTTGAGACAGAGTCTTGTTCTGTCACCCAGGCTGGAGTTTGCAATGGCATGATCTTGGCTCACTGCAATCCCCGTCTCATGGGTTCACATGATTCTCCCACCTCAACCTCCCGAGTAGCTGGGATTATAGGCGCCCACCACTGCGCCTGGTTAATTTTTGTATTTTTAGTAAAGACAGGGTTTCACCATGTTGGGCAGGCTGGCCTCAAACTCCTGACCTCAAGTGATCCACCTGCCTTGGTCTCCCAAAGTGCTGAGATTACAGGCATGAGTCACTGCACCCAGCTGGGATCTTAATTTATACTTTTTCTTTTTAGCCCTTGATTTTCACCCTGTTAGACTGACTTTAGGAATCTAACCCCCAAAAGTGCAAAAGAATACATTAGAGTTGAAGCCACTAAGTTAGTGGTAATTTGTTACAGAAACTAATATACTCGGGTTTTAACTTGCCTTGGGGGTGCTGGCTCTCCCCCATTTTCTTCTCAGAGCATCTCTTGGGGCCTCAACCCTTGCTGAGCCCCCACTATGGCCTAGTGGACCAGGGATGGACTTGATTAGATTCTCCTCTTGGGATTTTAAATAAAAGAATCAGAGGCTGTATGCTCAGCTTCACCATGCTGCACTGCAGGCACAATGCCTGGCGCCACTGTTCTGTAGGGGTCCATGAAGATGTCTGTTGGCCCTGGGTTAGTCATGAGCTAAGGGATATGAGGGCAGTTCACTTTGAAGGCTCAGCCCTTTGGTGTTACCTTTGCTCTGGAACCTCAGGAGCTGTAAGGGGCAGAGGAACTTTGCTGAAAGGCACATCCTTCCTGCAGAGCTTGAAGAACAATCTAACCATGCTGGCATGGGGCCCATCCCACCTGCGATGCCAGTGTAAGTGTGTGAAAGTCACTCATATTCGGCTGGGTGCGTTGGCTCATGCCTGTAATCCCAGCACTTTGGGAGGCCTAGGTGGGTGGATCACGAGGTCAGGAGATCAAGACCATCCTGTCTAACACGGTGAAACTCCGTCTCTACTAAAAATACAAAAAATTAGCGCCTGTAGTCCCAGCTACTCTGGAGGCTGAAGCAGGAGAATGGCGTGAACCTGGAAGTGGAGCTGGCAGTGAGCTGAGATCGTGCCACTGCACTCCAGCCTGGGCGACAGAGCAAGACTCTGTCTCAATAAAAAAAAAGAAAAGAAAAGAAAAAAGAAAGTCACGCATGTTCAGAGCGTGTGGATTGGGACTCTGAAGACCGACTTTATGGTGGACACCTTCATCTCCATTCGGTGAGTCCAGCACAAGCAGCCTGAGAGTTCCATGGGCTCAACCTCACCCTCCATCCTTATTTCCCTGCCACTCCAGGGCTCTTCCTCATCCAGACTTGCCTGTGAGTGCGCCTTGATGGATGTATTAGTCTGTTCTCATGCTGCTAATAAAGGCATATCCAAAACTAGGTCATTCATAAAGACAAGAGGTTTAATGGACTCACAGTTCCACAGGGCTGGGGAGGCCTCACAATCTTGGTGAAAAGCGAAAGGCACGTCTTACATGGTGGCAGGCAATGAGCGAATGAGAGCCAAGCAAAAGGGGAAACTTCTTATAAAACCATCAGATCTCATAAGACTTAGTCACTATCTCCCACCGGGTCCCTCCTACAACATGTGGGAATTATGGGAGCTACAATTCAACATGAGATTTGGGTGGGGACACAACCAAACCATATCAATGACTTCTCTCCCATTAGCTCTCTTCTACCTCCCAGACTCTTTCCAGATTTCCTCTTCTTCTTCTTTTTAAGAGACTGGAGTCTTACTGTGTTGCCCTGGCTGGTCTTGAACTCCTGGGCTCAAGGGATCCTCCCACCTCCACCTAATAAGTAGCTGCGACTATAGGCATGCACCACCACACCCCCGAAATTTACCCATCCTCCCCGACCCAGTAAAAGCCTCAGCTTCTTCACACCCCTGTTTAGCTCCAGGCACCAGCAGCTTTGCCTTCTATAGAATGCATAAATTTATAGCCTCTTAGAGCAAAAAGGTCAGGGATTAAACCTACCACCTGGAGGGGTGATATGGCTTGCCTTAGTCACCAACCAAGGTCAGGAGAATATTTCTGGGATGGTCATTAGCACTTTCTTTCCAAAGGGAGGACAGTACAAACTCATTTTCATGATCACAGTATTCCCCTCCTATAGGTAAAGTGTGCAAACTGGCTTTCATTCCCTCTTTTTTTCCTTTGATGCAGCACTGAAACTTTTTTTTTTTTTTTTTGAGATAGAGTCTGGCTCTGTTGCCCAGGCTGGAATGCAGTGGCGCAATCTCAGCTCACTGCAATCTCTACCTCCCAGGT
>NW_012110919.1:21392549-21400538 GCF_000951035.1 Colobus angolensis palliatus | reverse complement strand
GAGGCAGGAGAATCGCTTGAACCCAGGAGGTGGAGGTTGCAGTGAGCAGAGATAGTGCCACTGCACTCCAGCCTGGGTGACAGAGGGAGACTCTGTCTCAAAAAAAAAAAAAACCTTCGTCTCGTATATGCTGATTAGGTCTCAAATTTGGATGTCTTACCTCTTACCCCAACATCTTTCTTGACAATCTTTCTTTTTAAATAAATGCTATAGAAATACTAAAATGTATTGTGAATAATATAACACCCACATACCACCATCCAATTTAAGAAATAAAGCATTACTAATCCAGTTTTGCTCCCTGCAAATGCATCCTCCTTCTCATTCTCTTTCCTTTCCCTTTATAAACACCCTGCAGCCCGGCACAGTGGCTGCACCTGCAGTCCCACTGTGGGAGGCTGAGACTGGTGGATCTCTTGAGCCCAGGAGTTTGTGGCCGTAGTGTGTTATGATTGCACCTGTGAAATAGCCACTGCATTCCAGCCTCAGCAACATAGCAAGACTCCATCTCTAAACAAAACCCTGAATTTGACATTTGTCATTCCCTTGTTTTTATATTTCTAAGCACATATATGTCTACATATGTAAAAAAAATACTTAATTTTTACTTTTTTATTGGGGTGAAATTCATAGAACACAAAATTAACCACTGTAAACATGAACAATTCAGTGGCATTTCAGAGAGGTGTGCAACCCACCACCTCTATCTAGTTCCAGATCATTTTCATCGCCCCAAAAGGACACCCCATGCCCATTAGTAGTCACTCACCATTTCTCCCTCCCTCTGTCCCCTGCAACCACAAATCTACTGTCTGTCTCTATAGATTTACCTATTCTGGGTATTTCACATAAATGGAGTCATACAATATGTGTGGCCTTTTGTGACTAGCCTCTTTGAGGTAGCAGACATAATGTTTTCAAGGTTCATCGATGTTATAGCAGTATGAGTACTCTGTTCCTTTTTTATGGCTGAATAATATCTCATCTTATTGAATGGATAGACCACATTTTGCCTACGCATTCATCCATACATGAACATTTGGGTTATGTGAATAGTGCTGCTATGCACATTCATGTATAGGTAGTTGTGAGTACATGATGTTGCTTTGGATTTCTCTAAACTTTATATCACACTGCAGCTTGCTTTGCTTGTTCAGTGTTAGGTTATTTCCATGTTGATATGCACAGCTCTAGTTAATTCATTTTCACTGCTCCAAAGCATCCCATTTTAAAAATTATTTTATTATTTTTTTGAGATAGGGTCTTGCTCTGTTGCCCAGGCTGGAGTGCAGGGGTGCAATCACAGCTTACCATAGCCTTGACCTCTGGGGCCCAAGCAATCCTCCTACTTTGGCCTCCATCTCTACAGGCATGTGCTACCACACCCAGCTAATTTTTGTATTTTTAGTCAAGACAGGGTTTCTTCCTGTTGTCCAGGCTGGTCTCGAACTCCTGGGCTTGAGCAACTCTCCTGCTTCAGCCTCCCAAAGTGCTGAGATTACAGGCATGAGCCACTGCGCCTGGTCCAAAGCATCCCATTGTATGAATCCAACAATTTATCCATTTATTGTTTGAGAATATATAGGTTATTTCTTGCTTTCTCTCTTATAAGCAATGCTGCAGAAGCATTCTTGTCCATAACTCCGGCACATGTACAAGAGTTTCTCTAGGGCACATAGGTAAGAGTTTCATTGCTGGGTCATGAGGAATGCTCTTCTTCAAATATACTTGCTATTGTCAAATATGAGCTGTCTTTCAGGAGCCTCCCAGTGGTCCTCAGCCCTGGCTATGCATTAGAATCAGCTGGGAACTTTTTTTTTTTTCCCCAAGATAGAGTCTTGCTCTGTGACCCAGGTTGGAGTTCAGTGGTGCAATCTCGGCTCACTGCAAACTTTGCCTCCCAGGTTCAAGCAATTCTCCTGCCTCAGCCTCCCGAGTAGCTGGGATTACAGGCACACACCACCACACCTGGCCAATTTTTGTATTTTTAGTAGAGATGGGGTTTCACCATGTTGGCCAGACTGGTCTCGAACTTCTGGCCTTGAGTGATCCACCCACGTCGGCCTCCCAAGGTGCTGGGATTACAGGCGTGAGCCACCGTGCCCATTCTCACCTGGAACTTTTTTTTTTTTTTTTTTGAGACGTAGTCTAGCTCTGTAACCAGGCTGGAGTGCAGTGGCACGATAGCGGCTTACTGCAACCCCCACCTCCTGGCTTCAAGCGATTCTCCTGCCTCAGCCTCCTGTGTAGCTGGCATGCGCCACCATGCCCAGCTAATTTTTGTATTTTTAGTAGAGATGGGGTTTCACCATGTTGGCTACGATGATCTTGACCTCCTGACCTTGTGATCCGCCCACCTCGGCCTCCCAAAGCGCTGGGATTACAGGCATGAGCCACTGAGCCTAGCCATGAACTTTAAATATATATATAGGTATCTGGATAACTCCCCAAACTCATGAAATCATGGTCTCCAGGGATGGGACTGGGGAGCTGCAATTTTGAAAGCTCCCTGAGTAGTTACACAGCCAATGTGGAGAACAGCTGGGGCTGAGTCTTGGCCCACTCTGTCTCAGCTTCCCAAGCTCAGTGCATAGAGGGAAGCCATCATCTTAGACTTGCTAATATCACTCAGCAGCAGGGCAGAGAGAAGGGACTAAATAAATAAACTCTGAATAGAGTAAACAAAGCATTTAAAACAAACCCTTTAGGCTGGACGTGATGGTGCATGCATGCAATCAATCACAGTAACTATCTCCTACAGTTGTGAGGATTAAAGGAGATGCTGCATGTACAACACTTGGCACGTATTAAGTTCCCAATAAAGAGTAGCTCCTGCAGCCTGGTGTGGTGGCTCACACCTGTAACCACAACATTTTGGGAGGCTGAGGTGGAAAATCACTTGAGGCCAGGAGTTCGAGACCGGCCTGGGCAACATAAAGAGACCCCTGGGTCTACAAAAAATAGTATAAATTAGCTGGGCGTGGTGGTACACACCGGTAGTTCCAGCTACTCAGGAGGCTGAGGTGGGAGGATCAACTTGAGCTCAGGAGTTAGAGGTTGTAGTGAGCTATGATTGCACCACTGCACTCCAGCCTGGGCAACAGAGCAAGGCCCTTTCTCTAGAATAAAAAAGAGAGAGAGAGAGTAGCTGCCATTTTCAATGTTATTGATAAAGCAGGTGGGTGTTTCTGAAAATGCACCAGACACAGCCTTAGACTGGAAGGTGCTGATGTGTTACTGAGCCTCCAGACAAAGCTGGTGAACCCACTGGAGTGGGATTTTATGACTGCAGAAACTGTCCTATCTATGAGGGTCCATGTTAGGCAATGTTAAAGAATGGAATTGGGGGCCGGGTGTGGTGGTTCACGCCTGTAATCCCTACACTTTGGAAGGCCAAGGCAGGCAGATCACGAGGCCAGGAGTTCGAGACCAGCACGGCCAACATGGTGAAACTCTGTCTCTACTAAAAATACAAAAATTAGCCGGGTGTGGTGGGATGTACCTGTAATCCCAGCTACTCAGAAGGCTGAGGCAGGAGAATCAGTTAAACCTGTGAGGCGGAGCGTGCAGTAAGCTGAGATTGCACCACTGTACTCCAACCTGGGTGACAGAGCAAGACTCCATCTCAAAAAAAAAAAAAAGAGATTGGGGACAGTAGCTTACCTACAGCAAATGCTCAGTATGTGCCAGATACTGGGCAAAGGAGTTTGCTGACATGTATCATTTTATCCTTACAATTCATGAAGTAGGCATGACTATTATGCTTTCCATTGTGCAGAGAGGGAAAACGAGTCACACGGAAACAAGTCATGCAGCAGAGCTAGGATTGGAACAGAAGTGGCCTGCAGAGCCTGCCTCCCAGCCCACTGTGCTATGCCTCCCATTGATGGTTTCCTGTGTCTGCCATTTAGCTTTGCTCTGGTGAGTGACAAGCTGTACCAGTGGAAAGAGCCTGCCATCAGTTCTGTGCACAGCAAGGTGAAAAGGATAGCAGAGGTGAAAGAGGAGATCATGGAGAACAGAGTGAAGAAGTTGGTGCATAGTGTCTTTAACACGGCAGATTACACCTTCCCTTTGCAGGCAAGCACCTGGTAGTGTTACCGGACCCCAACACCCAAAGGTAGCCATTGGGTCAGGTTTCTGTGGTCGCCAGAAATGCGTTACAGGAAAAGGGTCCCGATCCAGACCCCAAGAGAGGGTTCTTGGATCTAGCGCAAGAATGAATTTAGGGCAAGTCCGCAGTGCAAAGTGAAAGCAAGTTTATTAAGAAAGTAAAGGAATAAAAGAATGGCTACTCCATAGGCAGAGCAGCCCTGAGGGCTGTTGGTTGGACATTTTTATGGTTATTTCTTGATGATATGCTAAACAAGGGGTGGATTATTCATGCCTCCCCCTTTTAGACCATATAGTGTAACTTCCTGATGTTGCCATGACATTTGTAAACTGTCATGGCACTGATGGGAGTGTAGCAGTTTCTGTGGGTTATAGCCGGCTCCTTTACTGCAACCTGTTTTATCAGCAAGGTCTTTATGACCTGTATTTTGTGCTGACCTCCTGTCTCATCCTGTGACTGAGAATGCCTTAACCATCTGGGAATGCGGCCCAGTAGGTTTCAGCCTCATTTTACCCAGCTCCTATTTGAGATGGAGTTGCTCTGGTTCACACGCCTCTGACATTTGTATTGCACATCCATTGTGAGGTAGATGATACTAATCCCACTACAGATCAAGCCTTCAGGAGGTGAGGCAATGTGTGAGGTGGTAAAGCCTCCAGATTCAAAACTATGCTTGGGTCAGATTCCAGCTCTGCCACTTCGTGTGTGCAGTGTTGGGCCAAACACTTAGCTCAGTTCCCTCATGTATTCAGCAAACAGTTACTGAATATAATATGCTACTCTTCTAGTCTCTAGGACGGTGCAGGGAGCAAGAACAAAATCGCTGTGCTCATGGACTTCACATGCTATGGCGGAGCAGGTCCTCAGAAAATCATCAAATGTACATCAAATGTATAAGGTAAATGGTGATGAGTCTAAAGTGAATGGGGAGAATGGAAGAGAACGAAGGTAGGGAGAATGTACATTAAGGGAAAAGGAGTGTTGCAGTTTCAGAAAAGGATGTCTGGGCAAAGCCTCCCTGAGAAGGTGGCATTTGTACAACAGAAACACAGTATCTATTTTCCGGGCCTGTAATGAAGGTTTAATAAGAAAATGCATGGATTCTTAAAAAATCTTCAATAGGCCCCAAATGGACCTACAAGACCTCTACCTCAATGGATAAAGGAACGCTAACCATAGCAGAACGGTAATCGTGGCAGAACGTTGGCACAGACGGAAAGTTGATCGGTACGGAAAGTTTGTCCGAGGGAAACGTTAGTTATTGAGGAACGTTAATCCGGAACAAATCTTGGGCAGAAGCGGAACTTAGACCAGGACGCACAGTTACCATGGCAATGAGGCGCGCCCGAAGGGCGGTGGCAGCGACGCAGAGAGACCTGGGAGGAGACAGAGGCAGGGCTTGCGACGGAAGTGGCCTCTCTGCTTCTGCAGGGCAAGGGAAGATGCTCCGTCCGGCGTTACCGTGGCTGTGCTTTGGCCTCTGCTGCCTCCTCGTCGGGGATGCAGAGGCCCCGAGCCCAGTGGATCCGCTGGAGCGGAGCCGGCCGTACGCGGTGCTGCGCGGGCAGAACCTGGGTGAGCGGTCCTGGAGCTGGCGGGCGGCGGATAGTGCCCGAGCTTTCACCGCTCCGGGTGCTGGAGCCGGGCTTACGGAGCGGACAGGGGATAGAGTCGGGAGATGGGTGAGGGCGTGGGGTGCAGGTGAGGCCTGTCAGGGGGCCCCGAGACTCCCTCTCCAAAAGCCTGGGGCAGAAGGCCTGAGCTTTATCTCTCAACAAGTGCTCAGTATGTGCCAGAACTTTCGCCTCCCAGATTCAAGCAATTCTCCTGCCTCAGCCTGCTGAGTAGCTGGGATTATAAGCACACCCCACTACACTTGGCTAATTTTTGTGTTTTTAGTAGAGATGGGGTTTCACTGTGTTGGCCAGGCTGATGTCGAACTCTTGGCCTCGAGTGATCCACCCACCTCGGGTGGTGGGTCCAGTAGGCTCTCAATATGTACTAGTTGCCCATGAATGAACTGCAATCCGGAGACCTGAGTCTCAGTCTGGGTCCCCTCCTCGCTGGCTGTGTGGGCTCAGCCTCACAACAAGGCACATCATTTACCTCACCCCTCTTCTTTCCCAGAGGAGCCAGTATTTATTGCAAAAATGGTAACGGTTTTTGAACATTTCCTACATCCCATGTCTTGTGCTACGCACTTTGTATACGCGAATTCATTTGAGCCTCACAGTAATTTAATGAGAAATGGACGGTTTGCAGCCCTGTTTTTTTTTTTTCTTTTACCATACATAGAGTATCCTCTGTCACCCAGGCTGGAGTGCAGTGGTGCTAGACTAGAAATTATAAAAACTACTCCTTTGCCATAGATAGTTTGAGAAATGCTGTCCTAGACTGTTCTGTACAATAGGTATTTATTTTTTTTTGAGATGGAGTTTCACTCTTGTTGCCCAGGCTGGAGTGCAGTGGCGCGGTCTCGGCTCACTGCAACCTCCGCCTCCTGGGTTCAAGCAATTCTCCTGCCTCCGCCTCTCAGGTAGCTGGGACCACAGGTGTGTGCCACCACGCCCAGGTAATTTTTGTATTTTTAATAGCGATGGGGTTTCACCATGTTGGCCAGGATGGTCTTGATCTCTTGACCTCATGAATTGCCCACTTCGACCTCCCAAAGTGCTGGGATTACAGGCGTGAGCCACCACGCCAGGCCTAAAACATTCTTTTAAGGTTCTGCCTGGGCCTGCCATTCAGGCATCTGTTACTGCATGCAAAGTGTAGGGAGAAGTGAAAAGATGGAGAGTGGGAGAATTGATCAGGACCCAAATGCATAGCCACTGTGTACCTAACAACTCATGGTTTTAAGCTCCTTTTTAAATTTTACTTTTATTATTATTATTATTTTTGATATGGAGTCTCACTCTGTCGCTCAATCTAGAGTGCAGTGGCGTGATCTTGGCTCACTGCAACCTCCACCTCCTAGGTTCAAGTGATTTCTTGCCTCAGTCTCCCAAGTAGCTGGGATTATAGGCACCCACCACTGTGCCCGGCTAATGTTTGTAATTTTAGTACAGACAGGGTTTCTCCATGTTGGCCAGGCTTGTCTCGAAGTCTTGATCTCAAGTGATCTGCCCATCTCGGCCTCCAAAAGTGCTGGCATTACAGGTGTGAGCTACTGCGCCTGGCCTTTTTTATTTTTTAAAGGTAGATTTCCATCCCCCAATTCCAATCTTCTGCATTCCTGTTTTGGGAGTTTAATTTTTTTTTTTTTTTTTTTTGGGTGGAATTTTGCTTTGTCGCCAGGCTGGAGTGCAATGGTGCGAACTGGGCTCGCTGCAACCTCTGCCTCCAGGGTTCAAGCGATTCTCCTGCCTCAGCCTCCCCAGTAGCTGGGATTACAGGCGCCCGCCACAATGCCCAGCTAATTTTTGTATATTTAGTAGAGACGGGGTTTCACCATGTTAGCCAGAGTGGTCTCGATCTCCTGATCTCGTGATCCGCCCGCCTTGGCCTCTCAAAGTGCTGGGATTACAGGCTTGAGCTGCCGCACACGGCCGGGAGTTTTAAATATTTTTTAGAGTGCTTCCAAAATGCGAGATGCAAGAAAATGGTTTATTTAAATGGAATAAGACAAGTTTAAGTCCAATTGTAGTCCAAACCACAGAAACTCAGAATTCAGGACTTTTGGAAATTAGGGCAGGTGTTCAGTTAACAAGGGTTATTTTAAGACGTGACATTTAGTTCACGTAGGTTGTAGATTTTGTTTGACAAAGATCTTAAAATTACTTCTGGCCTTTGAAGTTATGACATACTGTCTTTGACACCTTCTCCTTCCTTCTTCCCCCTCACTCATCAAAAAAAGATGAGTTTTCTTTTCTTTC
>NW_012110919.1:21364552-21392434 GCF_000951035.1 Colobus angolensis palliatus | reverse complement strand
ATGCCAGGCTAATTTTGTATTTTTAGTAGAGACAGGGTTTCTTCATTTCTCTATGTTGGTCAGGCTGGTCTCGAACTCCCGACCTCAGGTGATCTGCTTGCCTTGGCCTCCCAAAGTGCTGGGATTGCAGGCCTGAGCCACCGCACCTGGCCTGATTTTTCTGTATAGTCGGTTTTAAAATAATAACTGTTTTAAGTGTGGAGGGTATGTTGGGGGGGGCTGTCACAGATACTACAGAGTTACTGATTTGAGTAAAACCAAGGTCAAATCTTGGTTTTTCTTTTTCTTTCTTTCTTTCTTTTTTTTTTTTTGATGGAGTCTCGCTTTGTCACCCAGGCTGGAGTGCAATGGTGCGAACTGGGCTCGCTGCAACCTCTGCCTCCAGGGTTCAAGCGATTCTCCTGCCTCAGCCTCCTGAGTAGCTGGGATTACAGGTGCCCGCCACCATGTCCAGCTAATTTTTGTATTTTTAGTAGAGACGGGGTTTCACCATGTTGGCCAGGCTGGTCTCAATCTCCTGTCCTCATGATCTGCCTGCCTTGGCCTCCCAAAGTACTGGGATTACAGACATGAGCCACCTCGTCTGACTAAATCTTAGTTTCTCAAAGGAACAGTAATGAGACTGAAAAACAACGATGGTTAGGCCCCAGCTGAAACCTGGGGTGGGCCCACATTGCTACAGACACGCGTCAGTGTACATTTGCTGGTTTTGAATGTTTCCCAAGATCACTGAGATAGTCACAGAAACAAGATTGCATATCACTGCTGCTATTGAATAAATCTCTGAACGGTTGCTGGTTATGCTAGTTTATTTTTTTATTTCTTTTTTTTTTTTCTTTTGTGTTATGAAGTAGTTTAAAGCCCGGGTCCTTATCCTATACCTCCAGGGCTCAACTTGAGTAGTCAGTTGTAGTTCCCGTTTCTCACCTGAGCACCTTGAAAATTTCAGATGTGAAATTTAGTCTTAAAAACAACAGTTTTTTTGTTTTCTTTTCTTTTCTTTTTGAGACGGAGTCTCCCTCTATTGCCCATGCTGGAATGCAGTGGCATAGTCTTGGCTCACTGCAACCTCTGCCTCGTGGATTCAAGCGATTCTCCTGCCTCGGTCTCTTGAGTAACTGGGACTGCAGGCGCACGCCACTATGCCCAGCTAATTTTTTTGTATTTTTAGTAGAGACAGGGTTTCACCATATTGGCCAGGCTGGTCTCGAAATCCTGACCTCGCGATCCGCCTGCCTCGGCCTCCCAAAGTGCTGGGATTACAGGCATGAGCCCCCGCACCCGGCCAAACATAACAGATTTGTGGGTTAGTTGCCTCTTTGCTCATAAGGCCCTGTCGAGACTCATCTTGAGACTGAAATACTTCATTGAATCTCCAGATTTTTATTAATGGCTTTAAAGGTATAGTTGGGCATCCTGCTCTCTTGCCCCACTATAATCGGACAATTCTCCACACAAAAGCCAGAGGAATCTCTTTTTTCCCAACTAAATCAGATGATGTCATTCCTTTGCCTACAACCCCTCAGTGGCTTCTCTTTAAACTTAAAATCCATGTTTCCTTCATGGTCTCCAAGGCCCTGTACAGACTGGCCCCAGCCTTCCTCTCTGGCCTGATTTCCTGCCTCTCTTCCTGCACTCCTTGCCTGGTTGCCTCCCTTCTGTTCACTGAGTGTGTTGAGCTTATACTGGCCTCAAGGCCCTTCCTTAGCTGATCCCTGGGCTTGCAGCACGCTCCCTGCAGAGCCTCACTCGTAAGGTCCCAGCTTTTTGTGTTTTTTTTTTTTGAGATGGAGTCTCACTCTGTCTTCCAGTGGCACAGTCTTGGCTCACTATAACCTCCGCCTCCTGGGTTCAAGCGATTCTCCTGCCTCAGCCTCTTGAGTAGCTGGGACTATAGGCACCTGCCACCATGCCTGGACAATTTTTGTATTTTCAGTAGAGATGGGGTTTCACCATGTTGGCCAGGCTGGTCTCGAACTCCTGACCTCAAGTGATCCACCCAACTAGGCCTCCCAAAGTGCTGAGATTACAGACATGAGCCACCACACTCGGCCTGTCTCAGCTTGTGAGTCTCCTCCTCGGATGCTTCCTGACTGTCCTACCTCCTGCTGCCCACCCCGTCTCCATCCCTAGCCCATTACTGTTTTTTTCATGGTATATCAAGATATGTGAAATGCTCTCACCTGTTTGTTTCTCCCCCCACTATACATAGAGACAACTGGAGAGAGGATCTGTTTACAGCTGTTTGCACAGCACCTGACATAGTGCCTGGCAGCAAGTGGCATTTGATAAATCATTGGCAGTGAGTAGATGAATTGCCTAACCTGGAGCTGCCGTTAGGAAGTAACCTGTTTTCCCTTTGCAGTGTTGATGGGAACCATTTTCAGCATCCTGCTGGTGACTGTCATCCTCATGGCATTTTGTGTCTACAAGCCCATTCGGCGTCGGTGACAGCCAGACAAGTTCTTCAATGAGTATTTGGGAATAGGATAAGTTGTGTTGCACATGGGCCAGTGGAGAAGTTGGAATCAAAACTTTACTACTTGGAAATGACCTTTGGTCTGGACAGTTGGTAAACGCTAAATGAATTAGAAGAAAACATCTACTAGAAATTATTTTTTCCTAACACTGTAGTGCAAATAATTGGCCCCTGAATCTGCTTCTCAGTGTTTCTATCTGACTGTACTTGTTAAAAGTAAGACCTGAAAGCTCCAAGGGTCAGTGTAAAGATGGAGTGTTCATGAGAAAGAAAACATTCACCTTGTGAGTGCCTGTAAGAACCACACTGGAAAGAACTCATCATTAATGCTTGAAAATGTTAATAGAGGGAGACTTACCATGTAGACATTCCCTATTTAAGAACCATTTGGTTACAGTGGGTTAAGAATCACAGTTTTTTTTTTTTTTTTTTTTTTTTAAATCTCACCTGAGTTGGCCTAAAATGCGCTGGTTGCAAAGTGGTGTCAGCTGTGGGGAACTTGGGCCCTCATTCCTTACCTGCATCCGGCCCTGCACTCAGGTGCTCCCCCTGAAGTCAGGGTCACATCAGGTAGACCTGTTACTACATGCACCTTTGGCCTGGAAGACTCTGGGGTTGGACTGGAAATGTTACTAGGTTGGCCTCTCACAAAAAAGGACCCCATCCTGCTTAAACACATTGATCTCTGTTGCCCTGCATTTGAGTCTTTGTAGCCCACGGTCTGAAACTTGAGGTAGCTTTCCAGATTTGGAATGTAAAAGGCTCAGCAGGCGCTCTGTTCATCCCTGGGTGGGGAGGGCCCAGCCAGAAGTGCATGTCCACTGTACCGGCCAGTGTGTGTTTACACAAATTTCATCTCCTCTTTGAAAATGCTGCTATTAGTTTGCACTGTTGGTGAACTGGATTTTTTCCTCCTATTGAAATAATACTTTCATACTTATAAAGCGGTCGTCAATATTTATTTCAAGGTGCTAGATTTAATTTTGTTATTAAATTGAAATGCTTATCTTGTGTTCAAGCACAGCACTGATTTTAACAACCTGCATTTAATGTGAAATAACTGAAGCAGGATACTGTAACTGTTTAACTTAAGGATTTTGTTTGTAATCTTGTAACATTGAGCCATTGAAATGTTCACTGTTCTGTGCTTTTGAGCAAAATGTCAATTAAAATTAAAGTAAAATCCTATATATTGTTTTACTCCACCAATTATTTTCCAAGTGTTTGAAATGCAGGTATGTGTTTGAATTTGATCTAATCACTTAAAGAAGCTCTGTGAAGTGAAATTTTTTTTTTTTTTTTTCCCCGAGATGGAGTTTGGTTCCTGTTGCCCAGGCTGGAGTGCAATGGTGTGGTCTCAGCTCACTGCAACCTCCACCTCCCGGGTTCAAGCGATTCTCCTGCCTCAGCCTCTGGAGTAGCTGGGATTATGGGCATGAGCCACCATGCCCAGCTAATTTTTTTGTATTTTAGTAGAGATGGGGTTTCACCATGTTGGCCAGGCTGGTCTCAAACTCCTGACCTCAGGTGATCCACCCGCCTCTGCCTCCCAAAGTGCTGGGATTACAGGCATGAGCCACTGTGCCTGGCCTAAAGTTGAGATTAGGAAGTCTCCTAGTGTTGCCTATGGTTTAGTGGCTCCGTGGAGTCATATCAGCATGTTGTATTTTTTTCCACCTGGACCTCAGGCTTAAACCTATATATTTCTAAACAGAGGTCTAGGTGGTACTTTGAACTCCATCATTCATTGCACCACAGAATCACTGGAAATTTCCATATCCAGTTCATCTTCCTTGATGTCATTTATGGTCAAGAGACTGTAACCAAGCTGGCAGTTATGAGTTTCCCTTTCCTGTCATTATTTAGAGCAGACTTCCACTTCCTTGACATGCCACGTTTATGTAGTGTGACAAGCTTGTTTATAGAGCAGAGTGCCTTAGGAACCTAGCTCCTAGCAGTGTCTAACGTGCAGAAATTGCTCAATTAGTTTCTGGCTGGGCATGGTGGCTCACGCCTGTAATCCCAGCACTTTGGGAGGCCGAGGCAGGTGGATCACCTCAGGTCAGGGGTTTGAGAGCAGCCTGGCCAACATGGTGAAACCCTGTCTCTACTAAAAATACAAAAAGCCGGGCATGGTGGCACACGCCTGTAATCCCACCTTCTCAGGAGGCTGAGGCAGGAGAATTGCTTGAACCCGGGAGGCGGAGGCTGCAGCGAGCCGAGATTGCGCCATTGCACTCCAGCCTGGGCAACAAGAGCGAAACTCCGTCTCAGAAAAACAAAAACAAAAACTTTCTGCTGATATTGGGCCACTCAAGCTTAGCTTTTCAGTTTTTAAATAATCCATAGTCATTGCACCCCTTGACCCGAAGGAGTAATGTTTTTCTTCATAGTGTTCTTGTAGCTTCAAGTATTGGTATCTACTTTCCCCCAAAAGCAAAGCAGCTCCTTTACATCTTCCCAGAAATACAGCCTCATTTTTGGAACCCACCCATTTCTACTGGTCACTGCCATTGTTGTTTTTAATACCAACATATTTAGGTAGAGGAAGAGTTTGGAAGCCTTATCATCTGGACTTCTAGGAACAGCCTCATAAAGCACTTGGCTTCAAGGGATAGCATTGATGCAGAGCTTTGATGTTGGCTGGGCTTCCCTTACCCTACAAGGGCCAGTTACCTCCAGGAGGAACCACGGGTGTCAGAACAGCCCAACACTGGCTTGCTTTTAGTTTCCATTTGAAACAAGCAGCACGGGGCTTGTTAACCTGGGCAGGAAGGCTGGGAGGAGCATGCCACCTTTGCAGTGATGAACTGAGCAATGTGAGGCATTCTAATGTTCTACTGACATACATAACGGGAAGTGTGGTCACTACATCCAGTGACTAGAAAAAACTGGAAAGAAAAAAGACTCAAAAGACTGGAATATTGTATGAGCACCCTCTAAGGAAGCAGTCTTTATTTGCATTTTTAGAGTGAACACATATATGAAAAACGCTGCAACAGGTTGACACAATGCTCAGTCCCGTTTTAAGTGAATTCCAGGGGAGAAAGTCAAGGACCTTAGGGAGCAGAGCAGTGGAATGCAAACACAGAAATTACCTATGAGTCACCTTTGTAAGCCAATGACACGGTCTCGCTGCAGCCATTCCAAGAAGTGTCTTTGCTCACAGCAAATGCGAAGTAAACAGAATGCCACATTGCGTATTTGAAACAAATGTGGCATTGCCTATACTGGCCTGCTGTGCAGGGAAGGAATTTTGGTCAGATCATGACAAAAAAAAAAAAAAAAAAAAAGGCAAATGGTGACATGGAATTAAAAGCACAATTCTTTGTGTCTGGGAACGTTTCACTGGCAACACTAACTGTATGATACAGACATTACCTGGAATAGTAGTTATGTTTCTCTTCCTATCCCCAAAGAAGCACAACAGAGGAAATAGACGCAAAATGGAGGAGGGTGCTGTTTACCAGGTTATTTCAGTGCAGCCTGTGGGAATGAATACATGGGCCACAGTGAGCAGTGCCCTTGGCTGTATTCCCCAGGCTTCTGTATGTTGTGCGATGGTTATTTACAGGAGGGTTTGACAAAAGACAGTTAACTACTAAAGGTATCCAAAAAAGGCCTGAGAAAATCTGGTTAAAATGTATAACCTTGTATTGCTACTGATGGGAATAGTTGTTTTTATATCTTTTACAAATAATAAAAAGATTCTGTTAAAAAATAGATTTATTCAGAAAGATGTTGATTTGAACTCTGAAAAGCAATGTGGAATCATCATTTTCCCTTTTGAATGAGGAGCCATGGAGCTCCATGGTTTTCCGCTCCCTTTCTGGTTGCAAATCCATCCTTCCTCTGGAGTGAGTCTAGGGCATGCAGTGGGTTCTTCCTAGGTGTCTATGTGGAAATCCTTCACTCGTGCAGGTGTGGAACACACCTGGTTTGGTTCTGTGTGTTCCAATATTTTGGCCAGCTTGCCCACTTCAAGAACAAGCCTCAGGTTCCCCTAGCTGCTCCTTCAGGGACAGGATTAGCTGCCTTTGATTTAGCCTGGAGAATCCTGCTCTCAAAAGAATTGCCTTTACAAATTCAAATCAGATCCCTCGATGCGTGCAGTGAGGTGATGTGAAACTATTAGTAATGTTTAAGGCGAAGGCAACATCCATGGCCATTTGTGTATCTTAATTTGATGCAAATAGTTAACAATAATCTAAAATAGATTCTATATGTATCTCCTCTAACTTGAGCTGGGTGTGGAAGGAATGGAATCAGATAGAGATGAAGGAAGAATAATGACAACATCCTAGAAACCCTGTAAAAAGGTAAAAATAAGGAGTACATCAGCACAGATTACCCATTTCTTTGGTGAACAGTAAAGATGTGTCTCCAATTCTCATAGACCACACTTTACAAAGGCGGCTGCTGCTCTCATATATAAAAGCACCCTGACTCTGCAATAACTTGTTTTGTTATCACTCCTTGATAAAAATTGATCTACAAACCTGCGGGGATTGGGGTTTTGTCTAAAGCTGGTAGTAAAAATGTGACCTGCAAGCCAATACAGCTAATGGAAAGTGATGATGCTCTCCTCCCCTTAGCCTGGAGATGGGGCCTGCAATCCCTGGTCCCTTCTCCACCTCAGGGAGCGGCCTGGATGGGCCCGGGAGTCCCTGGTTCTGTACCTCTGCATAAAGAAGGGGTAGCTGTTGTCTGCCGCACGCACGCGAGGTACAGGCCCTCAGCCCCGGGGCCCTGGTTGACACAGCATCTGTGACAGCCCAGAGCCTCTGCTTTGTGCGGCCCACAGGCCAAAAGGTCTATTTGTCAGTGAGTGACAGCTGTAAGACTTGCTGGAGCTCAGCCTCTTCCTCCTGGAGCCGGAGCTCCCGTTCCTCCAGCTCTTTGGCAGAGAGCTCCATGGCCAGCTGCAAGTCATTATCAAAACGGCTTGTCTCGCTCAGGGCGCTGGGGCACAGGCCTTCTGTGCTGGTGAGGAGGCTCTCCTGGATGGCCCTGGGTTGGAAAACAGATAAAAAGGGAGAGTCACTACCATCATCATGGTGGCAGCAGTAACTACATTTCTTAATCGCTTACCAAGGGCATACTGTGCCAGGCATTTAATATGCATGATGCCATTTAATCCCACATAACGCTGGGGGTGTAAGTGCTGTATACAGGTGAGAAACCCCACACTCCTGCCCAAGACCACCCAACCAGTAAGTGATAGGGCTGGGAATTGAACTTGGATCTGTTTTAAAGCAAAACAGGTTCTTCATCAACAGGCTCTCACAGACACCTTAAGTATACGAAAAGTCTTCGTGAAATGAATCCTCGCAGTTTTTCCCTAACTCTCTGGAGCTGTTCCCACAAACTTCCTTATCTTTACAATTATATAAACTTCCCACTGAGGACATCTAGGCCCTGTGGTCATACATCATTCACAGAAGATCAAACCAATCAGAAAACACTGACTCAGTACCTTTCCCCCAATGGCACTGACCTGTGAACCAGTCAGAAATTCTATCACCCATTCCTGGAAACTTGCTATCAAATCCAGAGTTATTACAATAAGTAACTGCCACAAGAGGAAGCAGGAGAGCCAATACTTTATCTAGTCTTTTTTTTTTTTTGAGACGGAGTCTCGCTTTGTGGCCCAGGCTGGAGTACAGTGGCATGATCTCGGCTCGCTGCAAGCTCCACCTCCTGGGTTTGCCATTCTCTTGCCTCAGCCTCCTGAGTAGCTGGGACTACAGGTGCCCGCCACCATGCCCAGCTAATTTTTTGTATTTTTTTTTAGTAGAGACAGGGTTTCACCATGTTAGCCCGGATGGTCTCGATCTCCTGACCTCGTGATCCGCCTGCTTCGGCCTCCCAAAGTGCTGGGATTACAGGTGTGAGCCACAGCACCTAGCCTACTTTTTCTAGTCTTTTCTGCCAGTGTGTGTCACCATGCAAATGCACAGTGCCACACGTCTGCCCGCCTGTGTCCACCCTGGTTTAATCCACAGTCACATTAGTCAATCACCTCTCATACTGGGCATCATAGGTGTTTGTCTGGCTGATCCCTCCATTCGAAGCTGGTCCTGAAAGTTCCTGGCAAAGACAAACATGATAGACATGAATATGTCTTAGGAGAAATTGGTGCCATTCTGGTAAAGAAACAATGGCAGCAAGAACCAAATTAAAAGTCTTTCCATGACCATTATCGATAGTGCTAACTAACAGGGACTTGGGTTACCTCAAAAACAGCACCTAAGTGGCAGCTAGTAACATGCCACAGCCTAACTCAAAGCCACAGCCTTCTCATCCTTTTTACAAAATCAATCTCTTAAATATAGCTAACTCAAGTGGAAGATACACACAACGAAAAACAGAAACACAGCTGACCTTGGGCAAAGTTCAAGTGACCAAAGCAGGTTTTTGTTTTTGTTTTCTTTAGAGACAGGGTCACACTCTGTTGTCCAGGCTCAAGGGTAGTGGTGTGATCATAGCTCACTGTAGCCTTGACCCCCGGGGCACAAGAAATCCTCCCACCTCAGCCTCCTGACTAGTTGGGAATACAGATGCATAACACCATATTTGGCTTTTAAAATTTTTTGGTAGAGGCTAGGCACGGTGGCTCACACCTCTAATCCCAGCACTTTGGGAGGCCACGGCTGGCAGATCACTTGAGGCCTGGAGTTTGAGATCAGCCTGGACAATACGGTGAAAACCCATCTCTACTGAAAATACAAAAATTAGCTGGGTCTGGTGGTGCTCACCTGTAATCCCAGCTGCTCAGGTGGATGAGGCATAAGAATCACTTGAACCTGGGAGGCAGAGGCTGCAATGAGCCAATATTGTGCCCCTGCACTCCAGCCTGAGCAAAAGAGTGAAACTCTGCCTCAAAAATTTTAAAAAAAAAAAAATTGGTAGAGATAGGATCTCATTATGTTGCCCAATCTGGTCTCAAATTCCTGGGCTCAAACAATCCTCCCACCTTGGCCTCCCATAGTGCTGGGATTATAGGCATGAGCCACTGCACCCAGCCAATAATTCTTCTAGGGCAAGATTAGAAGACATAATTCAATATTGGTAGTCTTTAACTTTGGCTACTCCCCTTGTTAAAACTTACGGTCAACAAGGTTTATAAAGCTTCTTGGGAGCTGGCGAGGGGAGCTAAGCTCCCTTACATAGGGAAAGGAAAAGCATACCAGGCTGATGGTGATGTCCAGGGGTCTTCTCCCAGGAGGCCTCCCAAAGGGAACATGCTTGCTTGGGGTCTGGCTTGGAAAACTGAATGGGTCTGGGAATGGGGCCATGGTGGTGGCAGGGGGAAGTGGAGGAGGTAGACTCACATTACACAAGCACTAAGACTCAGGAATAGAACCAGAAAGCTACAAGCTTAAACCAGTGAGAACGCTGGAGTGTGAGCACTGTTCTCAAAGCAGCAGCCCTGTGAAGGCAGGGACTGCTTCCCAGAGAATTCCCAGCACCTGGCACAGAGCCTGGCACAAAGAAGGTACTCTGCAAAATCTGAATGAAGAATGGAAGAAAAAGTCAATTAACAAATAAATGGGCCAGGTGCGGTGGCTGACGCCTGTAATCCCAGCACTTTGGGAGGCCGAGGAGGGCAGATCACGAGGTCAGGAGACGGAGACCATGCTGGCTAACATGGTGAAACGTCGTCTGTACTAAAAATATAAAAAATTAGCCGGGCATGGTGGCGGGCACCTGTAGTCCCAGCTACTCAGGAGGCTGAGGCAGGAGAATGGCATGAATCCCAGAGGCAGAGCTTGCAGTGAGCTGAGATCACGCCACTGCACTCCAGCCTGGCCAACAGAGAGAGACTCTGTCTCAAAAAATAAACAAACAAAGAAACAAACAAATAAATGGACTGCAGGAACCCAGGACATACCAGAGGGTGCTGGAGGCAGAGCAGATCCTACCCTAGTACAGCCAGGAGCCACAGAAGGAAGGAGATGGAAGGAGTTGATGTTAGGGGAGGAGGACCTCAAACCTTGGACTGTCCCAGGTAGGTGAGGCATGGAGGGAGAACCACATACAACAATAAAAGGTAACTGTTCCACTGGGTGCAGTGGTGCATGACTTTAGTCCCAGCTACTTGGGAGGCTGAGGTGGGAGGATCTCTTGACCCCAGGAGTTTTAGGGTACAATATGATCATGCTGGGGAATAGCCACTGCACTCCAACTTGGGCAACAAAAAGTCACACACACACACACACACACACACACACACACACACACAGAGCCTACAGCTTACACAGGTCTGTCCCGTCCTTCGTTTTCTGTTTCACTAGAGACCCAGAGAGAGTTTAGGGAGATGATACCGTTTGTGGAGGGAATGGGATTCAAATCCACTTCATGACCTTCATCTGAGACTACAGACACATAGGTAATCCTTCAGGAAAAATATGATGGTGTGATTCAGGAAAAATATGATGGAATTTACTGCTTCAGTACTAGAAAATGAAGCACATCTCGAAAAGTACAGAATTACAAGCTATGTGCATGAAAACGAGGAAAAGGAAAGTCTGCCTGAAGACATCTTGTGAATGGTGCTGACTGGGATTATGTAGATGATCTCTTCTTACATAACAAGCTTTTGTAAGAAGACCAGATGCACAAAGTACAACCTATGCAAATACCATGAATGTGTCAAACTTGATATTTAGAATAAATCTTTCAGATTAGCCAAACACTGAGGCTAACCCAGAGGGTAAGACCTCCCAAGACCTGCCATTTATTCTGATGAACCCACCTGGCTCCTGCTGGACTCAAGCAGACTTTGCTGGATGGCAAACTGCATTATCTCATAATCTTCATCTTGCAAATGCACATTTCTGCCATTGTCTTGAACATAGTAAGATTCGGGAATTTCAAACACAGATTGATCAACCTCAAAGTTTGTGATGTGGGAAGCTGAAACACAAAAGGCAACCGTCCAATGTCTGAGTTCATTACATTTCCACTCCAACTTTTTGCAAAAATGTTTCACATTAGGAAAAAAAGAAAGGCTCAAAATTATAATAATCAAGGCTTACTATTATATGAGAGATTCTGAGGAAGCATGACAGAAAAAAGTGACAGAATACAGCTTTTTTCTTTTTCCTTGATTGTAGTGGAAAAAATGAACACATAGTCATAAAAGATACACAAGACTATAAAACGAAGAGCGCAGGTTTCTCCCTCTAAACACATACGCACCGTCACACCAATGTGTTTCTTCTTTTTGCATGAAGATACATGGTAAATATATAAAAGACAGTATCTATAAAATATCTGAACACTTGCCGGGCGCGGTGGCTCAAGCCTGTAATCCCAGCACTTTGGGAGGCCGAGACGGGCGGATCACGAGGTCATCCTGGCTAACACGGTGAAACCCCGTCTCTACTAAAAATACAAAAACTAGCTGGGCGAGGTGGCGGCGCCTGTAGTCCCCGCTACTCGGGAGGCTGAGGCAGGAGAATGGCGTAAACCCGGGAGGCGGAGCTTGCAGTGAGCTGAGATCCGGCCACTGCACTCCAGCCTGGGCGACAGAGCGAGACTCCGTCTCAAAAAAAAAAAAAAAAAAAAATCTGAACACTTAAAAATGATAATAATAAAGCAAATGCCTGTGTGCCCTTCACTTAAGACACAGAACACTATCAATAACTGCCAGGCACAGTGGCTCACGCCTGTAATCCCAGCATTTTGGGAGGCTGAGGTGAGCGGATTATGAGGTCAGGAGATCAAGACCATCCTGGCTAACATGGTGAAACCCTGTCTCTACTAAAAATACAAGGAAAAAATTAGCCAGGCATGGTGGTGGGCGCCTGTAGTCCCAGCTACTCAGGAGACTGAGGCAGAAGAATGGCATGAACCTGGGAGGCAGAGCTTGCAGTGAGCCAAGATCGCGCCACTGCACTCCACTCCAGCCTGGGCGGCAGAGCGAGACTCCATCTCAAAAAAAAAAAAAAAAAGAACACTATCAATACCATACCACAGGCACATCCCTCGTTAACAATATCGCCTTCTTCCTCTCCAGAGGTAAATACATAATTCAGAATAGTTGGTTACACTGCCTAGCTCTTCTCTGGAGTTTGCCACATGTATATCATCCTAACAGTTTGTATTAGCCTGTTTGTGAACTCGACATAAATGGAATCATTGGAATTTATTCTTCAAATTGGATTTTCTTCATTCAACATTATGCTTTTGAAATTCAACAGTCTTGACGCACACAGCTATAAATGTTTATTTTCAATACTATATGTTATTCTGTTGTATTAACAGAGTACAATAGCACATTCTACCATCTCAGGACATTTGGGTTGTTTCCAGGTTTCTGCTGTTTTGAGTGGATGCTGCTGCCCAGTACTGGGGTCTCCAGATGCTCACGTGCATACGTTTCTTTAGGTACACATCTAGGAATTGGTAGGTCATACACATCTTCAGTTTACACAGTAATGCCAAATGTTTTCTTCAAGAACTATACCGATCTCCTCTTCCTGCCAAGAGTACATGAGTGTTCCTCAGCTGCACAACCTCATGAACACGTATCACCCAACTTTATTGCCACATGGGAACGTAAAGTTGTATATTATTGTCGAGTTCGTTTTTATTTGAAGTCTTAATTTATATACATTAAAATGCTATCTTTTAATTCCTCCTATTGGTAGACTATAGGGGAGAAACACAGGACCATCACAATAGTTGCGGAAAACGCATCTCACAAAAATCAATACTTAAAAATGGTAATAACTCTCAGCAAACTAGAATATAAAAGAATAATGTCCTTCAACTAATAAGGGACATTTACAAAAAACCTACACAGATAACATCAAACCTAATGGCACAACAATCCTTCCTCCCCTAGAACCAGGAACAAGACAAGGACAGCCATTCCTACCCCTTACTTGACATTGTACTAGATGTCCTAGTCAGTCCAATAAGTCAAGAAAAAGAAATAAAAAGCTTAAAGATTGGAAAGGAAAAAGTAAAATTTTCTTTATTAATAGACAACATGACCATATATGTAAGAAATTCTAAGAAATCTACAAAAAAGTGTAAGACAAGTAAATTCAGCCATGTTACAAGATAAACAAGGTCAATTCTGGCCATGCAATTGTGCAAGAAAAAAAAAGATTAAAAAAATTTTTAAAAAAGAGTCAAGGTCAAAATACAAAACTCATTTATATTTCTATATACTAGTAATTGGAAAATGAAATTAAGAAAATAAGTCCATTTACAATTGCATCTAAAAATATGAATTGTATTGATGGCAAGGGAGCGTGAGGAAATCTGGGGGCATATGGAAATGCTATCTATCTTGACTGTGGCGGTGGTTACATAGATGCATACATTTGTCAAAATGTGGCTGGGTATGGTGGCTCACACCAGCACTTTGGGAGGCCGAGGTGGGTGGATCACGTGAGGTCAGGAGTTCCAGACCAGCCTAGCCAACATGGTGAAACCCAGTCTCTAATGAAAATACAAAAATCAGCCAGGCATGGTGGCACACACCTGTATTCCCAGATACTTGGGAGACTAGGCAAGAAAATCGCTTTTTCTTGGAACCTGGGAGGCAGAGGCTGCAGTGAGCAGAGATCATGCCACTGCACTCCAGCCTAGGTGACAGAGTGAGACTCCATATTCGAGGAAAAAAAAAAAAATGCACTGAACCGTCACACTTAAAATGAGAGCGTTTTATTGTATGTACATTACACTTCAATAAAGCTGATTTTTAAGAACATCCTGTCTTTTTAATATAACTAGGATCATACATATACTACAAGTTTTTCTTTGCTTAATCTAAACTAAATCTAAAGTTTTCGTTCATCCAACACAGACTCCCTCAGATATTCCAGCTTCAGAGTGAATTATGAATATGATGACTGAATTATAAATTTTTTTTTTTTGAGATGTAGTTTTGCTCTTGTTACCCAGGCTGGAGTGCAATGGCGAAATCTCAGCTCACAGCAACCTCTGCACCCCCCACCCCCAACTGGGTTCAAGTGATTCTCCTGCCTTAGCCTCCCGAGTAGCTGGGATTACAGGTATGTGCCACCACACCTGGCTATTTTTGTATTTTAGTAGAGATGGGTTTCTCCATGTTGGTCACGCTGGTCTCGAACTCCCAACCTCAGGTGATCCACCCGCCTCGGCCTCCCAAAGTGCTGTGATTACAGACATGAGCCACCACGCCCGGCCATAAAATTTTTTTTAAATAACAAAACTAAACTTTTTATTTATTTATTTTTTTACCTGAATCAGCCTGGCTCCCTTCCACATTTTGAGATACAGATTCTTCGGCAGTGCTACAGCCATTAACATTTCCAAATGTAATCCGTGCATTTAAGACATGAAACAAGGGAATTTCTAACAAAATAAAAACTTTTATAAGTAAACTTTACTGAGAATAACAATAATAGTTATCATTTACTAAGTGCTTACTATGACAAGTACTTTGATAAGTATAATTTTATTTAAGCCTCATAACAACCCTCCCCAATACACAGATGGGAAAACTGAGACTGAGAATTATGTATTTTTGGCCGGGCGCGGTGGCTCACACCTGTAATCCCAGAACTTTGTGGCCAAGGCGGGCTGATAACCTGAGGTCAGGAGTTCAAGACCAGCCTAACCAACATGATAAAAGCCCATCTCTACTAAAAATAAAAAAATTAGCTGGGCGTGGTGGTGTACGCCTATAATCCCAGCTACTTAGGAGGCTGAGGCAGGAAAATTGCTTGAACCTGGGAGGTGGAGGTTGCAGTGAGCCAAGATCATGCCACTGCATTCCAGCCTTGGCAACAGAGCGAGACGCCATCTCAAAAAAAAAAAAGAGGGTTATGTACTTTCTCCTAGATCACAGTGAGTAAAGTGATCGAGCCAGGGTTCAAGCATCATGATCATACAACTATCCAAAATTAATACTCTTCATGTGTAGTATGTATGAGATATATATATACATATATATATACACACACACACACACACACATATATACAGCATTATGCATACTTTACGCATACTAGCTTGGGATGTAGATCATATTTATGTATCAAAGGATCTTGGTGTCAACTGTCTTCCTCAAATAATTATCGAATTTGAAGTCTCATTGAAGTAAGGTTTGACATTAAAACAATGACTGTGTCATGTTTTTATGCCTTTTTACATCTGTCAGCACCATTTGCAAATAGAAATGATGGTTGGAGATCTCTTGATTTTGATATGCAAAATGAATCACCAATCATAACACTTCTTTAAATCAAATTAAACCACAGGAGAACTCTGACCTCCTCCATTATGTCTATAAGCTACTTTGAACTAAAGCATTCCAATTCCCTGAAGCATCCCGCCACCCACATGCTGCCACCCACAAACATGGGCAGAACCTCCAAGTGTTGCTGAAGTTTATTTAGCAGTACCTATTTTGACAGGAAATCCAGGTGGGAATTCCAATTTGATGAAATCTCTCAGTCTTGCAAAATGAGCACTCGTTCGAGCCATTAGGTCAATGATGGGAATGACCTGCTCCACGAGAGAGAGGGGAAACTCTTCACACATCCACAGCATTGCTTTAAACCTGCAGAATTCAACCAAGAAAAGACTGAGGCCATCTCCACCAGATGGGAAAAGGAGATTACTGCTATGCAGTAGGCTAGACAACAGCAGCCTTACTCTACACTCTGCCCAGTCATCTCTTAATTCGGACCTATTAAAGGTCAAATGTCTAGGGAGATGAGGAATTCACATCACCCTAAAATCTGGAAATCAAGGCAAGCGACTTGCCTGACAACCCGCCACTATCAAAGTCTTAATTGACAGCAAGCATGAAGAAATGACAGCGGGTGGAAACAGTTGCATTTGAATTTGATCCGCTGAAGCTGGTTAGCAGTAAAAAAAAAAAAAAAAAAAAAAAAGGAATTCTTACATCCAATCTAGATTCTATTTGGAAAAGAGCTAATAACATGAACAATCTACTGTTGGCTTTCATGGCAAAGTAATTTTAAAATTATTTTTTATAAAAAGGGGCAGAGGAGGCCAGGAGCAGTGGCTTATGCCTGTAATCCCAGCACTTTGGGAGACCCAGGCGAGCAGATCATGAGGTCAGGAGTTCGCGACCAGCCTGACCAATATGGGGAAACCCCGTCTCTACTAAAAATATAAAAATTAGCTGGGCATGGTGGCACGTGCCTGTAGTCTCAGCTATTCAGGAGGCTGAGGCAGGACAATTGCTTGAACCTGGGAGGCAGAGGTTGCAGTGAGCCAAGTTCGTGCCATTGCACTCCAGCCTAGGCAACAGAACAAGACTCCGTCTCCCCCGTCTCCCCCGTAAAAAAAAGGGGGGTGGGGGGGCAGTGCAATGATTCAACATAACACCATAAAACAGCACAATTTCTGAAACATACATAGGTTGAAAATGGCAGCTGAACCTCTCTTACTTCTGTGTTCTAATCGTCAGCTCTTTCGGCCTTCCAATGTCCCTGTCTTTCAGATCAAACTCTTCATTGAAGTACTCGTCAGGCGTGATGGCTGTGGGGTTGTTTGCAGTAGCACATTCCGTGGTGAGGTCCTGCTGAGCCAGAACTCGGGAGAGTCAGAAATGCCAAGTGATGTTCACAAGTGAAGGCCTACGGCACTCAGTGTCTGAGGTGGACGTGTTAATCAGCTAAGACCAAGAAGTTCTATTCACTAACTTTTTTGAATGGAACAAGAAAATCTATGAGGGTATCACCAAACTACATGGCAAGTCTAATGGATTTCTTCATTTCACAATATTTCTCTCCTCTCCTTTAAATTTTTATCTCCTGATTATAGCAAAGAAAGAAAAATATCTGAAAGTTCATGAGACTTGGAAGACTTGGAGTTGAAGTTCTAGCTGTTTCCCTGTCTAGCTTTGACAGTGGAAAGGTCATTTTTCTGCCCCGCAGAGACATCTACTGTGCCAAGTTCACATAGTTACTGTGAGCACTGAGTAATGAAATATTTGTTAAGGTGCTCTGTTGCAATATAAAGTCCTGAGTCCTTTTTAAGTTCCATTTCTATAGAGAGTCCCCTCGTTTATAATGGATAAGAGGGGAAGCACCTGATTTCTATAATCACTACCCCTCCTCTAAAATCTTTGTTTTCAAAGATTCACTCATCTAATTCTCTTCCAAGAGTATCTGAAATTCCAGCTTGGGGGTATCTTTGGCCTTTACAAAGAGTGGGCTGTTCAGGATCCAGTAAATGCCATCCCAGGCATAGACAAGTTGTTTCCTCTCATCTAACTGCAATGAAAGCTCATTGCCTCAACTTACCCCTTGTGCACCAAACTGGTGTTCCACAGTTCCCAGCAAAGATTCCAGTGGGTTCCTGTCCGCTACAGAGAGGGGGGAAGTTTAAAGTCTAATATTATATCTTACTTGTGGCTATAAAAAAAGATCTTCATTAAAGTTTCCGGTCCAAGCTACCTCATTAGGAAATGCAATTACAGACTGGCTGATCAAATCATTCACAATAACCATAAACTAAGTTGTCCTTTATTGGGTGCTTTTCATGAGGATCTCTAAACCAGATAAACAGCTGTAATAATTAAAGCAGAATAATGGGAAGAGTCTGGATTTTGGAGTGAGCCAGACCTGGATTCCAACCCCACCTTGGCCACTCGCTATCCATGTGTTCTGGGCCTCGGTTCCCTCATCTGTCAAAGTGGAGTAATGGCAATGGTGGTGGTGGTGCTGGTGAACAATTACTGCATGCTTACCACATACTGCAGGCGCCATTCTAAAGGCTTCCGCGTCGTAACTCATCTAATCCTCTCAATAACTCTAAGGAAGGTTGGATATCACCTGCATTTCACTGCTGAGGAAACTGAGGCACAGAGCAGAAGTAATTTCACAAGGCCATAGAGTTGGAGGGGCTGGGATGGGGCTGGGATGGGGCTGGGATGTGGCAACCACATGCAGTGTTTTTGCTCAGACCCCAAGTTCTGTCTAAATCTTTCATCACAATAGTTTGGACTAAATCACTCATTCCAGTGATCAATGTTCTCAAATATCTTTATCTCCTTTTTTAGCTGAATTCCACAATTGTTCTTGATAACACATAAACAAGCCCTCATGAATAGCTTTAATTATAGTTGAGGCCAACTATGGGGAAACACCTCGAAGAATGAGTCAGACTAAGGAAATTTTTTTCCTTTTTCTTTTTTTTCAGACAGAGTCTAGCTCTGTCGCCTAGGCTGGAGTGCAGTGGGACAACCTTGGCTCACGGCAACCTCTGCCTCTGAGGTTCAAGCGATTCTCCTGCCTCAGCCTCCCCAGAGGCTGAGATGACAGGAGTGTGCCACCACACCCGGTTAATTTTTATATTTTTAGTAGAGATAGGGTTTTACCATATTGGCCAGGCTGGTCTCAAACTCCTGGGCTCAAGTGATCTACCCACCTTGGCCTCCCAAGGTATTGGGATTATGGGATTACAGGTGTGAGCCACTGTGCCCAGCCAGGAATTGTTATTTTTTTTTAGACAGAGTTTCTTTCTTGTTGCCCGGGCTGGAGTGCAATGGCGTGATCTCGGCTCACTGCAGCCTCCGCCTGCCAGGTTCAAGTGATTTTCCTGCCTCAGCCTCCTGAGTAGCTGGGATTATAGGCATGTGCCACCACACCTGGCTAATTTTGTATTTTTTTAGTAGAGATGGGGTTTCTCCATGTTGGTCAGGCTGGCCTCAAACTCCTGACCTCAGGTGATTCGCCCGCCTTGGCCTCCCAAAGTGTTGGGATTACAGGCGTGAGCTACCATGCCTGGCCAGAAATTTTTATAAAAAGAAGCTAGGGGCCAGGCACGGTGGCTCATGCCTGCAATCTCAGCACTTTGGGAGGCTGAGGCAGGTGAGTATCACCTGATGTCAGGAGTTCGAGACCAGCCTGGCCTACATGAAGAAACCCTGTCTCTACTGAAAATACAAAAAATTAACCAGGTGTGGTGGTGGGTGCCTGTAATTCCAGCTACTCAGGAGGCTGAGGCAGGAGAATCACTTGAACCCGGGAGGCAGAGGTTGCAGCAAGCTGAGATCGTGCCACTGCACTCCAGCCTGGGTGACAGGGCGAGACCTTGTCTCAAAAAAAAAAAAAAAAAAAAAAAAAAAAAAAAAAGAGAAGTAGTTAGGGTTAGGTTTAACACATCCCAATCACATTAACCCTAAACTTAACAGAGCCAACAAAGAGTTCCCTCTAGGCTTAAAAAATAACAACAGAACAGGAGGTGGTAGGGTGGTGGTGATTACCTTTATATCTCTTTTTTTCCTCCTCGGTCAGATGTTCTGTGCGTATTTTGGTGATCACATTCACATTGTTTACTGTGTAAACCTGAGAGGTGTATGCGAAAGAAAACAGTGACACAGGGAATCAAAACTCCAAAAATAAGCACAGCAAAAGCAAGAATGCTGAAGCAAAAAAACAGAAAACAATCCAGCAAAATAAAAATCAGAAATGGTTAACTATCATTAGGGTCCTTCAGAGAAAGTATATAAACTATCAACTGAAAAATGCATCAGCAGTTACCTCCCGTATTTGACAGTTTTAATACCGAGGAGTTAGCAGTGACAGGCTGTATCTTCCTGCTTGCCCTGCTGTGGCTAAACAGTCTCAAACAAATGCCCTGCAATCTAGGTTTCCACCTGGGTTTCTATTAAACTAAGGTACCCAAATCAGGATCCTGTACTTCTGTTGGTAAATTTTTTTTTTTTTTTTTTTGAGACAGAGTCTCCCTCTGTTGCTCAGGCTGGAATGCAGTGGCGTCATCTCGGCTCACTGCAGCCTCCACCTCCAGGGTTCAAGCGATTCTCGTGCCTCAGCCTCCAGAGTAGCTGGGATTACAGGCGTGTGCTACCATGTCTGGTTAATTTTTGTATTTTTAGTAGAGATGGGGTTTCACCATGTTGGCCACACTGGTCTCAAAATCCTGGCCTCAAGTGATCTGCCTACTTGGGCCTCCCAAAGTGCTGGGATTACAGGCGTGAGCCACCGCACCCTGCCTCTGCTGGTAATCTTGTAATACTAGTATGACTCAGACAGCCATCTGCTGGGCAGAAGAGAAAGGTATGAACACAAGGTTCTCTAGACTTACGAGCTTTAGAGAAAACCAGCAAGTCACTATTTAAAAGGCATTCCATGCACTGACAAAAATTATTGTAACGGCCAGAGTAAATGCTCTGTTATCAAGGACAACTGGGGAATATGGTCATCTAGAAAATCAAACATAACAGTTAACAGAGAATTCTCTCTATATGCCACATGAGGAGCCCCAACATTGAAAGCTGCAGAAAACACACTCAGCACTAGGACAAGTGCTTCTAAATGTATCTTGCTGAGCATGACGTAAACTTTCTTTGCTCACTCAGAGGCCACCAGAGGACCCTGCAGCACTGGGCTCCATCACCAAAAGCCATCAAGCCCTGCTGTACTGCGGGACTGAAAGGCCAGGAAATAGAGCTTTCCAGATGACAAAATGCCAGATGACTGTATTGACAATCGTCTCCATGATTACAACTATGTTTTAAACGCACTGATGTCATGCAAATGGGCTGTGAGCCCACTGACTACAATTAAGCTGATTTAGCAGAAAAGAGACTCAAAAGCTACTACATAATATTTGAACACATGTGAAGTCTAATTCTTCCTCTTTTTTTTTTTTTAAATAATTAAGGGAATGACTAGCTTGTCATCTCCTACCAGAACAACTGGTACCTGTACTCACTTCTCTACAATATTGTTTCTCTTTGGCATAGCTACAGACCTCCTCAGGGCATGCTATCCCATTTTCTGAAAGTCAAATAAGACAAAATAAAAAATCCAAGTGAGAGACACATTAGACAGTTCTCATTCCCCAGAGCATCTCCATGGCACAGATGCATGAAAAAAATGGGAACAGATTCCTCATTTGCATAGAAGCTAAATAGCTATATTAAATCTTATTTTAAGAGTTTCCTTTTACCTTTGCTTCGTAACCATTAACAACTTCTGCTTTATCTGTCCTCCAGCCCCAGAATCCGGATTTAGTTCTGATAAAAAGTGAACACCACAAATTTCTACATGTACAATATGCCATTCAGATTTATATCTGCAGCCTTTATAGTTTTTTCCCCCCAGCTTAAGTTAGTGAAGGACACTTAGAAATCATGGTCCTATTGTCCACAGAAGGCGGCTAGCACTGACAGATGGCTTGTGCACCCCCACCCTCCTCCCACAGTTATTAATCAATTTGCCTCACCCCAGGCATAGAAAGCCTCCAATCTTGGCTTCTTTACAAAACTGCCAGCATTGAGGACAAACGTGGTGACATTTATTGCACAGCAGTCCCAAAGAAGTGAGTGAAGATGACCAACATCCAAGGGCTCGCCACAAGGTGGTAACCAGGTCAGAGCATTTATCTGAGTCATCTTAACTGGGGACATGGATGTCAGTGGTGGGATCTCCATAAGTAGTCACATCTCAATCGAGCAATTCTTAGAACAATGAGGCACAGACCATCCTGTTCCTTGCAAAAGAGCAGGTGGGCCAGGAACTCATCACTGTGGTGAGCTGCTTGGAGATGCCATTAGGCCTGCAAAATGGCTATGAGTCACATGTTTGGGCAGGTTTGGTGCAGCAGGGGAAAGGATGTGAAAAACAGATTTTTTTTTAGCCCAGCTGTTAATTCCATCTTGTGGAACTCCTTTTAAAGTAGCCCAGCATTCCAGTGGCAGATGCAGTACTGGTAATATGCCCAAAATCTCAGTTATTCAACTCAACATACTCCTGAAAAAAATGTATTTAGGAGCCAAGAGCAGTCAGAAGGCTCTGATTCTTTTTCAAAGCAGTTTGCCCTGGGAAACGCTGCTTCTCACAGGGGACCCCTGACCAGCCCTACCCTTTGTCTAGGACATCACATCCCAGCTCCTCTTGGCCTTGGCTAGGGCAACAGCCTGACTTCTGCTCTGACCACTGAGTGAGTTGGGACGTCATGCAGGAAGCTCAGGGAATGGCAGCAGGTCAGCCACGTTACAAAGAACATATGTGGTTATTTGCATTTTGTGTTTCCAAATAGTTTGCTTTTCTTCTAATGGGATTTGGTCAGTGAAATTAGTCCAGATGGTATAATGAGTTTACGTGTGTATTTTAGCCCATCAGAACAGGAGGGATCAGAGCTCCATTTTCCTACTAGTTGTCTATAATTAGGACAGCACGACCCAAGGATGGAAACAGAGGAATCCTAACAGGATTATACCAAATGCTATCTCCAACGTACACTTCAGAAACAAGATAACAGTCACAGGGAGAAGGTAAGGAACCAGACTCGATTAATAAGCCACAGTCCCCTTTTATCATCAATACCAGAAAACTGAGATAGTCTTTTTCCTTCAATCCTCAGTTCCTTGTTTGCTTAAGTCACTTGATGTCTTGGCACAGGAAGTCACTGTTTTCTGGCACAGACTCTTCTGATGGATGGAAGGATGACGACGTCTGCTCCATCTCACCCTTCATACACTCTGGGAAGACGGCACTATGCTTTTCTCCCAAGGAACCACCAAGCTCCTCACTGGGTTACCTCTGCTCCTTCAGCAATCCTGCCTCTACTGCCCTTAGCATTTCCACTCTTTTTTTTTGAAACAGAGTCTCACGCTGTCACCCAGGCTGGAGTGCAGTGGCACGATCTCGGCTCACTGCAAGCTCCACCTCCCACCTCCTGGGTTCAAGTGATTCTCTTGCCTCAGCCTCCCGAGTAGCTGGGACTACAGGCGCCCACCACCACATCCGTCTAATTTTTTTGTATTTTTAGTAGAGATGGGGTTTCACCGTTTTAGCCAAGACGATCTTGATCTCCTGACCTCATGATCCGCCTGCCTCGGCCTCCAAAAGTGCTGGATTACGGGTGTGAGCCACCGTGCCCGGCCCAGCATTTCCACTCTTGGAAGCAGTTTAGTTATTCAACCCAATGTTCATACCCTGTTTTAAATTTTAATCTCCTAATGACTCTGTGGCCCTTGGTAACTTTGCATGCAAATGCATCCGAAGATGATAGAACACCTGGCTTCCCTCTTGTGCCATTTTCACCTCTGCCTGTCTCCACTGAGACCACCACACCAAAGGCCACTTCACAGGCACTGTGTCTTGGTGGTTGCTACACAATCTGGAGAAAGGCTCTGAAGGTGGCAGGGAATATTTTGTTTGAGGTGGGCAAGCGTAATCTTTCAGAGAAGGGAAAAATTCAAACTGCAATCACAGTGTATATACAGCAGGCCAAAAATTCATCAGGGCACGGTATTAATTTGCCCACATAAGCTCTGAGTAACAGATTAGAAAAAAGTGGACAAAAGTGACCATCAAAAAATGAGAGAGGGGGCTGGGTGTGGTAGCTCATGCCTGTAATCCCAGAACTTTGGGAGGCCAAAGTAGGCGGGTCATCTGAGATCAGGAGTTCAATACCAGCCTGGCCAACATGGCGAAACCCCATCTCTACGAAAATACAAAAATTAGCTGGGCACAATGGAGGGTGCCTGTAATCCCACCTCCTCAGAAGACTGAGGTATGAGAATTGCTTGAACCCGGGAGGCAGAGGTTGCAGTGAGCTGAGATCATGCCATTGCACTCCAGGCTGGGCGACAGAGTGAGAAGCCATCTCAAAAAAAAAAAAAAAGAAAGAAAAGAAAATGAGAGAAGGCCACACCTTCCAATTCAATCAAATGAATACTCAAACCTCTGATCAGAAGTAAATTCACACACTTTTTGTACCAACAAACCTCACATTCAAAAGCAGCTATATTCTTTTTGTAGCTGGTATCAATTCTAAGGAGTGGCTCAATTCTTGCTCAGTGCATGACAAGCACACATTTAATTCTGAGCACCATTAAAACAAAGCAGCTGTCTTCCAAAAATTCTCTCAGCAACACACTGTCAGTTGCAAGAGAGTTAGCTTGAGCACTCTGAAAACCCTGTGGGCTCTGGGGCTGGGCGCAGTGGCTCACACCTGTAGTCCCAGCACTTTGGGAGGCTGAGATGGTGGATCACGAGGTCAGAAGATCAAGACCATCCTGGTTAACACGGTGAAACCCCGCCTCTAATAAAAATACAAAAAAATTAGCCGGGTGTGGTGGCGGGCGCCTGTAGTCCCAGCTACTCCAGAGGCTGAGGCAGGAGAATGGCCTGAACCCGGGAGGCGGAGCTTGCAGTGAGCCGAGATCACGCCACTGCACTCCAGCCTGGGCAACTGAGCGAGACTCCTTCTCAAAAAACAACAACAACAACAACAACAACAAAAACCCAGAAAACCCTGTGGGCGCAAAAATACAAAAATGTGCCTTAGTCCTCAGTACAAATGGAATATGCCATCATTTCTCATTTACACTCAGTGGGGTAACAGCCAGGAATTGTCAGGCTCTCTTCATAAATCACACTTCAACAAACAATGACTCTGGCAACTCTACTGTTGAACAATATGAGGAACAATGTCTCTTCTCAAGACATTTTAAGAGTCCTGGACTTTGGAGACTTCACTCCATTATTTCTTTCAGCTAAGGAAACAAAACTGGAGAGATGAGGCCACTTGCCCAAAGTCACACAGTTATTTAGGAGCCCTGCGGATGGCACTCAGCTCCTCCCCCTCTCATGCCTACAGATGAACAGTGGCAGAAAAGGCAGCCACCTCTGCCTTCTGGGGATACAAACAGAGCCCTAAGCTGAAGGGGCCCTCCCTGCCTACAGAGGGGTACGCGGAAGCCTGGAAATGTCTTTCCACGATCCTCCAAGGGAAATCCAGTCAGTCCCTAAATGTTGCTGTCCCCAAAAGACAGCGAATGTCAACTGGCCAGGCCAGTGCAAGGAGGCTGGCAGAAGAGGACTGACCCTCCCTCCAGGGATGCTACCCTCCTGTCCTAGCAGCAGCCCTGGACAGATGTCCTAATTCCACTGCTCAATCTAAATTAGAAGAAAAGGATACTTAACAAGTTTTATGCTTGACTAAACAAATTTATTAACCAATTTTATTATTAGAAAAAAGAAGAAAAGAAAAATATAATGAGAGGACAGTTATTATATTCATCAAGAGAAAAGAAGGCCTAAGTCCAGGATAATAGTGTCCATTTTCTCAGGCTAAGCTACTTAGGCTGCAGAGAGCTGGATGTGGCATCCTAGGCAAATACTATCAAGATAATAGTGTCCATTTCTCAGGCTAAGCTACTTTGACTTGCAGAGAGCTGGATGTGACATCCTAGGCAAATATTATCAGGATAATAGTGTCCATTTTCTCAGGCTAAGCTACTTTGACTTGCAGAGAGCTGGATGTGACATCCTAGGCAAATACCATCAGTGCTCGTAGGACTCCATCGGGTCAGTGTTCTCCACTGTAGACACAGGCAAACAGCTTTGACAGCCTCTACTCAAAGGCCCTCCAAGCCCTCCATGTGGCCCAGAGGCACATGACCAGTGATGGTGTTCTCATCTGGATTAACCAAGGCACAGACCTCTCTGGAGAATTCTTTATGAGTCTGGAATAGAACTGAATCCCCTCCAGATTCTTGCTCTAAACCATTAAACCTCACAGGTGGGTTAGAAAAAAAAAATCAAACAAACATTTAACTATATAGTAAGTGTGAATTTGACTGACCAATATCAGTACAACTGAACTCAGTACTGGGTCAATTCTAACCTCCAGAAACTTCAAGCTCCGTGGTCTGGGACTGAGTGTTATGGATCCATAAACATCAAGACAAAAATAAGATTCAAGTAAAAGCCACTAGAAAGGGCACATAAAAGAAAAAGAAGACATTTCTTCATATTCCTCATGTTGGTTAAGTCTTCTAAGACTTAACCAATGTGCTATAAAAATGATGGATGGTGTCGAGTGTCAGCTACAATTTCTATTGGTTAGAGATCAATCTTAAAACTCATTAGTGTTTATTATGCCATATTAGAAAAAACCCAATCCATCCATAATTTCCAATTCATACATACATGTCACTCAAGATGGCAGCATGGGGATTAGACCTTAAAATTTAGAGTCTAAATTTGTACCTTTCAAAAGCAATATTTTTAGTATCGAGGCTGGTGTTAATGACTGGGCTTGTGAGCCGCCTCTCAACTTCCCTGCTTTTTGGCTTCATCAAGTCCAGAGTGAGGCGCTCCATTTCTTGGGAAAGGTCGAAGTGTTCAGTGGTGACCACTTTGTCATCGTGGTTGACTTCCATCAACTCCGCCCAGTTGTCTATTAATGGAAACAAAGACATAACTAAGCACAAAGCAGGGAAGATGCAAAAACAAGGAAGCTTCGTATGTTAAAATGCATCATCTTTCATGTGTGTCCTCCCAGGTGCTATCTGATAAAACCTACAGTATACTGATTATTGACTACCTATTTGCACCTATCTGACCAGCTTTCCACAATACATAGGAAGCTCTGAGCCATCTTCCCCAAAGATGCGGAATTTTTAAATAATTTGCATTCTTATTAGCAATATATTCCATCAACGTCCTTTATAAAACATATTATTACAGAATTCATAGAAATTATGTATGCACAACATTGGGTGAGCAATGCCATTTCTCATGCCTGATTATGGAGGGTTATACAGAGATACACACAAAATGCCTGTGCTCAAAGGCTCAGGAAAGTGAAGCAGACACATCACAAAGGTAACTGCTGGGTGGTAAAGGACACATGAAGGAGAACTAGCCAGACAAGAACAAAGACAGGGATGGAGAGCTGAATAATTAATAAGAATAACCAAAAAACATGCCCTAGGAAGGATCAGACAGAAAAGGCACATGAATGTGAAAGCATTTTGATGGTTAAAAATCACCCTGTAATTTCGCTTGAGCAGTGATTACTACAAGAGAAGCCACTCACCTTCTCCCTTAAATATAAAACTACGCCTCCCTCTTATCCAGCTCATGTTTTCAAATCCCAGCAATGTGATATCGACGCGCAGTTTGGCACCACTTTTCCAGATGCGACAGACATCATTCGGGCATATTCTAGAAACCAAGGGCACTGGAGGAGAGAAGTGTACTACTGAGAAAAACTCAAGGGCCAAGTAGAACACCTAAGCCAGGAAATCAGGATTCTGATTTAACAAAAGGAGGGGAGTGGCAAGATGGTGACCATCAAACAACTGGACGTCTTGGCTGTCATATCTACCATACAGGAAATCACTCTTGAAAAATAAAAATGAAGGTTCCGTTCCATTCATCAGAAAAAAAGTCTAAATAAATTTCCCAAGAGTATTCTTGATCCCGAAATGAGCCCCACTTTATAGTGGAGTCTGTCCCCACTATGTAGGGTCTGTCCGTCTGGTCTTCTTCACTCACATATGCAACTCTTGCCATATGGTTGTGGCCTACCATATTGTCATATCCACCATTCAGAGTATCAAATGTCTAAAGTATGCCACTTTTTTTTTTTTTTTT
>NW_012110919.1:21344492-21363964 GCF_000951035.1 Colobus angolensis palliatus | reverse complement strand
TTGCAGTGAGCTGAGATCGTGCCACTGCACTCCAGCCTGGGCGACAGAGCGAGACTCCGTCTCAAAAAAAAAAACAAAAACAAAAAAAAAAAAAGAAAAAAATTTCACTTCTCAAAACAATCTGAAGTTCTATTATGTTATGTACTTTTATGTCATTTAAACATTTCATACAAATATGACTTCTTGCCTGAAAGGGAAGTCTGGAAATGGAAACAGCTGAAACCTGGAAGTTAGGAGTTATCGTTAACTCATCTACAAGAAATAAAAGTAGAACATCTATGGAAATATACTGTCAGTCAATTGCCTATGTAATACTTTAGAGAAATATATCCATTTTGTTAAAAAAAAAAAAAGCTATTTCAGTATTCATCTCAGCTTGTTTAGAATAACAAGTTTAAAAGAATCAAGCTAAACCACATAAGGAAATTAGCAAATTATGGTAAATCTACTTATTAAAATTCTAGCAATTTAAAGTGACATTTTGGGCCGGGTGCGGTGGCTCATGCCTGTAATGCCAGCACTCTGCGGGGCTGGGGCAGGTGGATCAGCTGAGGTCAGGAGTTCGAGACCAGCCTGGCCAATAAACCTCATCTCTACTAAAAATACAAAAATTAGGCTGGGCATGGTAGCTCATGCCTGTAATCCTAGTACTTTGGGGGACTGGGGTGGGTGGATCACCTGAGGTCAGGAGTTTGAGACCAGCCTGGCTAACATGGTGAAACCTCACTCTCTACTAAAAATACAAAAATTAGCTGGGCACAGTGGCATGCACCTGTAATCCCAGCTACTCAGGAGGCTGAGGCATGAGAATCACTTGAATCTGGGAGATGAGGATTACAGTGAGCCAAGGTTGTGCCACTACACTCCAGCCTGGGCAACAGAGTGAGACTCTGTCTCAAAAAAATAAAAATAAAAATAAAGTGACATTTTAAAACTAATAATACAGATGTCAGCTATAAATGACAAAAGGAAGAAATGAAACTGTCTATACACTATCTTCATGAATGCTTGGGAGGAAAAGTCCTATGCATCGGGGGGAAGACTGGATGAAAAACACACAAAGCATTAAAAGTTGTGTTTAACTGGGACTATCGGTGATTATTTTTCCTTATTCTTCACCATATATTTCCTTGATTAAAAAAAAAAGTACATGTAACTTTTATAAAGGAAAAATAAACCTACATGCGGGCTAAGTAAATTTAGAAAGAGAAATAAATAACAAGCCCACAGCCACTCACCCCAGCTGGTGAATTCCCATTTCATCTGCACATAGAAATCCGGAGCCTGAAGGGCAGACAAAGGTTTAAAACAGATTACCCTTGGCACTATCAACACAACATAAGCAGGGGTTAACAGGGTTCTTAAAAACCCTGGGTTTCAAATAAAAAAAAAAAGAGAAAAGAGAAAATAAGAAGAAACAAAATATAAGCCCCTAGCCGGGTGAGGTGGCTCACGCCTGTAATCCCAGCACTTTGGGAGGCTGAGGCGGGTGATGACTTGCGCTCAGGAATTTGACACCAGCCTGGACAACATGGCAAAACCCTATCTCTACAAAAAATACAAAAAGTAGCTGGCTATGGTGGCTCACTCTAGTCCCAGCTACTCAGGAGGCTGAGGTGGGAGGATTGCTTGAGGCCAGGAGGTGGAGGCTACAGAGAGCCAAGATTGCACTATTGCACTCCAGCCTGGGTGACAGAGCGAGATACTATATCAAAAAAAAAAAAAAAGAAAAAACAAGTGTAAGCCCATTACTTATTATATATTAAAGTGTTATTTTACCTCGATATAAAATATGTCTAGATGTTAAGAAAGTGAACAGATGGCTGGGCGCAGTGGCTCACTCATGCCTGTAATCCCAGCATGTTGGGAGGCCGAGGCGGGTGGATCAGTTAAGGTCAGGAGTTCGAGGCCAGCCTGGCCAATATGGTGAAACTCCATCTGCACTACAAATACAAAACTTGGCTGGGCATGGTGGCACACGCCTGTAATCCCAGCTACTGGGGAGGCTGAGGCAGGAGAATCACTTGAACCTGGGAGACAGAGGTTGCAGTGAGGTGAGATCACACTATTCCAGCCCAGGCGACAGAGTGAGACCCCATCTCAAAAAAAAAAAAAAAAGAAAGAAAGAAAGAAAGTGAACAGCGAACAGAAAGAAAGAGGATAAGAGGACTGGAGGGGGATAAAAGTCAAACCTGATTCAGGGATCCGGTCAGGTTCCTAACAGTAAGAGAAAGTTGAGCCTGGGAAGATGGGCTTAAGCACTGCCAAGCAATATGGGTAACCATCTATTCTAAGCAAAGGGCAGGGAATGTTAATTCCATCCATTCAACAAGGAACTTGACTGTAAAAGGCTTTGTGTACTGGCAAGTGCTTCCTACTTATTGAACTGCTCTGTGAAACTGAAAGAGGTTGCTAGACTTCACTTCCTCAGGAAGTTGATTTTCCCTCCAGTTAACAGAACACTTTTCTCCACTTTTCTCTGAAACATGTAGAATTTGGCTTTCTAAAGTTTTAAACCACTAGAGCAGCCCTGTTTAGGATTATTTTCTTACCTACCATTCCTATAGGTTCCTAAAGACTCAGAAATCCAAAAGTTACCCTTCAAGAAGAGAAACGCTAGAAATTCCAGGTGTTCTTCCTGTTCCTACACACTTGCAAGGCTTTGCCATGATTTTTACCAAAGCACAGGGCAGGAGGGCCAAGAATCTACCCTGGAGTAAAATCTGCCAGCATTCCAATGATGAGCAAAGACAACCTCCAAGAGACAGGTGGTAAGAAAGGCTGGCATATGTTATAAGCAGATACTGTTGAAAGACAAGACATTAATGACAGCTTCTGGAGCTGCTAAGTACACAGGTCATTTATGGGCTCTCTATAACTTGAAGCAAAGAATACAATTCAGTGCAGTCCATTGCAATGGACCAATATGAGTAAAAAAATGAAAATCCTTGACACTAAATTTTTTTTTTTTCAGATGAGTCTCGCTCTGTCATCCAGGCTGGAGTGCAGTGGCGCAATCTCGGCTCACTGCAAGCTCCGCCTCCCAGGTTCACGCCATTCTCCTGCCTTAGCCTCCCCAGTAGCTGGGACTACAGGCACCTGCCACCATGCCCGGCTAATTTTTTGTATTTTCAGTAGAGACGGGGTTTCACTGTGTTAGGATGGTCTCCATTTCCTGACCTTGTGATGTGCCCTCCTCGGCCTCCCAAAGTGCCGGGATTACAGGCGTGAGCCACCACGCCCGGCCGACACTAAATTTTTTAAGTGAAGGGTGACCTCACATTAAAAAAGTAATTTTCTACTTTGCCAAATGAGCAGATGATGTTTTTAGTTCCTCCTGCAGTTAAGTTAGGAAGAAAACAAGAAATCCATGTTATCTTTGCACACTCAAAAATACACACCTATTTTTAAAACAATGCACACAAATATTTCATATTTTATGGGAGATTTAACTGTAGTATATATGGGAAATGAATACCTTGGGCACGACTTAGCTTAGAAATTCTTTTTAGGCCAGGAGCAATGGCTCACGCCTCTAATGCACGCAATTTGGGAGGTTGAGGCGGGTGGACCACCTGAGGTCAGGAATTCGAGACCAGCCTGGCCAACATGATGAAACCCTGTCTCTACTAAAAATACAAAAAATTAGCTGACCGTGGTGGCACGCACCTGTAATCCCAGCTACTCAGGAGGCTGAGGCAGGAGAATCACTTGAACCTGGGAGGCAGAGGTTGCAGTGAGCTGAGATCACGCCATTTGCACTCCAGCCTGGGCAATAAGAGGGAAACTCCGTCTCAAAAAAAAAAAAAAAAGAAAAATTCTTTTCAAAGATGGCTCAAAAAATGACCAACGATTGTTTTTTTAATTTTTACTTTTTTAGACAGAGTCTTGCTCTGTCACCAGGCTGGAGCGTAGTGGCACGATCTTGGCTTACGGCAAACTCCACCTCCTGGGTTCACGCAATTCTTCTGCCTCAGCCTCCCTAGTAAGTAGCTGGGACTACAGGTGCATGCCACCACACCCAGCTAATTTTTGTATTTAGTAGAGACGGGGTTTCACCATATTGGCCAGGTTGGTCTCGAACTCCTGACCTCATGACCTGCCCGCTTTAGCCTCCCAAAGTGCTGGGATTACAGGCGTGAGCCACTGGGCCTGGCTGATTGTCTTATTTATAATAAAGTTGTTCCTTTTCTTGATAGAGTTATTAATTTTTCTCTATAAATGAATTAGGGCAATGGACTAAAGGTCTCAAAATACTAATAGCTGGAAGTGACAAGACTGGCAAGGAAAAGTTGCACACGGACCTCTGAGCCTTAACAGGATCTGAAAATTCCTGCATAGTAAGTGATGCTTATCACAACTTCCTTAAGATTATTGATGCTCAGGAGGCTACTTTCAAGAAAACAGGCACCTAAACAAATTAACTGCTTGATGTCCATTTTCCTTAAGTTCTAATTTTTACTTTATTATCATTTATTATTTTATTATTATATTTGTTATTATTATTTTAGGTCTTGCTCTGTTGCCCAGACTGAAGTGCAGGGGTGTGATCATGGCTCACTGCAGCCTCAACCTTCTGGGTTCAAGCAATCCTCCTACCCTAGCCTCTTCCCAAGTAGCTCAGACAACAGGTGTGCACTAGCATGTCCTGCTAATTTTTTTTTTAGAGACAGAGTCTTGCTTTGTTTGGTGCCCAGGCCGGTCTCAAACTCCTGGGCTTAAGCAAATCTCCTGCATCAGCCTCCCAAAGTGCTGGGAATATAGGCATGAGCCACTATGCCTGGCCGAATTATAATCTTTAAATAGTATTTAAAAGGGTAAGCCCAGTGACTTAGATGTGTAATTTGTGAAAGACCTCACACTTCTACAAATTAGAAGGGCAAGGAACAATGTGATTGGTATTCAGTATTTCATATTCATGAATCAGAAAATTCTGTAGGAAGGCACACAAGGATGTCAAACTGTGTCTCCAGTAATTGTATCAGCCTTTAGCTCAGATTATAGCCTGAACACATTTTCATGAATACCTCGAGAATTTTCTGGAGCAGCTCAGGAACTCCCTCAAGGGCCATGGATGTGTTGTGGTAGTCTCGATGTTGAAGAACTGTGTATACCATCTCAGGATCGCCAGTGCTCACAGCCTCATGTAAAACTGGAAAACAAAAGGGTGAAATTTAATTCTCATACTCTCTGACAAACTCCAAAACCAGGCTGAAAAAGTATCTAGATCAAAGATCAGTATTTTCTTCAGAAGAAAAGGGCTGCAGTCCAACCTTACCATGATGATTACGACTTCTGATTGCTAGTTCTTCACTGAGTAAAAAACACAGAGTACCCTTAGCATCTTGATCAAACCCCTTCCACCTCTCCCTACCCCTCTTACCACTGGTTCCGAAATCCTGACAATGTGTTTAGAGAGCTGGCTTTAACTATACGATCACACAACATGTAACTGTGGTTATATGTAGACCTGGCAGGCAGGGCTTGGCCTACAGTATCCCTGCTCAGTCAATACAAAATTACTCTGACCAATGGAATGCCAGGATTTCCCAGGAAGAGGCTACTTTTAGCCACAATTTATTTTTGATTTTTGCCTATTTTGATGGATTCAATGGAGGTAACCATATTCCTCAAGGAAAACCAGCCTCCACGTTCATGTACGGTGGAAGAAGGTTGCACTGAGAGCTGTTTCTGGATGAGGAGTCATTCTCTACCGAGGGTTTCTGGCCCGGGACACAACCTGTATCATCCTGGGCTCCCATTTCCTTGTCCCTATCCTTCGTCCCAAGAGAGAAATCTTAAGATAAAGATGACTCTGAGGAAAAGTATGATTGAGACTGGCCTTTATTCAGAAAGATAAACCAAAATGAATGACCTTCTTTTTGAGACAAGGTCTCGCTCTATTGCCCAGGGTGGAGTGGGCAGTGACGCAATCACTGTTCACTGCAGTGTCAACCTCCCTCGGCTCAGGTGATCCTACCCCCTCAGCCTCCCTAGTACCTGGGACTACAGACATGCACCACCGCACCTGGCTAATTTTTGTATTTTTTTGTAGAGACAGGGTTTCGCCATGTTGCCCAGGAGGACTTTAAATTATTGTAAAAGTATACTTACCTGTCCATCCTTGGCGATTTTCTTTTGTCACATCTGCTTTATGTCGGAGTAAGACTCGAGCAGATTCCAAATGTCCCAAGGAAACAGCAAGGTGCAGTAATGTTCGACCTCGTGGGTCCACAGCCTCCACATTCTGTGAAAGAAACACTGGCATTTCTATAACTGGATGTATTACATTAAAATAGGGAAATGTGTTTGACAGATATTTCAAATACAAAAAATGGAAAACATATTTATGCATTAATTAGAGCAACACATGTAAGAAGGTTATGTTTGCATTTGGGCACAATTAAAATACGAATTTGGGGATTACATATAAAGATGATAGTTACTGAATTACTGAATTCCTTTTTCTGTAAAGTTAAGTACCTAATAAATAAATGTTGGCAACAGGCTCCAGATGATCCAACACAACTTTAAGCTCTCGACAGCACTTAAATTAAGTCTAAATAAAGCCAGGAGCTTTCATGAAATGTAATCACCGGACAACACAGAACATGGGGGATTTCTCAAGCACATATCAGCATTCAAGTCTAGAACTGGAAGTACAGGACTTCAATCAAAACTGAAAGCAGAGAAGATAATTTGGGTCAGAATAAAATTACATTCTCTAGCTGGATTCCCACCAAAACTCCACTCTCATTATTGTGTATTGAGTTTCACGTGCCCTGAAGTAGCACGTAAACTCCAGCAGCATGTGTGGGTCCTTCAGACCACAAGCATGATCTGCCGGGCACCTATGTGGATCTACTCACAGAGAAATAGGCAAGCGCACATGCGTCACTTCCGTCCATCCCATCGAGGGTTTTCTTCTCCATGCTAGACATGCACACCTGGCTCTTACCTCTTCATTCCTATTCTGCCACTCTTGCCCCCCTTTTGGTACCTGTACCGCGTCTCTAGAGCCACACAGCAATTTCTCTAGTGTGAGCTAAATCTTAAGGCCTGGGCGCTGCCTGCAAAAATGTGACTCTGAAAGTTCTTTCAAGGATACAATAAATTGCCATGGACTTTTGGAAGGTACAACCTTTTTTTTTTTTTCAAACAAGGTCTCACTCTGTCACCCAGGTTGGTGTGCAGTGGCGTGATCACAGCTTACTGCAGCCTTGACCTCTTGGGCTCTAGAGATCCTCCCATATCAGCCTCCCTAGTAGCTGGGATTAAAGGCATAAGCCACCATGCCCAGCCTGTAAACACTTTTTAAATGCCATAATACATCTTAGAAAATGTGCTTTATTTTTATTTGAGATGCTAGCTGTTATTCAGGTACTACTCCTGCAGTCTCTGAAGATACACAGAAAGTGCCACTTAGGAAAGAGAAGCAGGATCATGGGTAAACTGCCACAATCCAACAGCTATCAAACCTCCCTGTTTTGCGAACACTATGTCATGGCTACTATAGTGAAGATAACTCTTATTGAGGAATAAGAAATGTGGTTGAAGACATCTGCTAGCTGAACATAAGTCCTCCTGGACCAATCCCAGGCCTCAGTGTTCCCCCAGTGCTAAAATACCTTCCTGTCTTCTGGAGCCCAGTCCACACATCTCCCATGATTCCCTGAGTCTTCCCAAGGTTATGACTTGTCCATCGCACCAAAGAGATGGAGAATTCCAAAGGGTAGCATCCAAGTCATATTAACGTCTTCTAGATTATCTTACTCTAGTCTCTAACTTGCGTTAAATATTTTCTTAAAAGTAACAAGACGATGAACTTACGAACTATGAATTCAGTTGAAGTTTAGCAGGAAAGAAATAATTAGCAAACTCATTATCTTCCTACACGTCTATTACATAAACTAAGTATTTTCTTACCTAACAAATTCAATCGAAATGAAAGGTGCTAGGTTTAGCACACTACCTGCTACAGGGGAGGTGTGTAAAAATGTTTATGCCGGGCGCGGTGGCTCAAGCCTGTAATCCCAGCACTTTGGGAGGCCGAGACGGGCGGATCACGAGGTCAGGAGATCGAGACCATTCTGGCTAACACGGTGAAACCCCGTCTCTACTAAAAATACAAAAACTAGCCGGGCGAGGTGGCGGGTGCCTGTAGTCCCAGCTACTCGGGAGGCTGAGGCAGGAGAATGGTGTAAACCTGGGAGGCGGAGCTTGCAGTGAGCTGAGATCCAGCCACTGCACTCCAGTCCGGGCGACAGAGCGAGACTCCGCCTCAAAAAAAAAAAAAAAAAATGTTTATCATGGGAAAGGGGAAACTACTTACTACAATTCACACCCCAGAGCAAAACTAAAAGCACAGAGTAAGGATTAACACTCAAACTCAGTCAAGCGCGGTGGCTCACGCCTGTAATCCCAGCACTTTGGGAGGCCGAGGCAGGTGGATCACCTGAGTCAGGAGTTCGAGAACAACCTGACCAACATGATGAAACCCTATCTCTACTACAAATAAAAAAATTAGCCGGGCAAGGTGGTGAGTGCCTATATTGTCCCAGCTACTCGGGAGGCTGAGGCAGGAGAATTGCTTGAACCTGGGAGGAAGAGGTTGCAGTGAGCCGAGATCACGCCACTGCACTCCAGCCTGGGTGACAGAGCGAGACTCCCGTCTCAAAAACAAAACAAAACAAAACAACAACAAACAAACAAAAAACAAACTCCTAGGCAACAGTTAGAGATGATGCACAAAATAAAAGCCAAATACATTGCAATGTTAACTTTTTTTCTAGTTTGGACCATAGAGGAGCACCTATGGATAAGACAGGGCAGCACACTTTTCTTGGATAATTATAACTCTTCAGACCTTCCTGCACCTCTCTCATCTGAAGTAAGAGGCAGTAGAAAAAAAAATGCTGTAATTGTATTATGGTGACAGTGTGATTTTAAAACAATAAGTGAATAAAGAGTAGAGGGGGAATGAGTAAAATAGAGAAGAGAAAACAATAGAGAAAATCAACAAAATCAAAAGTTGGTTCTTGGAGAATGTCAGCAATATTGACGAACATTTAGTTAGATAGACCAGGGAAAAACGAGAGAAGACTTAAGTTACTAAAATCAGGAATTAAAGATGGAATATTATTAGCAACTCTACAGAAATAAAAAGGATTATAAAAGAAAACTATGGGCCGGGAGCATTGGCTCATGCCTGTAATCCCAATACTTTGGGAGGCCGAGGCAGGTGGATCATTAGAGGTCGGGAGTTCGAGATCAACCTGACCAACATGGAGAAACCCCATCTCTACTAAAAATACAAAATTAGCTGGGCCGGTGGTGCATGCCTGTAGCCCCAGCTACTCGGGAGGCTGAGGCAGGAGAATTGCTTGAACCCAGGAGGCAGAGGTTGCGGTGAGCCGAGATTGTGCCATTGTACTCCAGCCTGCGCAACAAGAGTGAAACTTCATCTCAAAAAATAAAATAAAATAAAAGAAGACTATGAACAACTGTATGCCAACAAATTAGACAACTTAGATGAACAAGATAAATCCCTACAGAAATGCAAACTAGCAAAACTGACTTAAAAAGAAACCGAAAATCTGAATAAGTTTATAACAAGAAATTGAATTAGTAATTTTAAAACTGCCCACCAAAAAAAATGCAGGCCCAGATGGTTTTTTTGTTTTGTTTTATATGAGATTGAGTCTTGCTCTGTCGCCCAGGCTGGAGTATAGTGGCACAATCTCAGCTCACTATAACCTCTGCCTCCCAGGTTCAAGTGATTTCTTGTGCCTCAGCCTCCTGAGTAGCTGGGATTATAGGTGCCCACCACCACACCTGGCTAATTTATGTACTTTTAGTAAAAGTGGGGTTTTGCAATGTTGGCCAGGCTGGTCTTGAACTCCTAACCTCATATGATCTGCCCACCTCAGCCTCCCAAAGTGCTGGGATTACAGGTATGAGCCACCATGTCTGGCCTTCACTGGTGAATTCTATGAAACATTTAAAGAAGAATTAATACCAATGTCTCACAAACTCTTTCTTTTTTTTTCTTTTTTTTTTTTTTTTGAGACAGCGTCTGGCTCTGTCGCCCAGGCTGGAGTGCAGTGGCCGGATCTCAGCTCACTGCAACCTCCGCCTCCCGGGTTCACGCCATTCTCCTGCCTCAGCCTCCCGAGCAGCTGGGACTACAGGCGCCCGCCACCTCGCCCGGCTAGATTTTGTATTTTTTTAGTAGAGACGGGGTTTCACCGGGTTAGCCAGGATGGTCTCGATCTCCTGACCTCGTGATCCGCCCGTCTCGGCCTCCCAAAGTGCTGGGATTACAGGCTTGAGCCACCGCGCCCGGCCAACTCTTTCAATAAATAGATGAAGAAGGAAAACTTTCCAATTCATTTTATGAACCCACTATTATCCTGATGACAAATGCTTCATAAGAAAAGAAAACCACACACTAATATCTCTTATGATGTAGATGCAAAAATCCTCAACAATATACTGGCAAACTAAATTCAGCAACATATAAAAAGGGTATTTTATACTATGACCAACTGAGACTTATCCTACAAATACAAGAATGGTATAACTTTAGATAGTCAATTAACATATCACACCATATCATGGGATAAAACAAAAATACACGATCATCTCAACAGCTGCAGCAAAAACATCTGACAAAACTCCAACATCCCTTCATGATTAAAAGAAAAAAAACAAACTCTCAACATACTAGGAATAAAAGGAAACTTCCCCAAACAGCATCTCTAAACAACCCACAACTAACACCATAGTTAATGGCGAAAGACTGGATGCTTCCCCTCTAAGATGAGGAACAAGATGAGGATGTCCTCTTTTACCACATCTATTCAACATTGTACTAGAGATTCTAACCACGGCAACTGGGCAAGACAAAGAAATAAAAAGCATCCAGAATGGAAAGGAAGATGACATGATCTTGTGTATAAAATCATAAGGAATCTACCAAAAAACTATTAGAACTATTAAATGAGTTCAGCAAGGTTGCAGGACACAAGATCAATAACTAATCAATTATATTTCTATATACTCGTAATGAGCAACTCAAAATGAAATTAAGAGAACAATTTCATCTATAATAGCATCAAAAAAATAAAACATTTAGGAATAAATATAACAAAATAAATATAAAGCTTACATACTCTTAAAATCATAAAACATTGTTTAAAAAAATTTAAAGAAGACCTGGCCAGGTGTGGTGGCTCAAGCCTATAATCCCAGCACTTGGGAGGCTGAGGAGGGCAGATCACCTGAGGTTGGGAGTTTGAGACCAGTCTGACCAACATGTAGTCTACTAAAACTACAAAATTAGCCGGGCGTGGTGGCGCATGCCTGTAATTCCAGCTACTTGGGAGGCTGAGGCAGGAGAATCGCTTGCACCTGGGAGGTGGAGGTTGCAGTGAGCCAAGATTTCACCACTGCACTTCAGCCTGGGCAACAACAGTGAAAACTCTGTCTTAAAAAAAAAAAACCCACAAAATTAAAGAAGACCTAAGTAAACTGAAAAACATCCTCAAGCTCATGATTTAAAAGACAGTATTGTTAAAATGACAAAACTCTCCAAACTGAGGTATAGATTCAATTCAACTCCTATCAAAATCTCAGCTGGCTTTTTGCAGACATTGACAAGCTGATCTTAGAATTCATATGGAAATGCAAGAAACCTAGAATGGCCACCTTGAAGAGAGAGGTCTGAGGACTCACATTTCACGTTTGCCAATTTCAAAACGTACTACACAAAGCTACAGCAATCAAGACAATGTGGTACTGGCATAAGGACAGACATACAGGTCAATGGAATACAATTTAGAGTCCAGAAATAAACCCACACATTTATGGTCATTTATTTTCAACGAGGGTGCCAAAATAATTCATTGGGAAAGAACTGTCCTTTCAACAAGTGCTGCTTGAACAACTGAATATCTACATGCAAAAGAACAAAATTTTGGCTGGGCTCAATGGCTCACAGCCGTAATCCCAGCACTTTGGGAGGCCGAGGCAGGAGGATCACCTGAAGTAGGGTTTGAGATCAGCCTGATCAACATGGAGAAACTCTGTCTCTACTAAAAATACAAAATTAGCTGGGCGTGGTGGTGCATGCCTGTAATCCCAGCTACCCAGGAGGCTGAGGCAGGAGAATTGCTTGAATCTGGGAGGCGGAGGTTGTGGTGAGCCGAGATCACACCATTGCACTCCAGCCTGGGCAACGAGTGAAATTCCATCTCCAAAAAAAAAAAAAAAAGACAACCCATGGTATGGGAGAAGATATTTGCAAATCACATACTGATAAAGGCCTACTATCCAGAATATACAAAGAACCTTAACAACTCAACAAGTCAAACAACTCAATTTTTAAATGGGCAAAGGATTTGAATAGACATTTCTCCAAGGAAGATACACAAATCGCCAATAAGCACATGAAAAGATGCTCAACATCAGTAATCATAAGATAAATGCAAATCAAAACCACAATGAGATGCCACTTCACACCCACTAGGATGGGTACAAACAAAACAACAGATAATACCAAGTGTTGCCAAGGATGTGAAGAAACTGGAACCCTCATACACTGCTGGTGGAAATGTAAAGCAGTGCAGCCACTTTGATAAATTGTTGGCAGTTCCTCAAAAAGTTAAATGTAGAGTAACTACATGACCCAGGAATTCCTCTCCAAGGTATATACCCAAGATAAATGAAAACATATACCCACACAAAAACTTATACATGGGGCTGGGCACGGTGGCTCACACCTGTAATCCCAGCACTTTGGGAGGCTAAGGTGGGCGGATCACTTGAGGTCAGGAGTTCAAGACCAGCCTGGCCAACATGGTAAAACCCCATCTCTACTAAAAATACAAAAATGAGCCAGGCATGGTGGTGCGCATCTGTAACCCCAGCTGCTAGGGAGGCTGAGACAAGAGAATCACTTAAACCTAGGGGGCAGAGGTTATAGTGAGCTGAGATCGTGCCACTGCACTCCAGCCTGGGCAACCAAGCAAGACTGTCTCAAAAAAAAAGAAACCCACAAAAACATATACACAAATAGACCCAGCAGCATTATTCATAATAGCCAAAAAGTGGGGACAACCCAAATGTCAATCAACTGACAAATGGAGAAACATTTTTGTCTAACAAAACATAGTACATCCATGCAATGGGATATACTCAGTGATAAAAAGGAATTAAGTACCTGAAACATGCCACAACGTAGATGAACCTCCAAAACATTATGCTAAGTGAAAGAAGAAACAAAAGGCCACATACGATTCTATTTATATAAAATGTCCAGAATAGGCAAATCTAGAGACAAGAAGTAGGTTAGCAGATTGCCTGGCGCTGGAGGGGTTGGGGAGAAATGAGGAGTGACTGTTACAGGTATGGGGTTTCTTTTTTGGGTGAGGAAAATGTTACAGGCTGGGTGCAGTGGCTAACACCTGTAATCTCAGCACTTTGGCAGGCCAAGGCGGGAGGACTGCTTGAGCCCAGGAGTTTGAGGCCAGTCTGGGCAACACAGGGACACATTTTCTCTACAAAAAAATCTTTAAAAATTAGCCAAGTGTGGTAGTGCTTGCTTGTTGTCCTAGCTATTTGGGAGGCTGAGGTGGATCGCTTAAGCCCAGAAGGTCAAGGGTGCAGTGAGCTGTGATCGTGCCAACCTAGGAAAGAGAGTGAGACCCTGTCTCAAAAACACCACCAAAAAACAAAAAAGAAAAGAAAAACAAAAATTCTGAAATTTGACAGTAGTGATAGTTGTACAACTCAGCAAATATACTAAAAACCATTGAATAACCTTTAAATGTAGATTATATAAGTGAACTATAATATCTCAATACAAATGTTTTGAAAATCAATGTGTATGTTTATATATAATACATAAAACGAAATCTCTCATGTACTGTTTGACAAGTTGCTTAATTTCTCCTGAGCTTCAGTGTGCTCGCTTGTAAAACTGAACAGTAAAAAAACACCTACCTTACAGTTCTTACAAGGGGAAAGGCCTTAACTTAGCACAGTGCTTGACACCACAGTAAGCGCTGAGAAGAGTTATCTGTTATTATCATACGCCCACACTATGTAGTTTCATATAGCTGTCACTTTCTTCCTAAAAGGGATTTGCTCAAATTGCATTACAGTTAATAGTGGGGCTTAGAATCTTCAACTAATAATATGAGTTCAGAGAACAAGGACTTTCAGAATTTAGCTGGAATTCACTTTTTTTTTTTTTTGAGACAGTTTCCCTCTTGTTGCCCAGGCTGCAGTGCAATGGCCCAATCTCAGCTCACTGCAACCTCCGCCTCCCAGGTTCAAGCAATTCTCCTGCCTCAGCCTCCCTAGTAGCTGGGATTATAGACATGCACTACGCCTGGCTAATTTTGTATTTTTAGTAGAGATGGGGTTTCTCCATGTTGAGGCTGGTCTCGAACTCCCAACCTCAGGTGATCCACTCGCCTCGGCTTCCCAAAGTGCTGGGATCACAGGCATGAGCCACTGCGCCCAGCTGGAATTCAGTTTTGAAACTGATCATTTAGGTTTCTAAGTTTCTTTAGCCATGAGCTATACCCAAATAAAAATACCCATCTCCCTTTAACTAGGAGTTTCCTTCCTATTTGCTCATTTCAGCCCATCCACTTTTCTTGATCAAAAGCCTTAAAAAAAATTTTTTTTTTTTTTTTTTTGAGACAGAGTCTCACACTGTCGCCGGGGCTGGAGTGCAATGGCGCGATTTTGGCTCACTGCAACCTTTGCCTCCCGGGTTCAACCGATTCTCCTGTCTCAGTCTCCCAAGTAGCTGGGATTACAGGCACCCGCCACCACGCCTGGCTATTTTTTTGTATTTTTAGCAAAGATGGGGTTTCACTATGTTGGCCAGGCTAGTCTTGAACTCTTGACCTCATGATCCACCTGCCCTGGCCTCCCAAAATGCTGGGAGTACAGGCATGAGCCACCATGCCTAGCCAAAAAAAAAATTTTTTTTTTAAGGTGACGGAGTCTTACTATGTTGGCCAGGCTGGTCTTGAACTCCTGTCCTCAAGCACTGCCTCATCTCAGCCTCCTCAATCAAGCCTTCTTTACTATCTTGTCATCCTCCTGCTGAGCTCTGAGGCCAGGCTGCAGAACCAGACAACCGGGCGCCCCTTCCAGCTTCCCCACTAGCCTCAGGTGAATTATCAGATCCCCTGTGCCTTGGTACCTGGCATGCAGGAAGTGCTTCATGAACTCACTGTTACCTTTAGGGGGCCTCCAGCAAGAGGCTGCTGGCTAGTCCTCCTCTCTCTCAACACAGTCAACCACCCTCACTCCTCTTCACTCTCAGACCATCTTGGTCCTCTGTGTAGCCCCCACCCTGAGTCAGTGGGAACAGGAATCTTGAGGCCAGTTTCCGAGGTTGAGCCTGAGCCCCTGATGACCAAGGGGGCACATGCGGAGAGCAGGCTCTAGGCTCTTCATCTTGGATGCCTAGCCCATGGCTCAGCGACCTGAATCTGTGCCCAGGGGCCTCACCTGGCCTGCTCCATAGTGGGAACCCCAGGAATGTCCTCCTCTTACCTAGGTGCTGTGCTTTTCCCCTGCTGGCTTCCTAACAGGGAGCCTGGCTCTAGAGTCAGGCCTCATCTGCCACCCTCCACCTCACACAACCCAGGTTTTCCAAGCCTGTCTAAGGTACACTAACTCACCTTTGTATCTGTCCCCTTAAGTGTTCATGTCTCAGCATCAGTAAGAGGGCCAAAGAAGTTTAACATTTGCTAAGTGGCAAATGACATAAGCAGAACACAGATAGTTTCAACTTCAGCAACCAAGTTCAAGGCCCCACTGAATATTAATGAGCTGATGGGTTAAGAGGCACTTTATTAAATGCCTCTGCTGATCAAACGAAGGCCTGAAATAATCTCGTAGTTGGCAAAGTTACACAACTGCCCGCTATTAGTGAGACAGTGGGATTGGCTCACACACATTCAGAAACATGTGCTTATCCTCTTCATCTGGATAAACTTGATTCTTGTGTTGCTGTTCCTGGAACAGGAACAAAAAACCTGGAAAAAAATCCTTACAGCTATCAGTGTACATGCTCCAAGTCTCAATTGGGTGATAGAGGGAATGAGAGAACTGACAGCAGAAACTCACCAGCAAACAAAACATTAAGGGAAACAGCCACTTTATTGCTGAGGTGATAAGAATTTTTTGTTTTTTGAGTCGGAGTCTTGCTCTGTCTCCCAGCCTGGAGTGCAGTGGCATGATCTTGGCTCACTGCAACCTCGGCCTCCTGGGTTCAAGTGATTCTCCTGCCTCAGCCTCCTGAGTAGCTGGGATTACAGGTGCATGCCACCACACTGGGCTATTTTTGTTGTTTTGTTTTTTTTTGAGATGGAGTCTCACTCTGTCGCCCAGGCTGGAGTGCAGTGGCCGGATCTCAGCTCACTGCAAGCTCCGCCTCCTGGGTTTATGCAATTCTCCTGCATCAGCCTCCCGAGTAGCTGGGACTACAGGTGCCCGCCACCTCGCCCTGCTAGTTTTTTGTATCTTTTGTATCTTTTAGTGTTAGCCAGGATGGTCTCGATCTCCTGACCTCGTGATCTGCCCGTCTCGGCCTCCGAAAGTGCTGGGATTACAGGCTTGAGCCACCGCGCCTGGCCTATTTTTGTATTTTTAGTAGAGATGGCGTTTCTCTATGTTGGTCAGGCTGTTCTCGAACTCCTGACTTCAGGTGATCCACCCACCTCAGCCTCCCAAAGTGCTGGGATTCCAGGTGTGAGTCACTGCACCTGGCCTTAAGAATTTTTTGTTTTTAATTATGCAATCAATACATCTTCCTTGTAGAAAAACTGTAATATAGAGAAAAGAAGCTCAATCCCCAGGTTTACAAATGATGATTACAATAGCAGCAGCTACTGGTAAATATTGTTTCCAATTACCATATGCCTGCACTTTCAGGTCCATTATCTTCCTTATTTATTCTCCATAATCTTGAAATGAAGTCATTTTTACTGAAAGAAGTATAGTAGGGGTTAAGAATACAGGATTTGGGCAGGGCACAGTGGCTCACATCTGTAATCCCAGCACTTTGGGAGGTTGAGGTGGGCAGATCACTTGAGTCCAGGAGTTCAAGACCAGCCTGGGCACCAGAAGAAGCAGATGCCTAAAAACCAAAACTGGTCATTTTTAAAGTGTCCTAGCTGAGTCTTAGAGTTTTTAGCTCTGTACCATGTCTAGTAATAGAAAAGGAATTAAATTATCAGTATACTAAAATGCCTAATGGTGAATCATTTAGTCTGAAGGCATGTGTCATATTTCCTTAACTCTTAAATAGTTGCCCTGTCACCTAATTAAGAACGATGACTCTCACAAAAGTTTATCGTATCTGGAATTCTTTTTAAATGAAAAATGTCCGGGCACAGTGGCTCATGCCTGTAATCCCAGCACTTTGGGAGGTAGAGGCGGGCGTCCGGACTGCTTGAGGCCAGGGGTTGAAACCAGCATGGCCAACATGATGAAATACCATCTCCACTAAAAACACAAAAATTAGCCTGTAATCCCAGCTACTAAGGAGGCTGAGGCAGGAGAATCGCTGGAACCTGGGAGGCGAAGGCTGCAGTGAGCTGAGATTACGCCACTGCACTCCAGTCTGTATGACAGAGCGAGACTCCATCTTAAAAAGAAAAGAATAAAAAAGAAAGAAAAGAAAAGAGGGTAATTTTGGACTCTTGGCGGGGGCTCAACCACCTTAAATATGGCAGGTTGCAGGCACACAGCTTGCAGTACCCATTCACCAAATGGAGTAATGCTAAACTGTCTCAATTTTTGTGAACCATAAGACAACCAATGCTCCTCTTCCTCTACAATTTCTTGAAAATTATAGCACCAATTTCGAGTCATTCAAAAACCAGGTCTGTAAGACACCGGATAAAATGTATGAAGCCAACAAGAACAACCATACTAGATTTCAGAGATAATCACAAATCCTCATCCTAACTGCTAAGTTTGTTAGCTTGAAACTTGAGGGCACCAATATCTCCCAGAATTGTTGGGATACTTTAAAAGCAGTTTCTCGGCCAGGTGTGGTGGCTCACGCCTGTAATCCCAGCACTTTGGGAGGCTGAGGCAGGCGGATCACCTGAGGTCGGGAGTTCGAGACCAGCCTGACCAACATAGAGAAACCCTATCTCTACTAAAAATATAAAATTAGTTGGGTGTGGTGGCGCATGCCTGTAATCTCAGCTACTTGGGAGGCTGAAGCAGGAGAATCGCCTGAACCCAGGAGGCGGAGGTTGCAGTGAGTCGAGATCGGGCCATTGCACTCCAGCCTGGGCAACAAGAGCGGGGGCGGAGGAGGGGGGGGAGCAGAGTTTCTCAACTAAGAGGCTATTGGATTTGGGGGCTGGATAAGTCTTAGTTGCGGGGGGCTGTCTTGTCCATTGCAGGATGTTGAGCAGCATAACTGGCCTCTACCCACTACTAGTAGCACCCACTCCCCACTTGCAGCAACCAAAAATGTCCCATACATTGCCAAATGTCCCCAGGGGTTCGGGGGTGCAAAATCACCTCCAACTGAGAGCACTACTGCTTTAAAGAGATGGCAATAATGAAAACATTAAAGCATCAAAGCACTTTAGAACAAGAAGGGATTTTAAGGAGCCTGAGAACCAGTGATTCTCAAACTTTGCTAGCGATCAGCCTCCCTGGAGAGTATGTTAAAACGCGGCACCTGGACTTCACCCCAGACCTATCAATAGAGTCAAATGTTGGGTTTTGCCCCAGCACTAACATCCTCATTCTACAGCTAAGTTAACGTCAGCCAGAGAGGGAAAATGCCTTGCCCAAGGTCACAGGGCGCGTTAGAACCTGGACTCCAAAACCAACCAAGCCCTTCCTTACAACAAGGAGGGTGTGCTATTCTTACGTCTTTGAGGCAGCAGAACCTAAAAATGGTTAAGACGGTGCATTCCGGAGCCAGCCGGCCCGAGTTAAAATCCCGACTTGGCATTTATCAGCGGGGCGGCCTCACACAAGGCACGTAGCCTCTGAGGACTTCAGTTTCCTTCTCTGTCCAGTGGAAAAGTAACAGTACCTACCCTCCAGCGTTATTGGAAAGGTAAAGAGACAAGATATTAAAAAGCCCGTGGCACAGTAAGCACTCGATACGTGTCCTATTATTAGGACGGTCCCACACCTGCAAAGTGGAAGGGGTCTGGGGATCCCGGGGACAGAGGGCTAGAAATGGGCTCAGGGAGGCGAAACGACCCCCGATTCCCCGAAGTCCCCATCGGGAGTCGGACCCCCGCCCCGCCCCTCACCTGGCCCTGCAACTCCTTCTCGAGCTGCCGGTAGTCGTTTTTCCACACTAGGAGGTGCAGGGGGTAGTGGTCGCTGGCGTCGCAGGCCGAGGACATGGCGAGGAGGCCGTAACCGGGTCCTCGCCGCCCGCCAGCCAGCCCCAAGTCTCG
>NW_012110919.1:21335993-21344237 GCF_000951035.1 Colobus angolensis palliatus | reverse complement strand
CCCACCCCGCGCCCCGCGGCGTTCCTGCCCGCGCTGACAGCTCGCGGACCGACTTCTGCGGACCTAACTGCCCCAAACAGGGAAGTGCGGAGAGCGAACCACCGCACGCCGCGGCGGGGGTAGGCGACCTCGGGCACCGGGTCCGACGTCCGCGCCATTGCACCCCCCTCCAGCTCACACCGAGAAACCCAGTGCAGACCACAGACCAGAGCTGCGGCTCATTCTCTTGGCCAAAGATCTCCACACGGAAAGTTCCGTCTACCTGTCCCCAGCTTCTTTCCCCCTGCTCCAGCGGCCCCATGTGGTTCGGTCCACAACTGGGCCTCTTCCATTGGCTCTACAGTCAGGGGGTGACAACTGAGCCCCAGACCAAACCATTCCAGCTGCCGACACCCTTGCAGCCTTTTTGGAGCGGGGCCGATGCTTCCACGATGGGTCAAAAGCCATTTTGGAAGTGGGCAACACCGGATAATTTTTGAAGGAGGAACTCTAAACCCTGGCGAAGTGGCTTCAAATACAGTATTTGCATGAAAGGGGATATTTCTACTTCATGATTTCTCAACCTCGGCACATATTGAACTGGACAGTTTTTGTGTGGGGGTTGTCCGGTCCTTTGTAGGATGCTGAGCGGTTTCCCTGGTCTTTCTCCCCACTCAATGCCAGTAGCACTCCCCAAAACATGTTTCTCCAGATATTGCCAAATGTCGCCTCGGGGAGAAAAATCGTCCTCAGTTGAAAAACCGCTTCTATTTGAACTCCGAACCAGGTTATGATTCAATGGCTACCTATGGTGGTGATTTAGTCCATGTATGAGTGTCATTTTTAAGCTAGCTTTTTGGATTTGAGGTTATGGCTGAAAGGATTGATAAATAATACACGTATTTGACCACAGTCTGCGAATATGAAGTTTATTCTTTGTGTTTCAGGCACTATGCCTCCTTGACTCAATGAAGAACCAAAACAACTTACAGCTAGCTACTCATGGGCTTGAACTTTCTGCTGCTGCTTCAGCTCAGCTGTCTACAACTAGACCACATAGCAGGGTGAAGCTATTTAATGCATTGTGAAAACATTCCCTCTGCCCTCTGAGCATATGCACATCCAGCTCTTCAGATGCCTGCAACACAGCTGTTCAAGAATGCCAACCTAATCCATTCTCCACAGATGTGGAGCCCAGATTTTTGAGTTGTTAAACCAAAACAGGATGCAGGAGCACCAGGATGGCACCCGGATACTCTAACTGTGGAATGCGTGGGAATTCTGTGATTATTCCTACATCACACATTTATCACACTGTAGAGATGAACTCAAGACCGGTGCTTTGAGGCCTCTTCCAGCACTTATTCTTTCAGATGCCTTTTGCAACTTAATGTTCTTCTTCTGCATCTTCCCATGTTTTTTGAAAATCTCCCTATCTCATTAATCAGAAAACCCCACAATGACAGGAATCACATCATTTTGCTTACCAGAGTATCTAAAACCAAAATAGTACCTGGCTCACAACAGGCATTCAATATTTGCTGAATGGAGATCATAGTTGTGTTTATATGTAAGACAGACAATAAGTAATCATTGGCATTAGGGCCACATCTCCTTTCTCCTTCACACTGATTCACCTCATTTCATTGTGTTTATCTCACACCATTCTGTAAATTATCCCAGGTTAGCTATTCTTATTCTCAAATTCCACGCATATGAAGAAAAACAGTAATTAGAAAATAATAGCAATATCCATAATTATGGGAGCTACTATTTACTGAGGGGTTACTATCCAGCAGGTAGGTATATCACATTTTTCCCATAATTTATTTCATCTGTCCTTAGCCAAAATGAATGTTTAACTTTGCTGGTCACATACAAGTTTTGTCGCATATTCTTCTTCCTCTTTTTCTTTCTTTCCCTCTCTCTCTTCTCCTTCATTTTCATCTGGCAACTCTTTAAAAATGTAAAAATCATTCTTAAGTAGCAAGCCATACAAAAACAAATCATGGACTAGAAGTAAACAATGCATTATCTTAATTTTGAAGATGAGATTAAAACTGAAGCCTAAATAAGGAATCATCTAATATATTCTTTTTTTTTTAATATATTCTTTTTTGTTATTTTTGTTGTTGTTGTTGAAGTGGTTTTTGAGACAGTCTCACTCTGTCGTCCAGGCTGGAGTGCAGTGATACGATCTCTGCTCACTGCAACCTCCACCTCCCAGCTTCAAGCGATTCTCACGCCTCAGCCTCCTGAGTATCTGAGATTACAGGCATGCGCCACCACGCCTGGCCAATCTTTTTTTTTTTTTTTTTTGAGACAGAATGGAGTGCAATGGCGTGATCTCGGCTCACTGCAACCTCCATCCACCCCCTGGGTTCAAGCTCCTGCCTCTGCCTCCCAAGTAGCTGGGATTACAGGCACCTGCCACTGTGCCTGGCTAATTTTTGTATTTTTAGTAGAGACGGGGTTTCACCATCTTGGCCAGGCTGGTCTTGAACTTCTGACCTCGTGATCCACCCGCCTCGGCCTCTGAAAGTGCTGGGATTACAGCCGTGAGTCACCGTGCCCGGCCAATTTTTGTATTTTTAGTAGAGATGGGGTTTCACTATGTTGCCCAGGCTGGTCTCCCAACTCCTGCCTCAAGTGATCCGCCTGCCTCAACCTTCCAAAGTGTTGAGGTTACAAGAGTGAGCCACCGCGCCCAGCCTGGAATCATATAATATACTCTTATTTTACGTTATCTACCTCAGTAAAATGCAAGCTTCATAAGGACTAGAAATTCAGTCTTTGCTCACTGCTGTTTCTCCAGTGGCTGGGACATTGTATAAAACATGGTAAGTACTTGATAAATATTTGTTGAATAAAGGAATGAATCAATGAACTTGACCATTGATTGCCTCAGGAAGGTTGTGGCTGCAGGGTTCTCATCACAAGATATTGCTGCTTCCCCTGGTATTAATCAGTTGGGACGAGGGGAATTTCTGCCAGAGAGGGAGACCCAAATTCAGTATTTAAAGGTAGGACAGATGATGGTCCAGCAGTCTCCTGCCCTCACTCAAGATGGCGACAAGGCAGCGTGCCCTTTCCGGTCACATGACCTGACACTCACAGAAGGGCGCCTCCCCGCGCTTGCGTGCTATGCCAAGGCTGCAAGGCGCTGAGGGGAGAGGCGCCGCCGTCAGCGCCGCCGCCGCTGGGACCCGTTAGAGCGGAAGCGCCGCCGCCGCCGCCTTTGCTGTCCCCGGGCCTCTAGTTCCCGGCAGGTGGGAGGCGGGAGCCATGTCGAAACGGCTCCGGAGCAGCGAGGTGTGCGCTGACTGCAGCGGGCCGGGTGAGTCGCACCGGCCGGGCCCGCTCCCCTCTGCTTTCCTGGCCCGGACCCCTACCCCGGGGCCGCCCACTCAGGTCAGGCGGCATCCCGCGGTCAAGCGTTCGCAGCCCGCTGCTAGGGTCTCAACGAACAGGTCCCGGGGCGGCCTTGGGGCGGGACCCGTCCCGGGCCTGTCAGAGACTGGCGGGCAGGGGGCCGCCGCCCTCCCCGTACCTCGCGGCCCTCCCTTTCCTCTAGTTCCCTCCCGTTCTCTCCGTCCCAGGCCAGCTGGGGAGGTGACGGGGGCCAGGGCTGCTCCCCCAACAGGAAGGGGCTTGGGCAATCCACAGGAAAGCCAATTACAGAAGTAAAATGCGAGCGTCCTCCCGGCTGCAGCCTCCAGAGGCTGCAGGTGTCACCTCCCGCTAGACCCCTTCTCCTCCTGGGTGCCCTGCCCGGGGAGGATGACACTCCCTGAGTCTCGCCAGTGGGTCCCCGTAGATGACTTCCCCGCCCCTGACATCCGACAGCTACTCCGTCGGGGAGAATTGCCAGGAGATCGGGGTCTTCCAGACACAACCAGCACTTAGGAGGCAGTGCGTGTCTCAAGTTTGAGGATCTGAATGGCCTGGGTTCAAACTAGATTTTGCTTCTGGGTGACCTTGGGCTCGTGACTTTACTTGGTCACTTGGCTTGATTTCCTCATTTTTTTCGATGAGGATAATCGGGAGTATCACGCTCAGTGGTGAGGAAGATTCAATGAATACTCGTAGGATCATATCATCTAAGGCTTTTCTTTTTTGCGTTATGCTGTCTACAATAGAACCCTTGCAGTCCCTTAAAGCTAGAACTATCTAAATCATACGTTGATTACAACTGAAACAAACGCAAAATCACCAGCAATATAGGGCATTGAAACGCTAAAGCCGTTCCTTCATAATGATGCATAACTGTTCATACAGGATATTCACATTTAGAGATCAAGCGTGTCTCAGCAATTGCAACTGAATTGTCAGGTCTCTGGATAGATTATTACATGCTGTTTTAGGTGCTTGGATGTATTGGCTTTGAGTTAATTCGAAGGTAACATGGCTTTCTTGGCACAATAGTGTCCAATAAACAAACTTAAATCATTGAACACTACTGGCTTTGCAACTGTTCTGATCTTCAGCTTGTCATTTGGAAGTGAAGACTGATTGTAAATAGAACTATGGTAACTCAAACCTCATGTGGTGGTTTTAATGGCTCGTACAGTGCAGGTGTTACCAGTTTCCTTTGACGATAGGAAGGGGGTATGAAGGAGTTTAAAAAGAAGCGTTTTCTAAACCAAGTTAGTGTGAATTATACAAACTCAAACTCCATCGTTTTCTCTAAAAATGTTATTTGTTCCACTTCCTTATTTTCTTGCCTATTTTCAGTTGAACTTTCTGTGATGTGTTTGATTCACATGTGTCTAGCTTCTAACTTCCTCTTGGAATGCATATTGTTTTGCTTCTTGATGGGGTACGGGGCAAAGCAAAATTGTTCCTCCATTGCCATCCTAAATACACTTTTGCAGCATTTTGTGCATTTCAGAACACTTTCTCTTCCATTGTATCGCTTTAGTTGTTGTCTCATACGCCTAATCTGCAGAGACTTGAGTCACTTCCTTCCTGTTTGAATATAAGTAGGCTACCTGGAAATATTCTGTGAAATTGAGCAGCCTGGAATTTGTGCTGCCTTTTCTGCAAGACCCTACTGAGAGAATTACCTGTAGGGTTAGGGACCCCTTTGAGATTCTGATGAATGCTAAGGCCTTCTCCCATAAAATGCACATGAACGAATTTACCTAAGATTTGTCTAGGGGAGTCACGGACATTTTTGAAGTTCATTTGTGGTGTCCCTGGAGCCCAGGCATAAATCCTCCAGATGAACTTAAAGGGTTTTACCCAATCTCATTCATACAAACTTATTTTTATTTTACTATGTTACTATTCTAATATTCTTTGCATGGGATTCTGATCCAGGACGCTAAAGTGGTTAGTTGAATACTTGTCTTAATTAATATGTGTTAAATACTTGCTAAAAAAAAGAATAGTGCAAATCCTCTGAATGATAAGTGAAAACCAAAGGTATGCTTCAAAACAGTCTTTTTTTTTTTTTTTGGCCATTAGTGACAGTACTATACTGCAGGGAGCAGTGTTGTTATGCATCTTTGTAGAGCTCCTTCATCTGGACATTTCCAATCTCTGCTTTTTAGGATGATATAGTAACAGTGACAGTTATACTAAATTCAATTATTTTTATTCTGTTTTATTTTATGCAAACATTTAACCATGATCACTTCTTCTTAAATATTCTACTTTTGTGTGTGTGTGTTTGTTTTTTTAATGAATCTGGTTCGTTTCAAGTACATCACACTCTGAGATTTTCAGTACAGTAGTATAGTGGTCACATGAAATGTTCAATGTTTTAAATATTTCCCATCAAAAACTTTTTCCAGTGATTGTGAATTTCACATCTAGAAAATATCTGAATTACTGAGAAAATAATTTAGAAAAGATATAACAGCTAACGTTACTACTTTACTATGTGTGAGGTACCTCACTTATTCTCTATATCTTCACTATCCTGAGATATGTTGTTATTCTCATTTGAGCCATGGTGAAAACACTCAGAGAAGTAGCTTGTCTGAGATCATTGTGCAAGAAGTGGCAGAGTTGGGGTTCAAACCCTAAACTGCTTGTCTCTAGAGCCAACCCTCTTAACCACCATAGTCACTTGGTCCCAGGATTTGTCTTTGATTGAAAGCCCATAATTTTTCATTATATGGTTTGAATGGGTTTGAATAAACTTAAAAAATGGTAAAGATGGTGTACATGCATTTTAGAGATTTTTGTGGACATTGAAGAATTTTTAAATGTAACGCTTTGACCAGGCAGCTTAAGTGGCACCTATTGTCACCCCATTGTGAGTCTGATGAAATGTAGGTCTTTCTTTGAGGTTTCGAAGTATTCAGTTTACTTACCCAGATCCATCCTGCTTGCCAAGTATGAAATTATCCCATGTTTCCAAGGACATCTAATGAAGCTCTATGATTTTAAAGGGAAAAAAGTATTATACACACACTAAAAATATTACTCATTTTTATTTTACATCTTTGCCTCTGTGAAGCTGCTGTTATTGCAACTTCTTTTTTTTTTCAGATCAATTGCAGGATTGGACTTGGTAGTTTATGTAAAACAAGTAATTAGCTGGGCACAGTGGCTCACACCTGTAATCCCAGCACTTTGGGAGGCCAAGGTGGGTGGATCACCTGAGGTCAGGAGTTTGAGACCAGCCTGGCCAACATGGTGAAACCTCGTCTGTACTAAAAATAACAAAAATTAGCTGAGCTGGTGGCACATGCGTGTAATTCCAGCTACTCGGGAGGCTGAGGCAGGAGAATCGTTTGAACCCTGGAGGCAGAAGTTGCAGTGAGCCGAGATTGCGCCACTGCACTCCATCCTAGGGAACAGAATGAGACTGTCTCAAAAAAAAAAAAAAAATTTGATGGATATCATAGAACATTTCCTAATGGAAGAGGCCAGGTTTCCCTGTTCTCAGAACCATAGCAGCTGAGTGATTTTATGATTCTGTAACTCGCAGCTTTCTTCTAAGCATATTGGCATCTTGATTCATAGCAGTGAATTAGGACAGCAGTCTTTACACTATTTACTGCAGAAAATGCTATCTGCATAATTCACTGTGAAAATTATGTTATCTTGGCTCGGTGCAGTGGCTCACGCCTGTAATCTCAGCACTTTGGGAGGCCGAGGTGGGCAGATCACCTGAGATCAGGAGTTTGAGAGCAACCTGACCAACACGATGAATCCCTGTCTCTGCTAAAAATACAAAAATTAGCCGGGCATGGTGGTGCATGCCTGTAATCCCAGCTACTTGGGAGGCTGAGGCAGGAGAATCGCTTGAACCTGGGAGAGAGAGGTTGCAGTGAGCCAAGATTGTGGCACTGTACTCCAACCTGGGTGACAGAGTGAGACTCCATCTTAAAAAAAAAAAAATTGTATTATCTTGGTTTTTATGGAGATGGATCCAAAATCATTCGTCAGTACCCTCTCAATTTGCTTTCTTACCTTGAATGAAAGAGCATGCATCTGAAATGGTACATCCACATTAGGGCTACAAACTGTGGCCCTGAACCAGAAAGAAGATGGCTGTTTACCCAAGGCTCCCACTGATGTTTTTAGTCTCAATTAGCATTGTACCTAATCAGCCAAGTTAGGTCATATCATCCGACAAGATAACCAGCTTGATGCATTGATGAGCATACTAAAACAAAAATGTCTCATTTTTCTGACAAAGCAAACCTTAGTCGTCTTTCGCCATCTGGCGGTATAGCAACCTGCTGGTATCCCTGCCACTGAGATTTCACTCTCTTTCCAGATCCTTCCTGGGCATCAGTAAATAGGGGAACGTTTATATGTGATGAGTGCTGCAGTGTCCATCGGAGTCTAGGGCGCCATATCTCCCAAGTGAGGCATCTGAAACACACACCATGGCCTCCAACATTGCTTCAGGTAAAGGATAAGAAGAATTCTCCTGATGGTAATTTACATTTTAGGGCTCATCGTGTTAACAACTAAAATTTCTCCTGGCATACTTCTTCCATAAGACAAAACTGTTTCATAATTGAATAGAGATGGCATGCCCATCAATGCTACTTACAAATATTATCTGTATTGAATTCATCATTTAAGACTTTTCTTCCTATTTGACATAAATCTTGTCCAAACAGCTCAATTATAGGTACATAGATGGATAGTCATTAAAATACCTTGGTAATGTTGCACTGTTGACTTTCTAGACTGTCACTAGAAAAAAAAATTTTTTTTTTTTTTGAGACAGAGTCTCTGTCATCCAGGCTGGAGTGCAGTGGCGTGATCTCAGCTCACTGCAACCTCTGCCTCCAG
>NW_012110919.1:21332052-21335278 GCF_000951035.1 Colobus angolensis palliatus | reverse complement strand
GCCTCCCAAAGTGCTGGGATTACAGGCTTGAGCCACCGCGCCCGGCCTTAAGTTTTCTTAAAGCTCTGTTACTAGTCAGAGAGACCAAATTAAATTAATATGTTTTGATTGCATGTAGAATACCCTGTTAAATGGGCTCTTTGTTTTATTTGGGGTCCAATGTCATGTCACCTTTACTTCTATTTTGGGGTACACATTCTTGAAGTTCTCTTGGAACTCAAGGTTAAGTGTGTGTTTTGCCTTCATTTGTCTTGATGAGACATTTCTCTGAATCTCTGACAGCTGCACATATCCCTTAAACTTGCCTATGTGAACCAAGGAGCCAAAACAAGTGGGTTTGGATCTCTGATGTGAAAATAGCTACACTGCTGTAAAAAAACAGATGGGGCTGTTTTAGGAGTCATGCCTTGAAATGAAATTTGGAGATATGATTTATTACTGACTTTTGCTTAGAAGTTTCTAACAGCCCACGCTCATGTGAAAGGGGCTGTTTACTGCTCTCAGGTCTGTCTGTATTTACAAAGCCAGATTGTATTATAGAATCTCAGTAAAGTCCAGAGATGAGTAGTTTAGAATGCCAGAGTTGACCCTAAAGCAACAATTCCCCAAATGTGGAACCACCAGTGGTATTCAAAACAGATGGAGGTAATACATGGTTTTTTTTAATGGTTGCATTATTTTACTGTGTATAAGAAAGCTATAACTAGCACATCAAACAGTAGTTGTTTTTAAAAGTAAGTGGCTTTAAAGACAAATATTATGTGAATAATATAGACAGTACATGGGTCGTTAAGAATCTTGAAAATAGTGTTTAATTAGGTTTGGGAAACCCTGCTCTGAGGTGTCACAGTGCTTGTCTTTCATACTGTATAAGAATAGTTCGGTCACACTTCTTTAGGTATTTAAGTATCCTACTAGTCAAAGCTGAATCCTGCATACAGATTGATCATCTTTCTCATTCTCAAATCAGAAAACAGTGATATGAATGATATTCCTAACATGAGTGTTTATAATAGGACTTTGTTTACCCTGTTCAGTCACTGATCCCCATTGAATATTTGTGAAAAGAAATTAAAGTCTTATGTTGTCTGCTTGGTTTTAGATGGTTGAGACCTTGTATAATAACGGTGCTAACTCTATATGGGAGCATTCTTTACTGGACCCTGCATCTATTATGAGTGGAAGACGTAAAGCTAATCCACAGGATAAAGTACAGTGAGTGGAATGTTTATAAATACTTTTATTTCTTCATAACAAATGGGGCCCACTGAAAGGAGTGCAGCTATTTTTGGTCAGTCTCCACAAGGGCAGCAGAGGAGGGGGTTACCCTAGTCATACATCAGGCTTTTTGCTATTAGAAATGCAGAATGGGGTGGGGCAGGACCATCTGTTTAGCATGGCCACCCAGCAGGAGTAAGTGGCTTCCTCAGTTGGAAACCATGGCTTGGAGTCCGTAAATGTAATCAGATTTAAACGTATACTCAAATAAGAGGCGATCAGACCAGAAATCTAGGTCTGGGCACCCATCTGCCTGTTGCCTCACCTGTAAGATGGGACTAAATGCTGCTTTCTCCCAAGGTTGCTAGGTCAGTTCAGACAATTACACAGAGAAGAGGGCTACTATAAAAAGCAGGTACTTCTGCCATCCCAGCCATTATAATGACTAATGTATGTTTTCAAACTTCAGGTCTTAAACCTTGCTGAAACTTACTTGAGCATTGTTCATTTTATTCTCAAGTGGGGGATGTGGGTCACTTCCTCTTCTTTTTACAGTACAAAGAATGGGGATTGTTGTATCTGAACGAGTGAACTGTTTTCTTTTTTGTTTTTGAACCAGTCCCAATAAAGCAGAATTCATCAGAGCCAAGTATCAGATGTTAGCATTCGTCCATCGCTTGCCCTGCCGGGATGACGATAGTGTGACTGCCAAAGATCTTAGCAAGGTGGGTCACACTTTTTAAAATTCCTAAAAGAGCTGGCTAAGACAGCATATTGTTTTATTTGAAAAAAAAAAAAAAGTTTGGTTGTGGGTTTTTTTTTGTTTTTTTTTTTTTTTGGAGACGGAGTCTTGCTCTGTCACCCAGGCTGGAGTGCAGTGGCATAATCTCGGCTCCCTGCAACCTCTGTCTCTCAGATTCCAGCAACTCTCCTGCCTCAGCCTCCTGGGTAGCTGGGATTACAGGCACATGCCACTATGCCTGGCTAAGTTTTGTATTTTTAGTAGAGACGGGGTTTCACCATGTTGGCCAGGCTGGTCTCGAACTCCTGAGCTCAGGTGATCCGCCTGCCTCGGCCTCCCAAAGTGTTGGGATTGCAGACGTGAGCCACCACACCCGGCCAGGGTTTTTTGGTGTTTGGTTTTGTTTTTGTTTTTTTGAGACAGGGTCTTGCTCTGTCGCCCAGGCTGGAGTGCAGTGGTGCAATCACGGTTCACTGCAGCCTTGACCATCTAGGCTCTAGCAGTCCTCCCACATCAGCCTCCTGAGTAACTGGAACTACAGGCGCATTACCATGCCCAGCTAATATTTTTTATTTTTTGTAGAAACAGGTTCTTGCTGTGTTGCCCAGGCTGAAAAAAGTTTTTAAAGTAAGAAAAACAAAAACTAATTTCTGCACATTAAGTAATGAATAGCTTTTTTTCCCAATTGGGTTCATCTTTAATCTAAATTCAAATGGCAGCCATTCATGTAGTGGAGGTACAGGGCAAAGAGGAAAAGTAAGTCTCTGGAAGGCTATTTGTGTTTTTCCAATATGGCTTTTAAATTATATTTTGATAAGTTTTTGTTTAACTTTGAAATAGGAACCATCTCAGAGTTGTTTCTAGAAGGGACTAGAAAGTTTATAGGACAATTGTTTCTTTTTAATAAGGACTAGAAAAAGTACTAAAGGAAGGGGACTTCTTCAGGTTTCCAGGCTGAACAGTGAGTATGATCTTCGGAAAGCAATGTGTGACTCACAAAGCTATAGTTCACAGAATGGTTTATCATACTTGTAAAACGAGTGAGGTGGTTTTCTTTATGTGGGCCTTCGCGTGTTTCTGAGAGATGCTGTAAGAAATGTGCATATTTATTTTCAAAGCACTGCCTTGGATAAATGCTTACTCACACAGAGCTTGAGGACTTACTATTCATAATTTTTGGCCGGGCGCGGTGGCTCAAGCCTGTAATCCCAGCACTTTGGGAGGCCGAGACGGGCGGATCACGAGGTCAGGAGATCGAGACCATCC
>NW_012110919.1:21321390-21331367 GCF_000951035.1 Colobus angolensis palliatus | reverse complement strand
TTTTTTTTTTTTTTTGGAGACAGAGTGTCACCCTGTTGTCTGGGCTTGAAGTGCAATGGCGCGATCTCAGCTCACTGTAATCTCTGCCTCCCAGGTTCAAGTGATTCTCCTGCCTCGGCCTCCCAAGTAGCTGGGATTACAGGTGTGTGCCACCAGGCCTGGCTAATCTTTTTTTTTTGTTTTTTTTCCTTTGAGACGGAGTCTTGCTCTGTTGCCCAGGCTGGAGTGCAGTGGCGCAATCTTGGCTTACTGCAAGCTCCGCCTCCTGGGTTCACGCCATTCTCCTGCCTCAGCCTCCTGAGTAGCTGGAACTACAGGTGCCTGCCACCATGCCCAGCTAATTTGTTTGTATTTTTAGTAGAGACGGGGTTTTACCATGTTAGCCAGGATGGTCTTGATCTCCTGACCTCATGATCCACCCGCCTTGGCCTCCCAAAGTGCTGGGATTACAAGCGTGAGCCACCACACCTGGCCAATTTTTGTATTTTTAGTAGAGACGGGGTTTCGCCATGTTGGCCAGGCTGGTCTCAAACTCCTGACCGCATGATCCACCTGTCTCAGGTGCCCAAAGTGCTTGCACTACAGGCGTGAGCCACTGCGCCCAGCCATGGTGGATTAACTTTTGATGTGCTTCTGGATTTGGTTTGCTAATATTTTATTGAGAGTTTTTTTTTTTTAATCTGTGTTCATCATGGATTTTGGCCTGAAGTTTTCCTTTTTTGTTGTGTCTCTGCCTGATTTTGGTATCAGGCTGATGTTGGCTTCACAGAATGAGTTAGGGAGGAGCCTCTCCTCTTTGATTGTTTGGAATAATTTCAGTAGGGTGTTAGTTTTTCTCTGTATGTCTAGTAGAATTTGGCTGAGAATCTCTTGAACTGGGGAGACGAAGGTTGCAGTGAGCCGAGATCATGCCACGGCACTCCAGCCTGAATGACAGAGTCTCCACTCTGTTGCCCAGGCTGGAGTGTAGTGGCACAATCATGGCTGACTGCACCCTCAACCTCCCCAGGCTCAAATGATTCTCCCATCTCAGCCTCTCAAGTGGCTGGGATCACAGGCATGTGCCACCAAGCCTGACTAATTTGTGTGTGTGTGTCTGTGTATTGTTTTTTGTTTTTTCGAGATGGAGTCTCGCTGTGTCACCCAGGCTGGAGTGCAGTGGCACGATCTCGGCTCACTGCAATTTCCACCTCCTGGGTTTAAACTATTCTCCTGCCTCAGCATCCTGAGTAGCTTGGATTACAGGTGCCTGCCACCACACCTGGCTAATTTTTTTTGTATTTTTAGTAGAGACAGGGTTTCGCCATGTTGGCCAGGCTGGTCTTGAACTCCTGACCTCAAGTGATCTGCCCGCCTCAGCCTCCCAAAGTGCTGGGATTACAGGCATGAGCCACCACGCCTGGCCAATTTTTGTCTTTTTTTGAGAGATGGGGTTTCACCATGTTGTCCAGACTGGTCTCAAATTCTTGGTCTTAAGCAGTCTGCCTGCCTTGGCCTCCCAAAGTGCTGGGATTACAGGTGTGAGCCACTGTATCCGGCCTTTTTTTTTTTTTTTTTTCTCTCCCCCTTTTTTAATCCCCAGCAGAATCTGGCTGAAGAATTCAGAATTTGAAATTTTGCATAGAAATGCATATACTTGCTACTTCCATTGGTTAATAATACTTGGTATGTGTTGGTTTTTTGTTTTTTTTTTTTTTTTCTGACCATAGTTTTAAAAAATTAGGCACAGTGGCACATGCCTGTAATACTAGCTGCTTGGGAGGCTGAGGTGGAAGGGTTGCTTGAGCCGAGGAGTTCAGTCCTGCCTGGGCAACATAATGAGACCCTGTGTTTAAAAAACAAACAAACAAAAATAACTATTTAAAAAATTAAACAAGACTTAGAAGAAATAGAGTAGATTTCTTAATTCCTGTGATAAGGGTTACTGCATCTTGGACAATTCTAGGTTAGATTTGAAAGGAAGGCAGCTCATCTTCTGAATGTATAAGAGCTTTTCTGCAGTAGTACAGAATTCGGTATATCATGGGCCTTTTCCTACCCTGAAATACTTTATTAAAGCGTATTATACAGGCCAAGAATAATGTGACAGAGAGGGTATTGTATAAGGCAGGATCCTGTAGCTTACACAGTATAGAATTTGAAGTCCTAAAGCCCTAATTACAGTAACAACTAATAGTGATAACTGTTATTATAGCATTTGTATTCTTTGAGCACTTTGTTATATCACTAAATCCTTATAATAACCCTGTGAATAAGGTACAGTAGCTCATGCCTATAATCCCAACACTTTGGGAGGCCAAGGTGGGAGAATCGCTTCAGCTCGTAAGTTCCAGACCAGCCTGGGCGACATAGTGAGACCTCATCTGTATTGAAAAATTAAAAAATAGGAGGGCGTGATGGCCAGTGCCTGTAGTCCCAGCTATTTGGAAGGCTGAGGTAGAAGGACTGCTTGAGCCCAGGATACTGAGGCTGCAGTGAGCCATGATCACTCCACTGCACTCCAGCCTGGATGACAGAGCAAGCAAGACCCTTTCTAAAAAGAAAAATGCCACCTTTTATAAAATTTTTTTTTTTTGGACAGGGTCTCGCTCTGTCGCCCAGACTGGAGTACAGTGGCATGATCACAGCTCACTGCAGCCTCCACTGCCAAGGCTCAAGTGATCTTCCCATCTCAGCCTCCCTAGTAGCTGGGACTACAGGCACGCATGCCACCACACCCAACTAATTTTCGTATTTTTTTGTAGAGCCAGAGTCTTACTTTGTTTCCTAGGCTGGTCTCAAACCCCTGGGCTCAAGTGATCCTCCCACCTCAACCCCCCAAAATGCTGGGATTATAGGCATGAGCCACTCCATCGGGCCATTGTTGACATTTTTGAGATGAGGAAAGTGAGGTTCAGATTGCTTAAAGCCCTTTCTCCAGGCCACACAGTTTGAAGTGGGTATAGTTTGAAATTCAGGTCTGTCAGACATCAGAACCACGCACAGTCACCTTTTCACACAGCACAGTCCTACCTCTCACTCAGGTTCTGGTTGTGCCACTTCTTAGACAAGTCATGCATTTGGGCAAGTCAGCCTTCACAGCCCTAGTTTCCTTATCAGTAAAGTGGCCTGACCCCATCTTACAGCCCAGGGACGGTTGTGACTGGCAAAAGGAGAGACTGGTCCATGCACTTTACTGAGACAAATAAAGATTATGCGTTACTGATGTAACATATATTAAAATGGTCTATCCACTGCTCTAGGACATCATTCTTTACACCTCTAACCATGGTTCCTTTCTTGTTTCTGTGTTTTTCAGCAACTCCATTCAAGCGTGAGAACAGGGAATCTTGAAACCTGTTTGAGACTGTTGTCTTTAGGAGCACAAGCCAACTTCTTTCATCCTGTAAGAAAACATCAGTTGCTTCAGGTATTGAAACTAAGTGAGTTGTGTTCATGTAGCTTTATTTAATGTGCTCTTTTGTCTACTTTTTATTAATGATTCTTAGGAAAAAGGAAACACGCCACTCCATGTTGCCTCCAAAGCAGGGCAGATTTTACAGGCTGAATTATTAGCAGTATATGGAGCAGACCCAGGCACACAGGATTCTAGTGGGAAAACTCCTGTTGATTATGCAAGGTAAGAGACCTAGATTCTTGCTACTTCTCTCTGGGATTTTTTTGTTGGGTATGATTCCTTGTTAAGTAGCTAAGTTGTATATGTTAACATTTAACCCCTTTAAAGATTTACGTTACTTTATTTTACGGATGAAGACATTTCAAATGCATATAAGCTCAGCCTGGCAAAGTTGAGGAAGGCTAGAATCATGAACCAGTGTGCTAAACTTCCAATCTTTTACTTGATCCTTTATAACACAGTGGTATTTGAGCTGTAGTCAGATTCCAAATCAAGTATCAAGAATTACAGAATGCACTCTTGTGTTTTTTTTGAGATGGAGTCTCGCTCTGTCACCCAGGCTGGAGTGCAGTGGGGCCATCTCGGCTCACTGCAAGCTCCGCCTCTTGGGTTTCCGCCATTCTCCTGCCTCAGCCTCCCGAGTAGCTAGGACTACAGGTGCCCACCACCACGCCTGGCTATTTTTTTTGTATTTTTAGTAGAGACGGTTTCACTGTATTAGCAAGGATGGTCTCCATCTCCTGACCTCGTGATCCACCCATCTCAGTCTCCCAAAGTGCTGGGATTACAGGCGTAAGCCACTGCGCCTGGCCGCACTCTTCTATTTTTTAATACTCTTAGTTATTGCTTGAACTTAAAAGCAAATCTATATATAGATACGTGATTAAACAAGTATAGTAAAATGTGAATTGTAAGGTTTGGGTAGTAGACATCTAAGTGCTCACTCTAGGCCGGGCGTGGTGGCTCACACCTGTAATCCCAGCACTTTGAGGGTCCAAAGCAGATGGGTTACTTGAGGCCAGAAGTTCGAGACCAGCCTGGCCAACATGGTGAAACCCTGTCTCTATTGAAAATACAAAAAAAAAAAAAAAATTGGCTAGTCATGGTGGCAGGTGCCTGTAATCCTGCTACCTGGGAGGCTGAGGCAGGAGAATCACTCGAACCTGGGAAGCAGAGGTTGCCATGAGCCAACATATGCCACTGCACTCCAGCCTGGGTAACAGGGCGAGACTCTGTCTCAAAAAAAAAAAAAAAAAAAAAAAAAAGTACTCACTGTAAAATGCTTTAAATTTTTCTTTATTAATACAGTCCTTGAAAAATTATAGGTTAGTCTTGAGTATCATTTAAATATTCAGTTAAATTGAATATCAATTAAATGGCCAAAGATCAATCATCTTTCCTTCTTTTTCCAAAGTACCTTTATTAACTGTGAAGCACAATACTCTGCTTCACAGAGGATAAAATGGGCAAATAACAAAACTCTACTTTCCCAAAATTTGCTCTCTCAGAAAAAATGATTCATGAATGCCTGAAAGAGTTCAAGGAGGCAAGACCATGTGTGATTCATTGCCAAAATAGATAACTGGTCTTAAAAAGCATATATAGGGTTTCTTCATTTTGGTCCAAATCATTTAAGAAATTTCTTCAGTTGGTCTTGAAGAATGGGTTGGATTTGAATGTGTGAAGGAGGAGCTAAAGCATTCCAGGTAAGAGGAAAGGCAGGAGTCAAGATCAGGAGGCAGGGAGGGACAAAGCGTGTTCAGCACAGCAGGAGACCTGACTGGAAAGAACGGAGTGGGTCTGGGAATAACAGCAGGAGTACAGTATTGCACGGTGCTTCATTATTTCACACAGTGCTAAAAAAGAAAAGAGCTCAGCCAATTATGGTGTATCATCAATTATAGAATATTTCCTGATTTCAAAGAGACTAAAAAATGAAAGAATAAGATGTGACTCTCACAGATCAAAGCTGTGTGGTAGGTCGGAGGGTGTTGTGAGTGCCTTGAATGGTCGGGCGAGAAGCTGACTGAAACTATCAGGTTGGTGCAAAAATAATTGCGGTTTTTGCCATTACTTTTAAGGACAAAAACCACAAAATATACTTGATCGTGGAAGAGAGCCCTGGGTAAATAATACTTATTATCACTTACCATGGGATTTTCACACTTGTACCTTGCATATAATAATCTCAATATAATTTGTTTGAATTCTTGTTACCAAAAGGATTCTAAGCAGCTTAAATATTTATTCCATGAATGTTGAAAGGTAAATTTAATATTTTCTGTTATGCAAATTGAAGATAAGGAGACAGAAGTAGCTGCAGGTGTGAGCTGTGCATTAGGTTGGCCTGTCTCTCACTGATTTGAAGTCTTTGAAGTGGTTACTAGACTGTCATCCAGAGTCAGACTGGCTGCATCGGCATCACCTAGGGGAAGGACCTTCTTCAACATACTGGCCCCTGGCCCCATCCTGTCCCCACTGATTCAGAATTTCCAAGGGTGGGGCCTGCACATGGTATATTCCTAGAAATGTGCTAGTTAATTTTTGAGAACCTCTACCCTAAACCATTGATTAATTTCATTTTTTTACCTCATTAAATTAAGTCATTCTTTATCCTTCTCTCTCATAAGTCTTTGAATTTCTTATTAAGTATTCTATTTTGTGCCTTAATAAAGGAAAGGGGATAGTTCAGATGGTGAAAACAGTTTATAAAAGTGGGATGCAAAGTAGACTTCAGAAATCTACCTCCCGTGACAAGGTTGATTATTCTAAAAAGTCTTGTGTGATAAACTGCTCAGGTGTCTCTCTTTGTACTTCTCCATTTTAAAGCCAGTGAATAGTGAGCAATATAAATGGTACTTTGTTTTCTCTTGGTAGGCAAGGAGGGCACCATGAGCTGGCAGAGCGCCTTGTGGAAATACAGTATGAGCTGACGGACAGACTAGCCTTCTATCTCTGTGGCAGGAAACCAGGTGAGTGGACAGAGAATGACCGCTTCACATCTCCAGTCAGGAAGGTTCTAGAAAAACAAATCGAGACACTATTTTTTTATGACCTCCTCTGCTTTAACATACCCCTGAGAAAGCTGTAAATATGGGTTTTAATTTGAAAGGATAACTACAGAATTGTCAGTTACATGTAAAAGATATAAAGTTGGACAAATCTTAGATTTTTCATTTTTAAAACTTCAGCTCTAGAGAAATAACTTATTTCAAGAATCAGATTGAATAATCAAAGCAAAATTGAATGGTTACCACAGTTCTTGAACTTGGTGGGAGTAAATGCAGGAGTAAAGCAATAACCTTTGTAGTTATTTGAAAAATTCTTCCTAAGGAATGGAAAAAAAGTCCAGAAGTAAACTTTGCCAAAGCCAAGTTGGCTATTTGGGATATGGAACAGGGGGTCAGCAAACCATGGTCTGTAGCCAAAATCTAGCCAGCTACTTGTTTTATTAAATGAAGTTTTGTATTGCACCACTGCACTTCAGCCTGGGTGACAGAGTAAGACTGTGTCTTAGTTAATCAATCAATCAATCTAGCTAGCTTTTGCCAGGTGCAATGGGTCATGCCTGTAATCCTAGCACTTTGGGAGGCCAAGGCAGGAGGATTGCTTGAGCCCAGGAATTCGAGACCAGCCTGGGTAAGAGGGGTGAGACCCTGTTAGCCAGGCATGGTGGTGCACGCCTGTAGTCCCAGCTACTTGGGAGGCTGGGACTTGAGCCCAAGAATTGAAGGTGGCAGTGATCTATGATTGTGCCACTGCACTCCAGCCTGGGTGTAGTGACAAAGCAAGACCCCCATCTAAAAAATAAATGAATCAGGTTTTATTGCAAGAGAGCCATGCCCAATTATTTATACCTTGTGTATGGCTGCTTTCACATAACAACAGCAGAGCTGAATAGGTTAAGTCATTGCAACAGGTCACAAAGCCTAAAATATTTACTATTTGGCCCTTTAGAGAAAATATTGGCCAATCCCTGATGTACAACCTTCACATACATGTATGCAGTGGTTCTCCATCCTGGTTGTACAATAGAGTTAAGAGCCTTTGGTGTAGTTTCAGTTCTGGGTGACATGGAGTAAGCACACCCCACTGTGTCTCCTGCAGAATAGAACTAACAGACGTGGACCAAATGCTTGGAGCAGCTAGCTAAAGACTGAAAAGTAAATCCTAGTTGGTGGATTAGGGAACTCAAAGTGCCATCAGCTGGTGGTGTGCCTCTTTGTCTTACTTCTGATAGGACTTCAATAACAGCCTGAAACCTGGAAGTACATAATGAGTGCAAAAAAGCTTTTTTCTGCCAGGTGCAGTGGCTCACACCTGTAATCCCAGCACTCTGGGAGGCTGAGGCGGGCGGATCATGAGGTCAGGAGATCAAGACCCTCCTGGCCAACATGGTGAAACCCTTCTCTACTAAAAACACAAAAAAATTAGCTGGATGTGGTGGCAGGCGCCTGTAATCCCAGCTACTTGGGAGGCTGAGGCAGGAGAATCGCTTGAACCCGGGAGGCAGAGGTTGCAGTGAGCCAAGATTGCGCCACTGCGTTCCAGCCTGGGCAACAGAATGAGACTCCATCTCAAAAAACAAAAAAGCCTTTTTCTGGTTAAAGAGCAGGAAATGGGCCGGGCTCGGTGGCTCAAGCCTGTAATCCCAGCACTTTGGGAGGCCGAGATGGGCGGATCACGAGGTCAGGAGATCGAGACCATCCTGGCTAACCCGGTGAAACCCCATCTCTACTAAAAAATACAAAAAACTAGCCGGGCGAGGTGGCAGGCGCCTGTAGTCCCAGCTACTCGGGAGGCTGAGGCAGGAGAATGGCGTAAACCCGGGAGGCAGAGCTTGCAGTGAGCTGAGATCCGACCACTGCACTCCAGCCTGGGCGACAGAGCGAGACTCCGTCTCAAAAAAAAAAAAAAAAAAAAAAAAGCAGAAAATGGGACTCCTACAGGACAGAGAGGAAGGGGATTCCCCTGGGGTTTTTTCCTCCTCCTCCTCCCTTTTTCTGATCTCTCCCATCCAGACCCTAGGCAAGCCTGTGGCTGCAATAGCAGCAGCAGCAGTGGCAGTACAGGTTCCTAAATCTCTGAGCAAGAGGATGACGGGGGATCCTGATTGCTTTTCTTTTTCTCTCTATTCTCTCACCATCTGCCCAGGAGGCAGAACCTCACCTGGTCAGTTGCCTGCTAAGACAAAAATATTAACATTTTTGCATAAAGTTTAAAGAAGACCCAGAGTCTCATAACATTCACAGTGTCCAGGATACCATCCATAATGACTTGACATATGAGTAATTCTCATGTACTTGCAAGGGAAGGCAGTCAACAGATGCCAACCCCAAGATGACACAAATGTTGGAGTTATCAAAGATTTTAAAGCAGCTAGTAAGACCATGCTATAAGAAGTAAGAGCAAACATTCCTGAAACAAACAGGAATATAGAAAGTCTCATCAGAGAAATAGAAGATACAGAAGAGAACCAAATAGGAATATTAGAACTGAAAAATACAAACACTAAAAATTTAAAACTCACTGGATGGGCTTAATAGAAGACTAGAGATGACAAAGAAAGTCAGTGAATTGAAAACAGATCACTAGAAATTATCTGGTTTAAGCAACAGAGAGGAAAAAAGAGTAGGAAGAAAAAAACTGAACAGTCTCAGGGACCTGTGGGAAAATACTAGAATGTCTGACATTTATGTCACTGGATTCCCAATAAGAGATGAGAAAGAGTGGTGTGTGCAGAAAAAGTATTTGAAGAAATATTAGCCAAAAAACCCCTCTAATTTTAGGGCAGGTTCAGTGGCTCACACCTGTAATCCCAGCACTTTGGGAGGCCGAGGCAGGCAGATCATTTGAGGTTGGGAGTTCGAGATCAGCCTGGCCAGCATGACAAAACCCCATCTCTACTAAAAATACAGAAATTAGCCAGGCATGTTGGTGTGCACCTGTAATCCCAGCTACTTGGGTGGCTGAGGCACAAGAATCACTTGAACCTGGAAGGTAGAGATTGCAGTGAGTCCAGAATCCAGATGGTGCCACTGCACTCCAGCCTGGGCAACAGAGCGAGACTCTATCTTAAAAAAAAAAGAAAAAATCTAAATTTGGTGAAAGACATAAACTTACAGATTCAAGAAACTTAGAAAATTCCAGAGAAGATAAACTCAAATCCACACTTGAGACACATCAGAATCAAACTGCTGAAAACTAAAGTTGAAGAAAACATCTTGAAAGCAGCCAGGAGAAAGTGACACATAACATATATAGAAAAACAGTGATTTGAATGATTATGGATTTCTTATCAGAAACCATGGAGATGAGAAGGAAATGAAATAGTACTTTGTTTTTTTTGTTTGTTTGTTTGAGATGGAGCCTCTGTCGCCCAGGCTAGAGGACAGTGGTGCAATCTCGGCTCACTGCAACCTCTGCCTCCCAGGTTCAAGCAGTTCTCCTGCCTCAGCCTCCTGAGTAGCTGGGATTACAAGTGCCCGCCACCACGGCTGACTAATTTTTGCATTTTTTTTTTTTTTTTTGAGACGGAGTCTCGCTCTGTCGCCCAGGCTGGAGTGCAGTGGCCGGATCT
>NW_012110919.1:21319609-21321095 GCF_000951035.1 Colobus angolensis palliatus | reverse complement strand
TCTCGGCCTCCCAAAGTGCTGGGATTACAGGCTTGAGCCACCGCGCCCGGCCAATTTTTGCATATTTAGTAGAGAATGGGGTTTCACCATGTTGGCCAGATTGGTCTCGAACTCCTGACCTCATGATCCGCCCACCTCAGCCTCCCAAAGGGCTGGAACTGCAGGCATGAGCCACCGCGCCCGGCTGGAATAATACTTTTTTTATTATTGTTATTTTGAGACAGGATCTCACTCCATCCCCTAGGCTAGAGTGCAGTGGCATGATCTCAACTCCCTGAAACCTCAACCTCTTGAGGTCAAGTGATCCTCCCACCTCAGCATCTACAGTAGCTTAGACTACAGGTGTGCACCACTGTGCCCAGAAAATTTTTGTATTTTTTGTAGAGATGGGGTTTCACTATGTTGCCTAGCCTGGTTTTGAATTCCTGAGCTCAAGTAATCCGCCCACCTTAGCCTCCCAATGTGATAGGATTACAGGCGTGAGACACTGATCCTTTATTATTATTATTATTGTTTCTCATCTTCTTTGTGATGATAGAAACAGTACTTTTAAAGTGCTAAAGGAAAAGTGCTGTCAACCCAGAATTCCACATCCAATGAAAATAACCTTTGGAATGAAGGCAAAATAAGGATATTCTAACAGGGGAAAAAAAAATAAGAGAATTATTATTTACTTTAACAGAAATGCTAGATAAAGTTCTTTGAGTGGAAGGGAAATGATGCCAGAGGAAATCTTGGAACTTTAGGAATGAAAGAAAAACAACAGAAATGTTAAAGATCTGGCAGAGTAAGACCCTATCTCAAGAAACAAACAAAAAGTTGAAATTGTGATACATATCTTAAAGCTATAACATTGTCAGCCGGGCTCAGTAGTTCAAGCCTGTAATCCCAGCACTTTGGTAGACTGAGGCAGGCGGATCACCTGAGGTCAGGAGTTTGAGACCAGCCTGACCAACATGGTGAAACCCTGTCTCTAATAAAAATACAAAAATGAGCCAGGCATGGTGGCATGTGCCTGTAAACCCAGCTACTCAGGAGGCTGAGGCAGGAGAATCACTTGAACCTAGGAGGCAAAGGTTACAGTGAGCCAAGATCGTGCCACTACACTCCCACCTGGGCGACAGGGAGACTCTGTCTCCAAAAAAAAAAAAAATTGTCTAGTGGGGTTTTCAGTGTCATACATTTGATAACTATAACATAAAAGGGAGTAGGGTTAAAGAAATAGAATGGTAAGATTTCTGCCTTCTGGAAATGTAAAATAGGATTTCTAAGTAGACTGAAAAGTTAGGTGTGTGTACGTGTGTGTGTGTATGTGTATGTGTGTGTGTGTATATATATATAGAGAGAGAGAGTAATTTCTACCACAACCACTAAAAGAAGACTGCAGGCCTGGCATGGTGGCTCACGCTTGTAATCCTAGCACTTTGGGAGGCTGAGGTGGGCAGATCATGAGGTCAAGAGATCAAGACCATCCTGGCCAACACGG
>NW_012110919.1:21316697-21319274 GCF_000951035.1 Colobus angolensis palliatus | reverse complement strand
AAAAAAAAAAAAAAAAAAAGACTACAAAGATATGTGATCAAAAACGCTAGAGGTAAATGAAAATGGAGTATTAAACATTACTCAAATCATCAAAAGATATTTTGATTCAAAATATTCAAAAGAGAGGAGAGGGGGAGAACAAAAAACTAAGGACTAAACAGAAAATAAATAGTAACATCACAGACTTAAATCCATACATATCAATAATTACATTAAATGTTAATGACCCAAAAACATCGATAAAAAGCAGAGATTGTCAGAATGGATTAAAAAACAAAAGGGGCTGGGAACAGTGGCTCACACCTGTAATCCCAACAATTTAGGGAGCCTGAAGCAATTTTCCTAATCGTTTGAGCATAGGAGTTTGAGACCAGCCTGAGCAACAGAGCAAGATCCCTTTGCTACAAAAAATTTTATACAAAGCAGCCAGGCATGGTGGTGCATGCCTATAGTCTCAGCTACTCAAGAGAGGCTGAGGTGGGAGGATCACTTGAGCTCAGGAAATCAAGGCTGCAGTGAGCGCTGATCATGCCACTGCTCTCCAGCCTGGGCAACAGAGCAAGACCCTGCCTCAAGGAACAAACAAAAAACCATAAGGCCTAATATGTACTGTGTATAAGAAACCCACTTTAAATATAACAATATAGGTAGTAAGTTAAAAGCCAAAGGTATAAAAAGATGTACCATGCAAAGGCCCAGGAAAAGAAAGTGGCTGTATTAATATCAGACATAGTAGACTTCAGAGGAAGGAATATTAGCAGGGATAGAGAGGGACATAATATTATGATAAATGAGTCAGTTCATCAAGAAGGCATAACAGTTTTAAATGTGTACACGTCCAGCAACAGACCTTCAAAATACATGAAGCAAACTTCGATAGCACTAAAAGGAGAGAAGGTCAAATCTACAATTATTGTTGGAGACTCTGCAGTCATCTTTTAGTAATAGAACTAGTAGATAGGACATCAGTAAGGATATAGAACTAAACCAGACCAAAACCCGACTAGATCTAGTTGATGTTTATGGACTCTTCTACCCGACAACATTAGAGTACACATTCTTTTCAAGTACATATTGAACATTCACTCAGATGGACCATATCCTGGGTCATAAGACAAACCTCAGCAAATCTAAAAGAATTAAAATTCTATAAAGTATATTTTCAGACCGTAATAGTATTAAGCTACAAATAGATAATACAAATAAAACTGGAGAATACCCAAGTGCTTGGAAGTTGAACAACATGTTTCTTCCCCCCAGCCACCGAAATAGAGCCTCACGCTGTTGCCCAGGCTGGAGTGCAGTGGCAAGATCTCGGCTCACTGCAACCTCTGCCTCCTGGGTTCAAGCGATTCTCCTGTCTAAGCCTCCCTAGTAGCTGGGATTACAGGCGTGTGCCACCACACCCGGCTAATTTTTGTATTTTTAGTAGAGATAGGGTTTCACCATATTGACCAGGCTGGTCTCAAACTCCTGACCTCAGGTGATCCACCCACCTCAGCCTCCCACAGTGCTGAGATTACAGGTGTGAGCCACCGTGCCCAGCCCTGAACAACACACTTCTAACTAATCCATGGGTCTAAGAGGAAGTCTCAAGGGAAATAATATTTTCAACTGAATGAAAATGAAAATGCAGCATATCAGAATTTCTGGGATGCAGCCAAAGCAATGCTTAGAGGAAGTTTTATAGTATTAAATTCTTACCTTAGAAAAGAAGAAAGGTCTCAAATTATTCTTACTATTTTTTGAGATGGTGTCTTGATCTGTCCAGACTGGAGTGCAGTGGTGCCATCTTGGCTCACTGCAACCTCCCCCTCCCGGGTTCAAGTGATTCTCCTGCCTCAGCCTCCTGAGGAGCTGGGATTACAGGCATGCAGCACTACGCCTGGCAAATTTTTGTGTTTTTAGTAGAGATGGAGTTTCATTATGTTGGCCAGGCTGGTCTGTAACTCCCCACCTCGAATGATCTGCCTGCCTCAGCCTCCCAAAGTGCTGGGATTACAGGGGTGAGCCACTGCACCTGACCTCAAATTATTCATCTAAGCTCATCCCCTAAGAAACTTAAAAAAAAAAAGAGCAAAATAAACCTGAACCAAACAGAAGGCAGCAAATAGTAAAGAGCAGAAATCAATGAAACTGAAAGAAGGAAACAGTAGAGAAAATCGATGAAACCAAAAGTTGATTTTTCAGAAGGATTAGTAAACTCATAAATGTCTGGCAATACTGACAAATAGGAGAGAATACAGATGGAGTTGTCACTATAAACCCTACAGACATTGAAGGATAATTTTAAAAAAATACAAACCAGGCCGGGCACGATGGCTCATGCCTGTAATCCCAGCACTTGGGAGACTGAGGCAGGTGGATCACCTGAGGTCAGGAGTTTGAGACCAACCTGGCCTACATGGTGAAACTCCGTCTCTACTAAAACTATAAAAATTAGCTGGGCATAGTAGTGGGTACCTGTAATCCCAGCTACTTGGGAGGCTGAGGCAGGAGAATCACTTGAACCTAGGAGGCAAAGGTTACAGTGAGCCAAGATCGTGCCACTACACTCCCACCTGGGCGACAGGGAGA
>NW_012110919.1:21313144-21316242 GCF_000951035.1 Colobus angolensis palliatus | reverse complement strand
AGCCTGGCCAACATGGTGAAACCCCATCTCTACTAAAAATACAAAATTAATTGGGCGTGGTGGTGCATGCATGTAGCTACTCAGGAGGCTGAGGCAGGAGAATCGCTTAGAACCTAGGAAGAAGAGGTTGCAGTGAGCGGAGATTGCACCATTGCACTCCAGCCTGGGCAACAGAGCGAGACTGTGTCTCAAAAAAAAAAAAAAAAAAATCACTTTATGTAATTATCTATCATGTTAAGAGTAAAAAAGAAAAACTGTATAATCATATCAGTTGATGCAGAAGAAGCATTCAACAAACTTCAATATCCATTCGTGTTTTAAAAAACTCTTGGCAAACTAGGAATAGATGAGACTCCCTTGATCTGATAAACAGTATCTGTTTAATGATGAAAGACTGTGTTTGTTCTCAGATTGGGAGAAAGACTAGGGTGTCCACTCTTACCATTTCTCTTCTACATCACACTGGAAATCCTAACCAGTGCCAAGAGGAAAGAAAAATAAATAAAAAGCATACAGATTGAAAAGGAAGAAATCAAACTGTCCCCATTCAAATGAGATTATTTCTATGTAGAAAATCACAAGGAACCTACAAAAAGGTTTCCAGAACCTTTACTTAAACAAGATTGCAAGAATACAAGGTCAACAGTCAAAAATCCATCTTTTTTTCTTTGTTCTTTTTTTGAGACAGGGTCTTGCTCTGCCAAAAGCAAGCAGGCTCTTTGGCGCCCTGCCAAAAATCCATCATATTTCTTTAGACTAGCAGTGAACAATTGGAAACTGAATCTAGAAAAACAATACCAGTAATAAAAACTCCAAATTGGCCGGGCATGGTGGCTCACACCTATAATCCCAGCAGTCTGGGAGGCCGAAGCCGGTGGGTCACTTGAGGTCAGGAGTTCAATACCAGCCTGGTTAACATGGGGAAGCCCTGTCTCTACTAAAAATACAAAAATTAGCTGGGCATGGTGGCAGGCACCTGTAGTCCCAGCTATTCGGGAGGCTGAGTCAGGAGAATCGCTTGAACCTGTGAGGTGGAAGTTGCAGTGTGCCTGAGATCTCGCCACTGCACTCCAGCCTGAGTGAAAGAGCGAGACTCTGTCTCAAAAAAATAAAAAAGGTCCAAATTAAATACTTAGGCATAAATCTAATGAAATGCACAATACACATAGTATCTATATGCCAAAAACTGCTGATAAAAGAAATCAATGGAGACCTGAATAAGTGGAGAGATGTACTGTGCTTATGGATATGAAGACTCAATAACATGTCCATTCTCCACAAGTTAATAAATGTATAAATTTACTTCAATTGAGGATTTTTTATAGACATAGACATGCTGATTCTAAAATTCAAGTGGAGGCCAGGTACAGTGGCTTACGCCTGTAATCCCAACACTTTGGGAGGCCAAGGCAGGAGGACCACATGAGCCCAGGAGTTTAAGACTAGCCTGGGCAGCATGATGAGACCTCATCTCTACAAATAATAAATTAGCCATGTGTGGTGGTGCATGCCTGTGGTCTCACCTACTCGGGAGGCTGAGGTGGGAAGATAACCTGAACCCAGGAGATTGAGGCTGCAGTGAGCCATGATTGTGCCACTGCACTCCAGCCTGGGCGACAGAGTGAGACTCCATCTCCAATAATAATAATAATAATTTAAAAATTCAAATGGAAAAGTGAAGGAACTAGAATAGCCCAGACAATTTCGCAGAAGAATAATGTGGGAGGAAGTACACCACCCAATTTTTCGGATTTGCTGTGAAGCTCTACAGTTCTCAAGACTATGATACTGACCAAGAGATAGACATATAGGCCATTGAAACAGTATAGAGAATCCGGAGATAGACCCACACAAATATGTTCAATTGATTTTTGTCAAAAGTGCAAAGGTAATCAGTTCAGTGGTGGAGGAAGGATATTTTTTTTTGTTTTGTATTGTTTCTTTTATTTTGAGACAGAGTCTCGCTCTGTCACCCAGGCTGGAGTGCAGTAGTGGGATCTTGGCTCACTGCAACCTCGGCCTCCCGGGTTCAAGTGATTCTTCTGCCTCAGCCTCCCAAGTAGCTGGGACTACAGGCTCACGCTACAACACCCAGGTAATTTTTTGTAATTTTAGTAGAGACAGTTTCACTGTGTTAGTCAGAATGGTCTTGATTGCCTGACCTCATGATCCGCCTGCGTCAGCCTCCCAAAGTGCTATGATTACAGGCATGAGCCACTGCACCCGCCCCAGGATAGTCTTTTTTAATGCGCTGGGACAACCGGACATCCATGTGCAGGAAAGTGAACTTTAACCTAAACCTCACACTTTACCCCGAAACTGGAAAGGATCATAGATCTAAATGTAAAACCTAACACTGTAAAACTTCTGGAAGAAAACATAAGAGGTCGGGGCACGGTGGCTCATGCCTGTAATCCCAGCACTCTGGGAGGTCAAGGCGGGTGGATCACCTGAGGTTAGGTATTCGAGACTAGCCTGGCCAACATAGTGAAACCCAGTCTCTACTAAAAATACAAACATTAGCTGGGCATGGTGGTGCACGCCTGTAGTCCCAGCTACTCAGGAGGCCAAGGCAGGAGAATCGCTTGAATCCAGGAAGCAGAGGTTATAGTGAGCCAAGATCATACCAGTGCACTCCAGCCTGGGCAACAGACTGAGACCACGTCTCAAAAAAAAAAAAGAAAACATAAGAGAAAATCTTTGTGATCTTGGATTAAAGCTTTTAGCTATCAGCTGAGTATGGTGGCTCACGCCTATAATCCTAATACTTTGGGAGGCCGAGGTAGGAGGATCTCTTGAGCCCAGGAAGTCGAGGCTGCAGTGAGCTATGACTATGCCACTGTACTCCAGCCTGGGCGACAAGAGCAAGACGTTGCCTCTGCAAGGGGGAAAAAAATTCTTAAATATAACACCAAAAACTCAATCCATAAAAGAAAATATTGATACATTATACTTCATCAAAATTGAAAATTTTTGGCCAGGTGCAGTGGCTCACGCCTGTAATCGCAACACTTTGGGAGGCCAAGGCGGGTGGATCACCAGAGGTCAGGACTTCAAGACCAACCTGACCAACATGGTGGAACTGCGTCTCTACTAAA
>NW_012110919.1:21309701-21311869 GCF_000951035.1 Colobus angolensis palliatus | reverse complement strand
AAAAAAAAAAAATCACGTGAAGACAAACGCGGCATGATTAGTCATTAGCACGATGAGATGCCACAGCATAGCTATTAGAATGATTAAACTTTTGAAAACAAAACAAAAACTGAAAGTACAGATGCTGGGAAAGACAGAAAGCAACTATAACTCTCACACATTGCTGTTTGGAAAACAAAGTGATAGTGCTACTCAAGGGAAAAAGTCTGGCAGTTTCTTACCAAGTTAAACATATATTTACCATACAACCCAGCATTTCTACTCCTGGGTCTTTACCCAGAAAAAAGATAGACTTATATTAAAGAAAAACCTACATAGGAATGCTGATAGTGGTGTTATTCATTGGTACATGGATCAGGGTCCTCCAAAAGCTAGACTAGGACTGAGTCAGTAAGCTTCCTTGCAGATGGAGTCCCTGTCTGGATCTGCAAAGGCCACCTGTCCCAGCCCTGACTGTTTTATACTAATAGATTCATTTGAGCAAGGCCCAGAGCTCATCCACTGTCCCACACGGTGGGCTGATGGAAGCCTGCTGTGAGCTGATTCGGCTCCCTCAGCACACTTTCCATGGCCAAAGATCATCAGTTACACTGAGGGCAAACTAATCGTAAGGATTGAGGTGAGCGTAGGTTTCTGCTAAATGATGCCTGGACCTTTGTACCAGAAAAAAACAAACCTATAAGCCTTGCTATGGCTGAGTCTTCAGGAATTTTTAGCCAGTCTAGCAACATGACTCGTAATTATGCACAAATACTGATTGCAGAACTTAGTTTGAGGAAATAATGGTGGTGTTCCTTTACAGATCTTATCAACACTTCTATGAACAAAACTTTGACTTGGTTTCTGTTTCAGATCACAAAAATGGACAGCACTTTATAATACCTCAAATGGCAGACAGGTAAGGCCGTTGAAATACCAGTTAGTTTTGTCTATCACTAATATTTCCTTGGTTGTGTTATGTTTAAGTATATTATATTTTGTGTTTAACAAAGCCCATACATTTTTCTCTTTTATGGCTATACCATTTGGAAATAAGACGGCTGTAAGTAAACCACCATATAAAACTTAAGTTTCAAAGAGCACAAGTAGCAATTTTACTAATAGGAAAATTGGAATCAGTGATATTGTCACTGTTTTAGCCAGTTGTAACAGTATTATTTATTTATTTACAGAATACGTCTGTGTTATAGAGATTACATTATCTATGACAGGGGTTGGCAAACTTTTCTTCTCAAGGGTCAAATAATAAATATTTTAGGCTTTGTGGGCAATATGGCCCCTTTCATAACAGCTTAACTCTACTGTTGTAGATGAAAGCATCTGCGGACACTGTATAAATGGATGGGTATGTCTATTCCAGTGAAATTTTATTTCTGGACACTGAAATTTGAATTTCAAATAGTTTTCACGTTATGAAAGATTGTTTTTTCTTTTTGCCCCTCAATCATTTTAAAACGTAAAAACCATTCCTAGGTCAATTGAACAAAAAGGCCATAATTTTGCTGACACCTGGTCTATAATTGCAGATGAGTTCATTGCTACAGGAATGAACCTTAAACCCTTGTTTTGCAAGTTACCTTTGCACAGAAACTGTCAAGAATTTATGAAATGACTAAAATGCTATTCCCGATATAATATTGCCATCCCGATCCTTTACATCTTCCCTTTTTGTTTTGTTGCTTTGGTAGAGACAGAATCTTGCTATGTTACCCAGGCTGGTCTCAAACTCCGGGACTCAAGCAGTCCACCTGCCCTGGCCTCCCAAAGTGCTCGTACAGATACAAGCTACTACATCTAGCCTTGTATTTTCTTTTCTTTTCTTTTTTTTTTTTTTGAGAGGGAGTCTTGCTCTGTCGCCCAGACTGGAGTGCAACGGTGCAGTCTAGGCTTACTGCAACCTCCGCCTCCCAGGTTCAAGCAATTCTCCTGCCTCTGCCTCCTGAGTAGCTGGGACTACGGGTGTGTGCTACCACACCCGGCTAATTTCTGTATTTTTAGTAGAGATGGGGTTTCACCATGTTGGCCAGACTGGTCTCAAACCCCTGACCTCGCCGGGCACGGTGGCTCACACCTGTAATCCCAGCACTTTGGGAGGCTGAAGCGGATGGATCACGAGGTCAGGAGTTCGAAACCAGCCTGGCCAAGATGGTGAAATCCTGTCTCTACTA
>NW_012110919.1:21285043-21309163 GCF_000951035.1 Colobus angolensis palliatus | reverse complement strand
ACAGAGTAAGACTCTGTCTCAAAAAAAAAAAAAAAAAACCCTGACCTTGTGATCCTCCCACCTTGGCCTCCCAAAGTGCTGGGATTACAGGCGTGATCCATTGAGCTTGGCATATTTTCTTATATCATGCTTTTTTTTTAATGCTTCAAAAATTGTGACTTCTCACATAAGGGCCTGGAAGGTAACCTGGCAATAGCTTTTGTCATTTAGTTGGTGGACAATTTTTTTTTTCTCTTTAACACTTATATGATTGTGGTATTTCAGAAGGAGTTACTTTCACCGACTTGTTCTGTTTAGAGCTCCTCACTGACTATCGGTCTGTAGAATGCTTGGTTCTAACATGGTCCATGAACTATAATTAATATTTTTATCTCTTGGGTGTCTTAAACTTTACAGAGTTCACAAATCTGGCTTTATTTATTTGCTTATTAGCTTTGTATGTTTTCTTAGCAGCCTGGATTTGTCTGAATTGGCAAAAGCTGCTAAGAAGAAACTTCAGTCTGTGAGTATCTCTCTGTACTGGTTTTCTCTAGTATGAGAATCGGTGCACTCTGCTTATACCTACTCTCAATGCAGGTTACCTATTGCATCTGATGACTTTATTTCATACTTTTGTTTGTTAAATTAGAACCAGACCATTGCGTATACAGCAGTGACGACCACAAGGACTATTAAGTTCAGTATATTCATTGGTTCTGCTTCAGATAATCTCATTTTTCTCTGTCATGTAAAAAGTGCAGATGGCACCTTTGGCATTGGGCAGTTGTTCTCCTCAGGAGAGTTCCCTAGTTCCTCCCAGCATCATGAGTAAGTAGGGTACGCATTCCTGGGGGGACTTAGCCACGTAGGGTTCTAGAACATGGTAAATGCTGATGCTGAAATGGTAGCAAGTCCCATAGATACACTCACTGCCATTTGGATCCAGCCATACTGTAACCCTTTTTACCATCCCATGCCATTCATCAGCGCTTTTTAAATTTCTACTGTTAAAAGCTGGTGGTCTTGGCCCATGTGTGTGCTCAGAGTTTGCCGGGTCTGCACCACAGCCTCCCTTTAGCCTGTATCTTTCTTCCAGACTGCCCACCTCAGCCTTAGGAAAGGCCTAAGGGCCCAAGGCCTCAAGGCTTTGGGAAATCTGTTTCTCTGGGATTGACTTCTCTTTGTCTAGTCCTCTCACATGAAGCCTCACCAGGGTACTTCTTGCTACTTTAACCATCAAAGTATACTCCTTAGCTGTTCCCATTGCTCTTTGGATCAGAACCGAGATTCTTAACTTCTTTTTGTAACCCTTAAGGGCATCATTCAACTCTCACCTTTCAGAGATTGCCCTACTTCCCATCTGGTTCCGTGTGTGTGTGTGTGTGTGTGTGTGTGTGTGTGTGTGTGTGTCTGTCTGTCTGTCTTTGTGGATTAACATGCTCTGAGGCCATGAGCTGCACACTCAAGTCCTCTTCCAGGAATCCTCCTCTACCTGCAGTGTTTGCCTTTCCCAGCTTCCATCCCTCTGATCATTCAAGGACCTGAAATCTGACCAGTGTAGGTAGTGGCATTCCCAAAGCCTAACTCTGACATTGCAGCTTCCCTAATTTATGACTTTCTCCTCATTTCCACTTTCACAGAAGACCCTTTACTAAAACTTCATATAATACTCAGTATTAAATATTACATAAAATGAATTTATCCTTACTAGTATTTAACTGTATTATGAAATAAATGTGTTTTATGCAATTTGTTTGGTGTCTCTGTGTTCTGTATCTACAGTTTTGTGTGTTTGTGTGTTTTATTGCCTTAAGGAAGTTATAGACTAAGATGATCAGGATGATAAGCTTTGGAGTCAGACAGCACTAAATATTGTGTGATTTCCTTTTAATTACTCACAATCTGTAAGTACATTTTATTATAAATAATTCAAACCTAGATAAAAACCCACATTTTATTAGACTATCCTACATTTGCTTCACTGGAAGCTGCATGAAAGCTGAGATTATGCCTGTAATATCTCTAGCATGTGACAGGCATGAAGTAAAGACCTGGAACAGAGTCTAGTATAGCTCTCAAGAGCTGAGGTTTGGGTCAGACTAGTCAGTACATTTCTTAGCCCTGCCAAGCTTCCTAGCCTCCCTGTGCCTTGGCGTACTCTCATAGAAAAGGGAGATAAGGATCCTGCGGGGGCTGCTGACCAGAACTGCTCAGAGTGGGCTGCCACTGTTACTTGTTGACCCTCATCCTGTGGTCTCCTTCTCACAGGTGACCATGTTATCAGTGCCAGGTCAGTGTTTATCCTCCTGTATCTTCCTCCTGTCCTCCCTCTCTTCCTCCCTTCATCCTTTCCTTTCTCTTTTCCTTCCTTCCCTCCTGATGAAAAGCTGAGAGAAATATAACAAAGGCTAATGTATTCCTTGAATGAGTAAATGTTAGCATTTTCAAAGACATAAACTTGGATCTCAGGTCCGTCACTTACTAGCTTTGTGACTTTAGGCAAGCTACTATCTTCTCTGCCTCAGTTTCCTTGTCTGAAAAGTGGAACAATAGTAGTTCCTGTTTTCATAGAGGTGTTATAAGTTGGCCATTGTAGTTGTTGCTAGTGATAACATTAGCTTGTAGTCCCATGGAGGAAGAAACTGGACATTTATGAAGCAAGGTCAAGCTCCTAATCCTTCATCTTACCTAGCAACAGGCTCTTGGGGTTTGTTTTTAATTATAGTGTGACCACATTTGGGAAGATTTGAAAAATAGAGAAGGGAGACCATCCTCATTGCCATACTCTTAATGGAGTCAGGCTCAGTATTTTGGTACATTTCTTTCAGTTCTTATTTTATGTGCATATCTTTTTTAAAAACTGGAACTTAATCATCATCATAGATGTTTCTAACCTGCTTTTTTCACTCAATAATATATTGTACCCATTTTAACATGTTCCTATGAGGTCTCTGTAACCAGCACTTGTTTTTTCTCTTTTTTTCAAGACAAGGTCTCACTCTGTCACCCAGGCTGGAGTGCAGTGGTGCCATCATGGCTCACTGCAGCTTGAACTCCCAGGCTCAAGTGATCTTCCTGCATCTGCCTCCCAAAGTGTTGGGATTATAGGCATGAGCCACCACACCCAGCCTGTAGCCAGCATTTTAAATTGCTGCATTCAATAGCTTCTGGCCAGCCAATGTCTCTTTTCTGGCCCCTCTTAAAGTGTGAGGTACCATGTGTGGATGTAAGGAACCCAATAGGGAATATAACAGATTCAGCATCTGCCCTCCCAAAGCAGATGTCAGTTTAAGAGTCACAGCTACCACGTGTCAAGGTGTTTTCATGAGGCATAAAGTGCAGAGATGCGGAGCCACCCTAGCAGGGGCTTAACCTCATCTGGGCCAGGAAGAACTCAATTATCCTCCATGTGCCCAGGGAGACACTGCAGGCCGTGAGGCAGTTGTGTGCTGAAGAGTCAGGCTGGAGGAAGCTTCCTTCTGGAGACTGAAACAGTAGGACTGCTCCTGAGAAAGAGAGCAAAGAAACTCAGCCGAGGTCTGGGTCATGTTTTTGTGCAAGGGCACATTTTATCGTCACAAAACAGCATGTCTTTTGCTTTTCTTTTTTCTTTTTTGAGATAGGGTCTTACTCTATCACCCAGCCTAGAGTGCAGTGGTGCGATCTTGGCTCACTGCACCCTCAACCTCCTGGGCTGAAGTGATCCTCTGCCTCAGCCTCCTGAGTATCTGGCACTATAAGCATGCACCGGTACGCCCAGCTAATTTTTGTATTTTCTGTAGAAGCAGAGTTTCACCATGTTACCCAGACTGGTCTCAAACTCCTGGGCTTAAGCAATCCACCTGCCTCAGTCTCCCAAAGTGCTGAGATTACAGGTGTGCACCACTGAGCCTGGCTATTTTTGCAAGGGTATAGGATCGCTTACACTCTGGGGAACTGAAAAACACTCTTTAAGTGCAGAAAAGGAGGCTTACAGGGTGATATCACAAGAAAAGTAGAGAACTGGAAACTACTTCTGAGATGATGTACTTTAGATGCCTCTTAGCTCCTTAATAGCATCAGCCCTGTCTGTGTCATAGTGAAATTGCTGTGGTTGGCAGACATTTCTAGAGGCCCTGTATGATTGTGAAAATGTTACATCTGTTTAACAGTGGGTATGTACCAAGCACTGGCATTGGATAAGACATAGGCAATAAAAGGGTGACTAAGTCGCAGTTCCCTCTCGTCCTCCTGGTGTTAATCGTTGTCCCTTGTGTTCCTGATATTTTTTACTTTCAGCTAAGTAATCATTTGTTTGAAGAACTTGCCATGGATGTGTACGATGAAGTTGACAGGCGAGAGACGGATGCAGGTGACTTGACGTGGCTTTATCTAATAAGCTTCTGTTATCAGTGGGCAGTGAAAAGCTGCCAGGCTCAGTGTTTTACTAGCCCAATTTCTGCTGTCCTGATGGTGCGAGTGTCGATGTTTGCCTTTGCATGTGTTGGCTTCAGAGTGTGTTTCCCCTCATAATGCGTGAGCTGTGCCTCCCAGGAGGAGTGACACACAGGTGTGATAAGGTTTGTCTCTGGCTCTTTCCTCTGGCTAGTCTGGCTTGCCACGCAAAACCACAGCGCCCTGGTAACTGAGACAACGGTCGTCCCCTTTCTTCCGGTCAATCCTGAGTACTCATCAACACGAAACCAGGCAAGTGACTCTGTTTGGAAAGGAATAGTAGTTGGGGAATGACTGATGTCGTGGTATTTCATTTTGCCAGGACAAGTATTCTAAATTTTTCGATTGATTAAAATTTAATATCCTTTATACATATACACACACACAACCCCCAAAATGATAAGAAAAACAATAGACTATAAATAAATGACTGGGAAAGAATATGAAACAATTCACAGAAGAAATATAAATGGCTTACACATGTGAAGAAGTGTTTAACCTTGTCACTAATCTAAGAAAGCAACTTAAAAGCATTAGTGCAAGTTTTATCAGTCAAATTAATAAAATACATAATAAAGGATACTCTAGACTGGTAAGGATGTGGTAAGCTGAGCTTTCTCTTACAACAGATAGAACTTTAAATTGCTGTAGATGTTAGAAAAGCAATTTGTTTACCAGTTTCAGAAGCCTCAGAATTAAGTACATCCTTTTACATGGGAATTACTCATTTGAGAATATGCTCTAATAAAATAAAAATAGATTTATGCACAGTGATTTTCATCAAAGCACTGCTGTATGTAATAGAGCACTGAAAACAGCCAACACATCTATCAAGACGAGAAATGTTGAATGAATTAGGAAGGTGTTTTAGTCTTTATGATTAGCAGCTATATATAAGGATAGGGTATATCTATGACTTTGTTTAACTTAAAAAATTTTTTTTTTTTTTTTTTTTTCCTGAGACGGAGTCTTGCTCTGTCGTCCAGGCTAGAGTGCAGTGGCACCGTCTCAGCTCACTGCAACCTCCACCTCCCGGACTCAAGCGATTCTCCTGCCTCAGCCTCCCCGAGTAGCTAGGATTACAGGCACCCACCACCATGCCTGGCTAATTTTTGTACAAAGTCCTGACCTCAAGTGATCCTCCCACCTCAGCCTCCCAAAGTTCTGGGATTACAGGTGTGAGCCTGGCCTTAACTTAAAATTTAAAAATTCCCCTCAAAATTAATTTATTATTACTGAGTCTACTTCCAAACTGAAACAATAATAGAAGAAAAGCATTCAGTAGAACCATTTTATTTTTGCTTACCAAATAGATCTGCGTTGTGAGAACAATGCATATGTGAGAAATGCCGTAACATTTATTATGAAGTTCTCTTATATAAATGGTTTTAAACTGTTCACATGGAAAACAAGCATTAACTTGGTTTGATTATGGCTGGGATTAACTGTATTTTGATCATCCAGAAGAAAGTCTTTGCAGAAGTCTGTCAATAGTCTAACTAATTTTATGTGACTGTTTATGTATATATTTTTACACTGGGAAATATTTCCAATTGTTTTCCCACCTTTAGGGCAGACAGAAGTTAGCTCGGTTCAACGCCCATGAGTTTGCCACACTGGTCATTGACATTCTCAGTGATGCCAAGAGGAGACAGCAGGGCAGTTCTCTCTCGGGTTCAAAAGGTAACTGCTCAAACCTCCAGATATTTGTATTTTTGGCCCTCCAAATTTGACTCAAGTGTTAAAGTTATCAGCTAATTAAAGCAGTCATCAGCATGACAGCTTAAAGTTCCACAGGTTTTTGGTTTTTTGTTTGTTTTTTTACTTTAAGTTCTGGGATACACGTGCAGAATGTGCAGGCTTGTTACATAGGTATACGTGTGCCATAGTAGTTTGCTGCACCTATTGGCCTGTCGTCTAGGTTCCCTCCCCTCAGCCCCTACTCATATAAGTTTTATTGGTAGTATATTGTGATAAATAGTTTACCTGTCTGAGCCCTGGTGAATTAACCATATTTCAGAGTTATTAACTGCTACACATATTTATCTTATATATGATTTCTGTTTTGTTTTGGGACACTTACCTTCCCTGTAAAATTGCATCCTGAAATTAACCCAAAACTCTGATTTAGATCTTATTAAAGGACATGTGAAAATAAACTCTTGGCCAGGCACGGTGACTCATGCCTGTAATCCCAACACTTTGGGAGGCCAAGGCGGGTGGATCACCTGACGTCAGGAGTTCGAGACCAGCCTGGCCAACATGGTGAAACCCCGTCTCTACTAAAAATACAAAAATTAGCCAGGCATGGTGGCAGGCGCCTGTAATCCCAGCTACTCGGAAGGCTGAGGTAGGAGAATCACTTGAACCTGGGAGGCGGAGGTTGCAGTGAGCCGAGATCACACCATTGCACTCCAGTCTGAGTGACAGAGCACGACTCTGTCTCAAAAAAAAAAAAAAAAGAAAAGAAAAACTCTTCTTGATTGAAACTGCATAATATCTGCTGTTGCTTACCTACGAAACTGAGTCCGACATAATTAAAATTTGTTGCCAAAAACTTTAAATGTCTTCAGTGAGAATTACTGTGATATACAATCATAAGGAGAGCTGTGAGCATCTGTTTCACAGTTGCCCTGTTGAGTCTAGTTCAGTAGGCCAGGTCCTATCTGCATGCTTAGGAATGTCCTTCCTCTCCAGCCCTATTACTGTACCCATATTGTTTTTTTCTAATTATAGAAATTAGACATTTTTCATTGTAAGTCATTTAAGCAAAAGAAATATGTACCATAAAAATTAAGTTTTCAGTCAGTATCACATTCCCCAAAGACAGTAATCATTAACTGACAACAACTCATTCATTCTTCTTGCCTGTTCAGGAATTTGATTTTATCTGTTCAACCAGGAATAAGGAAGTTCTGAAATGGTTTATTAAATTTTGGTGAAGGCACAGTGACGAGTCTTTGGATAAGTTTAAAGTCTTAAAATGGCCTGGGTGTGGTGCCTCACACCTGTAATCCCAGCACTTTGGGAGGCTGAGGCAGGCAGCTCATTTGAGGCCAGGAGTTCGAGATCAGCCTGGGCAACATGGTGAAACCCATCTCTACTGAAAATACAAAAAAAATTAGCTGGGCGTGGTGGCATGTGCCTGTAATCCCAGCTACTCAGGAGGCTGAGGCAGAATTGCGTGAACCTGGGAGATAGAGACTGCAGTGAGCCGAGATCACACCACTGCCCTCTAACCTGAGCAACAGAGTAAGACTCTGTCTCAAAAAAAAAAAAAAAAACAACTTTTTAATTAAAAAAATAAAGTCTTAAAACAATACCAGCTCTTTGATTTGATAATTCCATTCTTAGGTCTTAACTGAAGGGAAATCATCAGAGATGTTATATGTATGTTATGTAGAAAAACACAAACATTAGAAGCAACTGAGTAATAAAGAGGAACAATTAGTCACATTTTAAAATAGTACATACTTACCTTTTTAAAAAAAGAATATGTAATTGTCTTAGTCCTTTTTGTGTAGCTATAGAAGAATACCCGAGACTGGGTAATTTGTAAAGAAAAAAGGTGTATTTGGCTCATGATTCTGCTGACTGTAGGACTGGGCATCTGGTGAGAGCCTCAGGCTGCTTCCACTCATGGAAGGTGAAGGGGTGCTGCGTGTGCAGAGATCACACGGTGAGAGAGGAAGCAAGAGAGCAAGGAGGGAGGTGCCAGGCTGTTTTCAATAACCGGCTCCTAGCAGGAACTAATAGAGCAAGAACTCACTACAAAGGCAGGGCATTAATCTGTTCATGAAGGATCCACCCCCATGACCCAAACACCTCCCTTTAGTCTTCCCCTCCAACACTGAGGATCACATTTCAACATGAGATTTGGAGAGAACAAACATTTATACTATAGTAGTAATTATATTAGATAAAGTAATAAAGTTTGATTTTGTTTTGTTTTATTTTTTTTGAGACAAGTCTCACTCTGTCGCCTAGGCTGGAGTGCAGTGGCACGATCTTGGCTCACTGCAACCTCTGCCACGCAGGCTCAAGTGATTCTTGTGCCTCAGCCTCCTGAGTAGCAGGGATTACAGGTGTATACCACCACACCCAGCTAATTTTTGTATTTTTTGGTAGAGACGGGGTTTCTCTATGTTGGTCAGGCTATTCTCGAATTCCCAGTGTTAAGCGATTTGCCCACCTCACCCTCCCAAAGTGCTGGGATTACAGGCATAAGCCACCATGCCTAGCCAACTAATGTTTTAAAAAGGTTTTGTATAACCCCAATTTTGTAAGGAAAACATATTTATGTAAATATATGTGTGCAAGTGAGTATACCACAGGTAAGTATAAATACACAATTGATCCTCATGTACACATCTCATATTTACAAATTCATCTACTTGCTAAAATTTGTGACCTCAAAATTAATACAGCATTTTCAAGGTCATTCTAAGAAATATACAGAGCAGAGAAAAAAATTGAGTCACCAAAAGCACATGTTTCCAGCTGAGATTGAACAGGGAGGAGACTCTTTGACTTCTTGTTTCTGCATTCATGCTATACACAAGTGTCTGCGGTCTATTTAGTGTCATGTTAGTCATATTTGTGTGCTTTTCACTGGTCATTTCACTGTTTTAAAATGCCCCACCCCCGCCCAGGATCGATTGAGTGCCCAGGAGGTTGAGGCTGCAGTGAGCCATGATCACATCTGCACTCTAGCATGGGTGACCCTATCTCAAAATTGTCTCCTTGACCAGACGCAGTGACTCACGCCTGTAATCCTAGAACATTGGAAGGCTGAAGTGGGCCAATCACGAGGTCAGGAGTTCAAGACCAGCCTGACAAACATGGTGAAACTCTCTCTATTAAAAATACAAGAAAAATTAGCCAGGCATGGTGACGTCTGCCTGTAATCCCAGCTACTCAGAAGGCTGAGGCAGGAGAATCACTTGAACCCAGGAGGCGGAGATCGCAGCACTGCACTCCAGCCTGGACGACAGAGTGAGACTCCATCTCAAAAAAAGAAAAAAAAAAGTGTCTCCAAGCCTGAACAACATAGCAAGGCCCCATCTTTACCAAAAAATTTAAAAATTATATAGGTGTGTTGGCATGTGTCTGTAGTCCTACATACTCGAGAGGCTGAGACAGGAGGATCACTTGAGCTCAAGAGTTAGAAGCTATAGTGAGCTATGATTATGCCAGTGCACTCCAGCCTGGGTGACATAGCAAGACCCTGTCTCAATAAAAAAAGAAAAAAAGTGGCCTCCAAGCATAGTCCTGAAGCGCTGTCTAGTGTGTCTAAGTGCAAGAAGGCTGTGATGTGCCCGACGGAGAAATGTGTGTTAAATAAGCATCATTCAGGCATGATTTATAGTGCTGTTGGCCATGAGTTCAATGTTAATGAATCAATAACATGTATTAAATAAGGTATCTTTAAACAGAAACACACATAGAACAAGGTTATGTATTGATTGGTTGATAACCCCAAGAGCACTGATTTAATATTGGCCAATTCACAGCAACTTTTTAGAACATAACTACAAAGAGGCTGGGCACAGTGGCTCACGCCTGTAATCCCAGCACTTTGGGAGGCCGAGGCGGGCGGATCATGAGGTCAGGAGATCGAGACCTTCCTGGCTAACATGGTGAAATCCCATCTCTACTAAAAAAATACAAAAAAATTAGCCTGGCGTGGTAGTGGGCGCTTATAGTCCCAGCTACTCGGGAGGCTGAGGCAGGAGAATGACATGAACCTGGGAGGCAGAGTTTGCAGTGAGCCAAGATCGCGCCACTGCACTCTAGCCTGAGTGACAGAGTGAGACTCCATCTCAAAATAAATAAATAAAATAACTACCAAGAATAACAAGAATTGACTGTGTGTGGATATAAGCGCTCAGAAAAAAACCTAGAAAAAAATAGATCAACAAATAACAGTGGCTATAAGTGATTACTTTATCTTACTTGCTTATTTGTTTCTAAATTGTATGTATTGACTGTTACTTCTGTAATCATTATATTTATGTGTTTTAAAATATTTAAAAAGTTAAAATAGGACCTATCCTTTTATTTTACTTATTATTTTTCGAGACAGAGTCTCGCTGTGTCATCTGTGCTGGAGTGCAGTGGCGCAATCCCGGCTCACTGCAACCTCGACCGTCTGGGTTCAAGCGATTCTCCTGCCTCAGCCTCCCAAGTAGCTGGGATTACAGATGCCCACCACCATGCCCAGCTAATTTTTGTATTTTTAGTAGGGATGGGGTTTCACCATGTTGGCCAGGCTGGTCTCAAACTCCTGGCCTCAAGTGATCCATCTGCCTCAGCCTCCCAAAGTGCTGGGATTACAGATGTGAGCTGCTGTGCCCAGCTGGGACCTAGTCCTTTTAAATAACCACAATTCATCACCCAGATATCATCCATCCTTTGTTTCCTCAACATCTCTGGGAAGCAGTATTAGAAGTCAGAGTTTGAGTTACCTGAAAGAAATCAGAGAGACTTTAGTTTGTGAAATCTTTTGTTCAAAGTGTATTAGATCCTGTAGAATAATCCCTGCTCCCTTATGGAATAGACACTCCTTGTAACATGCACATGTGTATTTGATTCATTCTCCTCTATCTGTTTCTCTCACTGAGATGCAGGTAATTGACTAAATGCCAATTTTTTTGTTTGTTTTTTATTTTTTTGAGATGGAGTCTCACTCTGTCACCCAGGTTGGAGTGCAGTGGTGTGATCTTGGTTCACTGCAAATGGGTTCACACCATTCTCCTGCCTCAACCTCCCGAGTAGCTGGGACTGTAGGCGCCCGCCACCACACCTGGCTAGTTTTTTGTATTTTTAGTAGATACGGAGTTTCACCGTGTTAGCCAGGATCATTTCGACCTCGTGACCTCGTGATCCATCCGCCTCGGCCTCCCAAAGTGCTGGGATTACAGGTGTGAGCCACCATGTCCAGCACAATGTTTCTATTCTTTGAGTGCCTAGGTTCTGGCTCCAGTTTAACAAGTTGCTTTCTGTTTTGATTGATATTACCTTGTAAACATGTTATAGGTATTAATCAAATTACAGTTTATCTTCCATTACCTACAGCCTTATCTTCATGACCTGGAGCTAGGCTGTATCTCTAGAAACTTGGGATCTTGCCTCCTTTATCTGACCAGTTCCTTCCTAAGCCATCTGTTTAATTTGCCCATATTTGGCAGGTAGATGAGGAATGCTGGAGTCTCTTATGTAACTGTCTACCTGGTTGAAAACTTTTTCTGTTATCTCTATATTGGTGTGAATATAACATTGCCATTTCTGTCATTTTCTTTGAGTCCTTGTGTATTTTGTTTTTGTCTTTGTTTTTGCTCTTAGAGATAGGGCCTCACTCTGATGCCCAGGCTAGAGTACAGTGGTGCAATCATGGTTCACTGCAGCCTCAATCTCCTCAGCTCAAGCAGTCCTCCTGGCTTAGCCTCCTGAGTAGCTATGTAGCTGGGACTACAGGCATGTACCATCAGGCCTGGATAATTTTTAAATTATTTTGTAGGGATAGAGTCTCATTATGTTGCCTAAGTAGGTCTCAAACTCCTGGCCTCAAGCATTTCTCCTCCTTGGCCTCCTAAAATGCTGGGATTACAGGCAAGAGCACAGCATTCAGCCCTTTATGTCCTTTAAATGGCTAAACCAAAAAATCCTCTCCATAGTTTTTGGAAGAAAAGCAGTGTTTTAAGCCTGAAGTAAAGTTGTTTGCTTTTATTGATAGACAATGTGGAGCTCATACTGAAAACAATCAATAACCAGCACAGCGTTGAGAGTCAAGACAACGACCAGCCCGACTATGACAGCGTGGCATCAGACGAAGACACAGATTTGGAAACCACTGCAAGCAAAGCAAACCGGCAGAAGGTGAGAGGCCGTGCGTCCTGTGGAAGGGCAAGCATGCATCAGCTGAGGGCTCGCCCTGCCAAAGCTGCTGTGCAGTGAGGTTGGGTTTGTTATTAGCTTAGGCCAAGCAAAGGTGCAACAAGGTTAAATGGTTTTAAAATAGGGGTCCTTGTCCCTGCATCACAGCCGTGCCGCAGTTGAGACTTTATAAAACTTGTGAGGAGTGATTGGTGTGTTTTATTCATTCAACAAGTGTTTACTGAGTGACGTCTCTGGATATGACTCTCCTGAATGAGGTCTCGTCCCTTTCCTATGAGGGTCTCATTACCTAGGAGAGAGAGAACTGCAGGAGAAGGCACAAAGTGATGTGTGTCATATGAAGCACACACAGGCTGAGGGAGTGAACAGAGAGAGAACCTATGGCTGGGAGCATCAGCAGGGCTGTGTCATAGGACGGCTCTTAAGATGCGCCTCAAGGGATGCTTGGGATTGGGGCATATGGAGGAGGCAGAAAGAAAGTGAAACCGGGGCATCTAAGGGGAAGCTGGTCATGCATAGGGACAGCCTAAAAAGGGTGGGACTCGAAGCTGCAGCAAGAGGGATATGACGCCCAACGGAATAGCGTGGGCCTCACAGGCAGTGCGGAGCCCAGGATGCGATGTCTGGGGAGGACTGTTCTGGTAGGTTAGAGAGTGGAGGGACAGGTCCAAACTGGAGCTGATGCAGGCCACCCCAGGCCCCATGCTAAGATGGTGCAGGTGGGAGAGACCTTGGCACCAGAGTGTGAGCTGGTGGAGAAGGCGGCAGGACCCCAGGCTGTGCACCGTCTGCTGACCCCCAGGACACACCCACAGAGGGGCCTGGCAATCATTTGAGAATGGATGAATAGGAAGGTAGAATAGAAAAGTCTTGGCAATAAGTTGGAAGGTTGAAGTGGGGAGATAGACTTATGGGAGATGTGTTCGGAGTTCTCCGGCCCACATGACTATGAGAAAGATGGCGCCATTAGCAAATGCAGGGGACACCCCTGTGCAGACTTCCGGGAAGCCACCTGGTTCACTCAGTCAGAGCTGAGGTTGTTTCAGGACCCTCTGTGACCAGGCCCTCTATCAACTGCCTGGCCTCCTGCCCAGTCCATCCCACATACCTGCTCCCTCTAACTGAGCTCCACTGCAGGCTGGAATGTTCTTCCTCCAGATTCATGTGACTTATTCCCTCACCTCCCGGGGCTCTGCTCACCTCTCACCCACTCACAGGCTTAACCCAGCTACCTGCTTAACATGCAGTCCCCTACCCTGCTCTGTCTTATCTTTTCCCACAGCACTCATCACCCTGAATCATACTATATATATACTCTCTCATGCTGTTGGGATATAAACACCATGGAAGCAGGAATCTTTGTCTCTTTTCTAATATATCCCAAGCACCTAGAACACTGCCTAATGTTCAATGAAAATGTTGGAATGAATGAATTAATGAAGGAATGAATAAAAGCAAAATGTGAGCGAACGAGAGAAAGGCTTACAAGACAGGACAGACCTCCTTAGACAGTCATTGTTAGCATAGATGTGTAGCCCCACTGCCTGTTCTATTGGAAAATACTGACTTTCAAATTTTTTAAATAGGATAGTGACCCTACTTTTTTATGTTTTAGTTTTACATTACTCTCAGAGGCCTTAATTTGGTTTGACTAACTTTGCAATTCATCTGGCTTGGTCAGAATTTGAAATTCTTGAGCTGTTAGTCTTTAATGTTCTCATCATCTCAGATTGTGAACGTTTTCCCCAATTTATTTTTAGAGCCTAGATTCAGATTTATCAGATGGACCAGTCACTGTACAGGAATTTATGGAGGTCAAAAACGCTCTAGTGGCTTCTGAGGCCAAGATACAGCAGCTAATGAAGGTGAATAACAACTTGAGTGACGAGCTGAGAATTATGCAGAAAAAGGTAACATGTTAATAAATGCCAGGATGGTTGATGCTTTAATCCCATAGTACAAGGAAGAATCTCAGGCACTGTGATGTGGTCCGAGGGAAGAAAAACAGTCATTGTAACAGCCTTAGAAATCTTTGGGCCAAGTTGTCTTTTTGAAGCAGGATGTATTTGGATATTTAAAATGAAATATATCCAGAGTAAGTTCCCCAGGTAGGAGAAACCTAACATCCTATTTAAGCATTTGTGCCCTTTAGAATAAACCTTGCACTATTCTGTGCTTCCTGGAAACCTGGATGGCGCTTCATGGATGTGATTCTTCCCATTGCTAGGGAGGGATGATCATACCATGGAGACAGAGCCAGTGAGAGCCCTGGGCAGGGGCATGTTTATCAGCATTCAAACCCTGCTCCCACCCTGGCAGCCCTATCCCACATCCCCACCTTATTGCTTACCAGTGTTTACTACTAACTTGTATTATCCCCAGAGCCTACGGGAGGGCCTGCTACAGAGTAGGTTCTCAAAAAATAACAAAAAAACATTTCATTTGTACTAGCAAGAGCTGCACACTGGTAAGAAGCAATCTCATTTGCTCAGCATTTTCTCATTCATTACCTTTTGAGAGAATCAGAACCGTATGAATATATTAATCCCGAAAAGGAGTGTGGTTGATGGTAGCAAGGAATACCTTTAGTAGGAGGGGGATTATGTATGCAACTCTTTATGAGAAGGCTAAGTAAGGGCATTCGAAAAATTCCAAATTTTGCCCATGACTTTGTGGGTATCACTCCCATCATTCAGTTCTAAAATGAGATTTGGACACTTAACCAGAAACAAAATGAAACATATAATCTATGTCTTTAGGCAGTCATTTGAGAAGTAAGGTTTTCAAATCATTTTCAAGACCTGAGGACATGGTATACTCCATGTGTACCTAGAGTCTTTTCAGTGCTGCTTCCTAAAGGAAAGTCAAAGAACTAAAAAGGGGCCCATGCCCCTCTACTTATTAGGGAAGGGAATTGCTGTGCACTTTTGCCTGGGGTTTGGTCTAGGATTCTTTTGATGTTGAGTTCTAGAGCATTTTTGAGACTTTTTGAAATACATGGCTCTAATGCCTATAGTAGCATGGAATGAAGAATGCCCAAGATGAGCCAGCCTTAAACGAACAGACACTTGTTCTGTGTCTCCCAGCCCTGTCTAGGGCTGCCATGCAGCTGTAAACGAGACAGACCAAGAACCCCTTTGTCATTACATACAGGACCTGTACTTTCTCTGCCTTCTTTGGAATATATTTTATTTAATGGATTATAGTTTGTCCCATTAATTGGACTAATAATTTTGACCAGGTGACTATTTCTGAAACATGCTGATTTTGCCACTGTAAATCAATCTGCTGCACATCACCTTTTAAAATCTAATAATGCTTCTTTTAGTATTTTTGGAAATCACCAGAGAGAGCCTCATTATCTCTGAAAGCAAATGTCTTGAGCTTCTTTGAGAAACGCAAAGTGAAATTATTTGCTGTTGCTTATTGATTATCTCATCAATTCTTAGAAATGCTTTTGATTTCTGAAACTATTGAATTGTCTATAACTTTTTATTTTCCCTTATACTCCTTCCAAATAAAAAAGTGTAGCCTTGTTCTTATTAAGATAAACATCATTTAAATTTATGTGAGGACATCTCTCTAAATACAGAGTACTAACATTTTTAAAAATTGAAACCAAGAACTTGTGCTCATGAGAACACATTCAGGCAAAATCCAAGCATGAAAAGTGTTAGGATAAAGTTTCAGATGTGAAGGCTCTAACTAAAATACTGCCACAGTGGCTTTTTACACAGACAAACATGTGATTAGATGCACCAGTGCCCCATTGAGGGACATGTGTCAGTTACACGCCTCAGTCCTTGAACCTTGACCATTTCACTCTAGGCCCTGGGTTCTCTAATGAGTAGTTTCAACAGGCACTTCATGCCTGTCTGTATCCTGGAATGTAGAAATGTTCAGGGCTGCTTTGTCACTTTGCAGCTGTTCTTTCCCTGGAAAGGGAATTGCAGATATGAGCTATACCCTGCCAGCCTTTGTGGGATAAAAGCAGTCTATCATTCTGTAATGGCTTGCTCTTCAAGGAAACAGAATGAGTGGTCTTTTTGTGGAAGAGGCAGTAAGTCACACTTTTGCAGCAGTTTGGCAAGATTAATATAAAGTATATGGAATTTGTTTATTTAGCAAAGATGTATTGATTTTATTTCAAAGTTAGGTAAAGTTTTTAATATACATAAAGTTGACAAAGTAGCATGATTTGTATCTGATCTTTCACATTTAACAGTTGCTTGGAAAAGATGCTAATTAATGAAGAGGAGCAACTACTATTGGTGTATTTTTCACAGATTGGTGCTTTCTAAATAAAAATTTAAAGCAACTCCTAACATTGAATGGGTTTGCTACTGAAAAAGTAATGATCTTCTGGTGCAAACAGTTGCTCGTGGACTTAAACCTTGGCACTGGTGGGGAATTTGGTCAGATTTTACAATCTCTGTCAAAGAGTAGACAGCTGAACTCACACCACACCCAGCTTATAAAATGTCCATGGAAGATGAAGGCGCACCAGAAGGGAAGGACCCTGCGCAGAATGGACGTGGTGAATGGTGTTTAAAATGCCAGATGCCAAAGAGTAACACGATTCCCTGCTGACCCCTTAACTCTAATCCATCCAGCACCATGGAGCAGCCTGCATGTGAGGAATGGAAGGAGCGTTCAGGGCCTCCAAGTGACAGTCTCTAAAATGGGGTGGTGCCAGGCAGATTAGCATGTTCAAAGCTGACACCACTGAGGTCGTGTTTTTTGGGTGACAAAGCCAAAGGAGAGAAAGGCCAAATATTCCAGTCCTGGCTGAAAGATGATCACTCACCAGACGGAAGCAAGCGTGCTGCGTGGAGCATCCATGCGAAGATGTCAATTCCATAGATAATAGGTTTCCAGTTTTCTTTGTGATATGTTAATATAGCAAACTTACCATGATCCGGTTTTCTCTCTCTTTTTTTTTTTTTTTTTTACAAAGTGCTGAATTGTTTGGAATATCAAGAGTATTATGTAATAAAAACTTGTTGATCATAATTTTTCTTGTTGGCTTTTTGGAAAGCAATAGCTGATCTGATTTTTCATAAGCTGAACTTCTGTCTTTCTTGCTTTGCAAAGCAACCCTAGTCATCTTTGTGCTGCTTCCATGGTGTCTGCTGTCATTTTTGGCCTTTGCAAATTGCTCGGGGCTCATTTGAAAAGCAAGTTACCTAAATGATGTTTTAATGATCTCGAGCTCTTGCTTGAAACAACCTTAGAATAATCCAGTATACAGCTTGCCTGCAAACATTTCCCAGCCCACCATGACAAATTTTTAAGCGGTTAGACATTTTGTTTTGAGGAAGTCCAAACCACAACTTTTCCGCGTTCATAAATGAAGCTATTTAATTTGCTTACATGATGAAGGGAGTTGATTGTGTTTCACCCAATCCAGAAGAAAGGGTCTTTGTTTGTATTGGCTTTTTACTTTCAGCCCCGCTAGCTGTTACTGCCCTTATTGTTTAAAGCTGGTAGTTGTATTCATTTACTTGGTGTTTGCTTTTTCTGCTTGCTATAAAAAAACACAGTCCCACTGCCAAACATTTCTTTCAGCTTCAAACACTCCAGAGTGAAAATTCGAACCTCAGGAAACAGGCCACAACCAATGTATATCAGGTGCAAACTGGTTCTGAGTACACAGACACTTCCAACCACTCTTCCTTAAAGAGACGTCCGTCTGCCCGGGGCAGTAGGCCCATGTCCATGTACGAGACTGGATCAGGTCAGAAACCGTATCTCCCAATGGGAGAAGCGAGCCGCCCTGAAGAGAGCAGGACGAGACTCCAGCCCTTCCCCGCACACGTAAGTAACACCACTGGCGCTTCCGCTGATCACTCTGTGTAGCCTGACTATTCTGTTCCCTCTTCTGAACCTGCAGATCCCCACACCTCTGCTTTGCCAAATTGGGCTAAGAGAGTTACCATTGTGTTTGCTGTATTAACATGTCCACAGATGCTTGCGATGTTCCCACAAGCACACAGGGCCATGGGCTGATGGTTTCCTAACCAAGTTGGGGATTCTGGCTCTTGCCCAAACTGCTACTTTTTTTCTCCCCCACATCCATGATTATTTCTCAACCAGCCAGTGTTGGAACATTTTTTGTTAAAGCTTCCTTCCTTCCCCACTTCCAAAACCAAAAGCAAATCATAAAGGTCACTCTCAGAAGGAAGTGTCGCCTTCTTGGAGCTAGACAGGGATGTGCCCCTTTAAGGACTGGAGCCCTTAGAATCCAAGATGGCTTTTCAGCTCCTCTTCAAGCAGGTGGCCTTGAGTCTGTGGCCCAGGTACCCAGGCAAGTCTGGAAGGCTCCAGGCCTCCGCAGCCTCTCCATGTGTGCTCAGTGTGCCTGCTAGGTTCGCTTCTGCATCCTGCTCCTCCCCCGTGGTGGGGGAAGTGTGGCTTTGTCATCTCAGAAAAGGAAATGTAATACTCTTCATCAGTCTTAGAAGCACTGAATTCCAGAGATTGTGTTCTGCAGCAGGTTTCTTACAATCTTATTTTGTATTGGGATACATACTGTGTTGTAAGATTTTCAAATATATTTATCCTGGATTACTTTATTATAAAAATATGTGTTTTGCCAAGATGTTACATTTAAACTTTTTCACGTGATGCTTTTTCAGAGAGGAGTAGTTGTCTTTTTGAGTGTCAAAGTTTATTATTTCTTCAGTCAAATTTTACGGGAGTTTCCAAAAAAATTCTCAAGGTAGATGCAAAGCAAGGACATGGTTTCGTAAATTAAACCCTAGTTTAATCTTGTCAGTTTTCAGTGTGCTAAAATTATAATATTGTTTTACTATAATTGGGAGTCTATCATCTCAAATTCTTTTTAAGATATTTGGGTTTAACATTCTAAGGCAGTTGATTTGATAAATTTGATGTAATGGGAATGCCATTGAACTAAGTTAAGAATCTTTTTTTTTTTTTTTTGAGACGGAGTCTCGCTCTGTTACCCAGGCTGGAGTGCAGTGGTGTAATCTCAGCTCACTGCAACCGTTGCCTCCTGGGTTCAAGCAGTTCTCCTGCCTCAGTCTCCTGAGTAACTGGGACTACAGGCACATGCTCCCGCGCCTGGCTAATTTTTTTGTGTTTTAGTAGTAACAGGGCTTCATCATGTTGCCCAGGCTGGTCTCAAACTCCTGAGCTCAGGCAATCCACCCGCCTCAGCCTCCCAAAGTGCTAGGATTACAGGTGTGAGCTACCACGCCCACCCTAAGTTAAGAATCTTATTTTTGTATAGCTGAAGACAAAATTTAGGAAAATCAGCCTTTGTTATTTTTCAGTGTACTTTCTTATTTTAGAAAAAAAATAGAATATAAAGATATCATATCAGGAAGGTACTATAACTGTACTAAAAATTAGATAGTGTATAGCAACTTAGAATCATTTGTATAGTTTCTCTTCTCACATCAGTCCTGACTGAAAAACAAATATGCATTTCATAGTATCCATTAACAAATTATTGACAAGTTTGACAAATTATGTTAGGTATTTCCCATATGGAAAAGCAGCCTTATTAAATTCAGAGTAATTTCCAGGAGGTGTTTCACCAAGGGTTTAAACATCTCTGGGGTCCTGTCACTGGTGGCCACTGAGATTGCACCACTCATGTCATGTAATATGTGGTGTTCCAGGATTCTTTTACTGAAGCTGGCGAGGTGGTAGGTTTTTGGTCTGTTTTGTATTTTCCCGAGTGTGTTTCTCTTTCCCATTCCAGATCGGGAGGAGTGCGTTTGTGACCTCCTCTTCATCTCTGCCTTCCTTCCCCTCCACACTTTCCTGGTCGAGGGACGAAAGCACCCGAAGGGTTAAGTACATTCTGAATGGTCTGCTCTCTGGAGGAGGGGCCGTGCTCCTGGGCTCTTTGTGCTTGGGCTCTGGCCCTCCTGTCCCTTGCTAACTGCCCTTCCGTCCTGCATGAGGCAGCGCTTCCTCCTGGTTTCTCACAGTGCATCAGGCGCACACTCACGCACATGCACGCTCACCCATCGAGAGCGCCTACCTTTCTGTAACCCCACACTGCTCATGTTCACGTCATATTTAACAAAGTTTACAAATCACCCTACAGCATTTATTCTGAGTATACTCTCTTTTTAAACAACCAGAAAACTAGCTGGCTGCTGGTTAGATATTATAATAGGCCAAATCTGTTCCATTTGTTCAGGGCTACAGGGCTACAGTTGTCATATTGAAACTGCTGTATGTGGACTCGCTGAAGTACTAAAATGTCATGCCTTTTTTTTTTTTTTTTAAAAACCTGTGACACATTTTATGTCAGCACCACACTTGACAAACCAAGGTTTACAAGTCCCTGCATCTTGAATCAGAATTGTAACACCTTGTGGCATTGGATCTGTGCAAGCAGCTGTTAGCCTAAAGCTGTTCACTTGTACGGGTTAGTTAAACCCCACCTACTGGTGTATAATTTATGGTCTCAATAGCAGTGCATGATTCAGTTAAGCCCCTTTTAGATTAGTCAGGCAGTAAGTATTAAGCAACTCCTCCATACACAGCGTTTTGGTAAGTCAATGAAAGGGTACTAAGGACTTAGGTGGCACAGCCCCTGTTCCCGAAGGCACTGTCGATTAAAAAATACTTGTATGCACAAAGAGTGGCACATGACTGCAACCTGGGAAAGCCGTGGAAAGAACACAAGCTTTGAAAATCCATGTCCCAGTTCTGGCTCCATCTCTTTTTGAATGGAAGGGTAATGTAAGGTAAGAGAAGGAAGGTGGCTGTGGGTAAGAAACCACCTTTACAGGCAAGGTGGGGTTTGCACTGGGCCTTTGCCATTCCCTCCACACCTAGGAATGATGGAGAGCCTTTCTTTCCTAGTTCCAGTGGCATATGGATTATCAAGGCCCTTTCAGGATTGGTTTTTTTTTTTTTTTTAGAGACAGAGCCTCATTATGTTGCCCAGTCTGTAGTACAGTAGCTATTTACAGGCATGGTCATAGCATGCTGCAGCCTCAAACTCCTGGGCTCAGGCAGTCCTCCTGCTTCAGGCTTCTGAGTAGCTGGGCCTACAGGCATGCACCACCATGCCCTGACCCTTTTGGAATTCTTTACTTCACTTTCACAGTAGTCTATTAAGAATTCTCGGCCAGGCGTGGTGGCTCAAGCCTGTAATCCCAGCACTTTGGGAGGCCAAGACGGGTGGATCACTAGGTCAGGAGATCGAGACCATCCTGGCTAACACGGTGAAACCCCGTCTCTACTAAAAAATACAAAAAACTAGCCAGGCAACATGGCGGGCCCCTGTACTCCCAGCTACTCGGGAGGCTGAGGCAGGAGAATGGTGTAAACCCGGGAGGCGGAGCTTGCAGTGAGCTGAGATCCGGCCACTGCACTCCAGCCTGGGTGACAGAGCGAGACCCCATCTCAAAAAAAAAAAAAAAAAGAATTCTCGGCCGAGTGCAGTGACTCACACACTTTGGGAGGCCTAGGCGGGTGGATTGCTTGAGCCCAGGAGTTCAAGACCAGCCTCAGCAACATGGTGAAATTCTATCTCTACAAAAAATATTAAAAAATTATCCAGGTGTTTTGATGCACACCTGTAGTCTCAGGTACTTGGGAGGCTGAGATGGGAGGATCACTTGAGCCCACCATGAGAGATCGAGGCTGCAGTGAGCCATGATTTTGCCATTACATTCCAGCCTGGACAACACAGTGAGACCCTGTATCAAAAAAAAAGCAATTATTGTACTAAAAAAAAAAGAATTCTTGATAAATTGGACTTAAAGTCTCAGCTGGGTGCAGTGGCTCATGCCTATAATCCCAGCACTTTGGGAGGCCAAGGTGGGTGGATCACTTGAGCCCAGGAGTTTGAGACCAGCCTGGCCAACATGGCAAAACCCGTATCTACTAAAAAATACAAAAATTAGTGGGGGGGTGGTGGTGCATGCCTGTAATCCCAGATACTCGGAAGACTAAGGCACGAGAATCAAGAATCCCTTGAACCTGGGAAGCGGAGGTTGCAATAAGCCAAGATTGCACCACTGCACTCCAGCCTGGACGACAGAGTGAGACTGTCTCAAAAAAAAAAGGTCTCCTGAGCAGTTCTGAAATTGAACTGTAATGTTTTCATTAAAACAGCCCAGATACAACTAAAGGACAGTTAGTGATTAAATATCTTATTAGAAATTTTGTAAGTCAAACCACTTTTGTCTACTGTGAAATTTTGTTTTTTAATTTGTATGGTAGCCTTCAAAATCATTGCAAGGACTGCTTGCTAAGATAGAGTTTTGTACAAAAATCATTTAAACTGATCACCCTGATTGTTCCTGATAGCTTCATCATGAGTTTAGATTTTTATGGCGTGTCTTTATTCAGAGAAAACTGCAAACCTATTAAATAAATTGAACCAGCACCAGCTATAAGGTAACCTTCCTATTAACAGCTTTGAGAGAGCAGCACTCTTAACCAATAGCTTTTGGCTCTGCATGCTTGTAATAATTTTGATACATTAAATGCTAGCTACACTGAAATTCTGTACATATGCTTTTGTTGACAACGATGAAGGACTTAACTAACGTGTAAGTAACTGATTTCCTGGGTGGTTGCTGCTATATGTTGTTTTCCATACTTGAGAAACATTTACCGAATGCATTTATTAGGTATGTGAGTCACCGCTCTTCTAAAATGTTTGAATGCAACTTGGTACTTTTGATCACTGAGGGTAATGCATTTGATTTGCGATTATCACATTTCATCGGGGAAGACAAAAAGATTCATTATAAAGGCCAGACGTGGTGGCTCATGCCTGTAAAGCCTAGCACTTTGGGAGGCCGAGGCAGGTGGATTGCCTGAGCTCAGTAGTTCAAGACCATCCTGGGCAACACATTGAAACCCTGTCTCTACTAAAATACAAAAAATTTGCCAGGCATGGCAGTGGGCACCTATACTCCCAGCTACTTGGGAGGCTGACGCAGGAGAATCACTTGAACCTGGGAGGCAGAAGTTACAGTGAGCCAGGATCGTGTCACTGCACTCTAGCCTGGGCAACAGAACAAGACTCTGTCTCCAGATAAATAAATAAAAAAGATTCATTATAAATATGTAGAATTTTCTGGGTTTAATTCTGTTTCTAGTTTGTTTTCCACTGAGCAGCTCTGGGCACATTTTTCAGTATAATTACGTAAATGCAAGTTTTTATCTATTGATATATGTGTATATGTATACACACACACACCTCTGTGTGGGTGTATATATAAAAACCAAAATAAAACTTAAAAGTTGGGGCCAGGTGTGGTGGCTCACATCTATAATCCCAGCACTTTGGGAGGCCAAAGTTGGAGGATCACTTGAGCTCAGGATTATGAGGCTAGGTGGGCAACATAGTAAGACTTTGTCTCTACAAAAAAGTACAAAATTAGCTGAGCATGCTGGCACATGCCTGTGGTCCCAGCTGCTCAGGAAGCTGAGGTGGGAGAGTCGCTTGAGCCTGGGAGGTCAAGGCTGCAGCGAGCTGAGGTTGTACCACTGCACTTAGCCTAGGCGACAGAGTGAGACCCCGTCTCAAAAAGAAAAGAAAAGAAAAAAAAGTTGGCAGGGTGCGGTGGCTCACACCTATAATCCCAGCACTTTTGGAGGCTGAGGTGGGAAGATCACCTGAGGTCAGGAGTTTGAGACCAGCCTGACCAACATGGTGAAACCCCATCTCTACTAAAAATACAAAATTAACTGGGTGTGGTGGTGCATGCCTGTAATCCCAGCTACTCGGGAGGCTGAGGCAGGAGAATGGTGTAAACCCGGGAGGCGGAGCTTGCAGTGAGCTGAGATCCGGCCACTGCACTC
>NW_012110919.1:21280492-21284323 GCF_000951035.1 Colobus angolensis palliatus | reverse complement strand
CTCACTGCAACCTCTGCCTCCTAGGCTCAAGAGATCCTCTCACTTCAGCCTCCCAAGTAGCTGAACTGCAGGTGTGCACTACCGCACTTGTCTGATTCTTGTACTTTTAGTAGAGATGACATTTCACCATGTTGCCCAGGCTGACCTCAGACTCCTGGCCTCAAGTGATCTACCCACCTCAGCCTCCCAACATGCTGGGATTACAGGTGCGAGCCACCGCACCTGGCCATGTAGACCTTCTTAAACCAACTTACTCAAAAGTAGCCATTCTTTTGGATGAAGCTACAGGGTTTCCATGTGTTTAAACAAAGCTCTTAGTTTACATCTGTGTCCTTAGCCACCTTTTATTGCAGCATCAATAAAACTCTCTTAGTCACATGTTTTGATTAACTTGGATGAAATTCAAGGAGTAAAGCTAGAAATAGCTCACACTTGTATTTTATAAGGTAATTGGTTTAGGTTTTAAATTAGCCTTCACTGATTTCTGTTCCAAAGAAATTCTCAAGCATTATGGGTGAAATAAATACTGAGGGAAAATAATGTTCATGAAATACTCAGAACATAGTCCCCTTTGAAGGAATAAAGTCCCCTTCGAATTTTGTCACCCTAGAAGATCCTGTGTTTAGCAGTGCTGGCATTTGTTCAAAACATTTTTAGGATTCCTCTTTTGAATCTATATCCCATTTTTGATTGCCACAGTTGCACCGAATCTTTACCTTTTAAGGGGTAGATTTGAGCCCAGGCATGAAATATTGGAGATAGCAGGAGGCAGGAGACCTGGTGCTGGGTCCTGTTTTTCTGCAGACTTTGTGGCCTTTGGTGGGCCACGCAGCTTTTTTGGCCCTTCATTTTCTCATATGGGGTTCAATCAGATAATCTGAAGGTGACTTCCAGTGCTGAAGCTCTGTGGTCATATAAGTGCCGGGATTTTTTTTGTTTGTTTCTGAGACAGGGTCTTACTCTGTTGCCCAGGCTGGAGTACAGTGGTGCGATCATGGTTCAATACAATCTTGAACTCCTGGGCTCAAACAATCCTCCCTCAGCCTCCTGAGGAGCTGGGACTACAGGTGTATGCTACCATGCCTGGCTGTTTTGTTTTGTTTTTTTTTTTTAATGTTGCCCAGGCTGGTCTCAAACTCCTAGCCTCAAGCAATCGTCCTGCCTCAGCCTCCCAAAATACAGGGATTACAGGCGTGAGCCACCACACCCTGCCTGTATTTTAACTACATCTCATTATGTTATAAATTTGAGAACTAAATGAGGGTGTGTTGCCTTGCATGTCTGTTAGTTTGTACCAAGGATGTGATTATGGAGTAGCCACTGAGCTAAGAAGAAAATGGTGCAAAGAAGGAAAGAGGCCATTTCTGGATCCAATGTTCATCTTCTACTGAATTTTCACTAGAGAGTTGGCCCCTGTCCCAAATGAGATTTGGGATGTGAAGGCCAATAGCCTAATAGGTAACAGTTCCTAGGGAAGACTCCTGAGAAGGGTTTCATGTTACCCTTATGAGGGTCCCTCTTCTTTCTTGTAGGCATCCAGGCTGGAGAAGCAGAACAGCACACCTGAGAGTGACTACGACAACACTCCCAACGACATGGAGCCAGATGGCATGGGGTACATCCACAGGATGAGCGTGCCAGGGGAGGGGCTCCCCAGGGCCAGCAGAAGCAGTTCACCACACACACCCCTTTTCTCTATTTTCAGACTCATAAAGTCTTAAAACATTCAAGTATACGCTCATAGTTTGCATGTCTTGTCATCTCACATTATTGCTGAAAGGTCTTTTTCTTTGCACCAGCATGTTATGTGTCATTAGCTGTCTGTAGTGTGTCTAAAGTCATTACCCCACTTCATCACGAAGACAACACTAGGTTACATTCTGCATTTGTACCCAAGGAATTGGCTCACCTGGGGATGGCTTTATAACCACACACTCTCCCCGCCGCAGGTATTTCCCTCCCTTTTCCCCTCCTTCACCCTTCCCATGGGAGTATACACTTCCAGCCCTGTGGTAGAGTGAAATAGCCCATTTTAGAGCCTTACCGTGAGTCTCCTGCTAGACAGGATAAAGGAAATGACGAGACCAGCCTGCTCATGCATTTAGCTGGTGCATACAAAGTGGCTCCTAGAAGCAGAGGAGCAGCTAATAAGCACCTGCTGTATTTAACTGCATCTTTAATGTTCACAGGTCAAGCCGAAAGGGACGGCAAAGAAGTATGGTGTGGCCAGGTGATGGCTTGGTACCAGACACAGCAGAACCCCATGTGGCCCCAAGCCCCACTCTCCCTAGCACCGAAGATGTCATCAGGAAGACTGAACAGATCACCAAAAACATACAGGAGCTCTTAAGAGCAGCCCAAGAAAATAAACATGACAGGTAAGCAGGACTGAAGACCCTGCTTTGGCACAGCATGTGTTATGCGCCCAGAAAGGGATGATGCCCACGTTCCCAATGGCAGCTGTTCTTAGCATGCTGCTTCAAGGTCATTGAAAACCTAACTCTACATTAACAGGCTTAAGAACAATGTCAATTTTGGTTTGGTTTGTCTTGTTTGATTTACATGGTATTTTCTTTTTTTCATCTTGTTATGAAGCTCCGAAAATAAGTGCTTCTAGAAATAGGATTGTGGCATAGTTAGGGTGGCAACAGTGCTAGTTCTAGGTAGAGGGGGAAAGGGGCTACCTTACACCTTGCTTTTGGCCATGACTATACCCTGGCCTGGCTAGGGACAAGGCTGCTGACAAAAAAGGTATCCTGGGCTGGGCACAGTGCCTCACGCCTGTAATCCCAGCACTTTGGGAGGCCGAGGCAGGTGGATCACCTGAGGTCAGGAATTTGAGACCAGTCTGACCAATACGGTGAAACCGTATGTCTACGAAAAACACAAAAATTAGCCGAGCGTGGGCGGCATGTGCCTGTAGTCCCATCTGTTCAGGAAGCTGAGGCAGGAGAATTTCTTGAACCCTGGAGGCAGAGGTTGCAGTGAACCAAGATCATGCCACTGCACTCCAGCCTGGGCAACACGAGTAAAACTCTGTCTCAAAGTAAATAAAGTTGATCTCATCATCACCCAAATCCATCTCTGCGCATGAGAGGGGAGGCTGCTTACTCTGACCAGAAGCACATCCTGTGGTTAATTCTTACCCGGAGGAAGGGAATGGCTCTTGCTCCAACTTAGCCTTTTGTTCTTTGAGAGTGAATTCTCTAAGAACTTCCGGTGAGTTGCAAACTGCTTGGGGTAACATCCTAGCTTCCCATGGTTGGCAAGATATAGACACTCATAAAACATTAGCTAAACCAGCAGAGTTCAGTCAAACCCAAGAACAATCTCATTCTTTTCATTAGGTCAGCAAAGTTTAGGACTTCAGTGAAGAACTTTCTACACGCCTTGCACAAGAAAATAGTGTTTAAGGGATGCTGTGCTGTTTACTCTTCTCTCTGTTTTCTTCTTCCACACAGACATGCATCTGGGCCTTTGTATTCCCTTTTGTAGTCCTGGCACTACTGGGTCAACCTCCCCTTTCTCTACCCTTTTTTATATGGCTCACACATCTCCCAGTGTCCTTATTTCCCACTAGGAAAGAGGGGAATAAGCCATGTTTATTGAAAGATAAGAGTTAGTCTTTTGGAGGGACTGCTGGAAGCTCCTCAGAGAAAAAGAGAAACCCGCATAACTTTTTAGCCTCCTTTGATAAAAACTGTCTAATGATTTGGCTTCTTCCTCCTTTCCCAGGCATCCTCTTCATACCATGCCTTTTGGACATGCTTGATTACAGAAAGCAGTATCCCATGGCTTTCCAAAGTACAGGCCTTTTTTTTTTTTTTTTTT
>NW_012110919.1:21273070-21279689 GCF_000951035.1 Colobus angolensis palliatus | reverse complement strand
AGAGACGGGGTTTCACCGTGTTAGCCAGGATGGTCTCGATCTCCTGACCTTGTGATCCACCCGTCTCAGCCTCCCAAAGTGCTGGGATTATAGGCTTGAGCCACTGCGCCCGGCCTGAGAATTTATATTTCATAAATTGTTCAATGCTATACTAAAATTTGTGGATACTTAGATACCCGAGATGCTTTTATTTATAATCTTGAATTGTACAAATTAAACCCATGCCTTTTTCTCGTTTTCTCTTCTTGATCCATGTAAGCAGCCCCAGCCCCTGACATTCCTGAAGTCTGGTCTTGTTTCCTGGGCCTCCAGCCTCACTCCTGCCCTCACACAGACATACATACGATTCAGGGATTATGACATACTATGCACGAAAACCTTTTTGAGGAAAGATACCAATGTGAATGAAGTTGTGAACGTGGACTCCTGTTAGAGGAGGAGAAGGCCTTCCTCATTAATCTGGGTGTGCTTGCTTTTCTGTCTTGTCGAGGACTTCCCCAAATAGTTCATAATGAGTGAGCTTTTGAGAGATGGCCTTAGGAAAGATTCCTTCTCTGTAGCAGGAGGAAGGGGTGAATTGTATTTCTCAAAAATGAAACCATAACCAACAGAATATAAAACTCTTCACTGGCCAGGCATGGTGGCTCACGCCTGTAATGCCAACACTTTGGGAGGCTGAGGCGGGTGGGTCATAAGGTCAGGAGTTCGAGACCAGCCTGACCAACATGGTGAAACCCCATCTCTACTAAAAATACAAAAATTAGCCGGGCGTGGTGGCGCAAGCCTGTAATCCCAGCTACTCAGGAGGCTGAGGCAGGAGAATTGCTTGAATCTGGGAGACGGAGGTTGCAGTGAACCAAGATTGTACCACTGCACTATAGCCTGAGTGACAGAGCGAGACTCTGTATCAAAAAAGAAAAAAAAACAAAACTCTTCAGTGTGGTTCTCAGTCACTGTGATATTAACACACAGTTTATTAGTATGCATGATACACATGACAGCTGTGGACATTGCTTTTTTCTCTTTCTGAAATCTGTGTGACCAGATGGGTTGTTGCCCCTTCACATTTACAAGTTAACTCCTTATACGTTGGAACTTTTGTTATTACATGGTTTATAATTGTAATTGCTCACAAAGATAAAAGTCAAGATTTCCCATGAAGGCATTTTTGGATAATATAAACATTTTCTTGAAATGTAATGGTTTAATTTAAAATGTAGGCAGTCTTTTTTTTTTTGGGATGGAGTCTCGCTCTTGTCCGCTAGGCTGGAGTGCAGTGGCATGATCTTGGCTCACTGCAACCTCTGCCTCCCGTGTTCAAGCGATTCTCCTGCTTCAGCCTCTTGAGTAGCTGGAATTACAGGCATGCGCCACCACGCCCAGCTAATTTTTTTGTATTTTTAGTAGAGATGGGGTTTCACCATATCGTTCAGGCTGGTCTCAAACTCCTGACCTCAGGTGATCTGCCCCCCTCGGCCCCCCAAAATACTGGGATTACAGGCGTGAGCCACTATGCCCAACCAACAGTTTTAATTATAATAGTTTTGAAACTAGATTTATTACAAAGGGGAAGTACGTAAGTTGCTTATGACAATCTATTCAGAAGCCAACTTCATGGTTTAAAAAATGGGGAAAGGGCCGGACGCTGTGTCTCTTACACCTGTAACCCCAGCACTTTGGAGGCCGAGGCAAGAGAATCACTTCAAGACAAGGCTGGTCAACATAGTGGGACTCCTCTACAAAAAAATATTTAAAAATCAGTCAGGCATGGTGGTGCATACCTGAAGTTCCGGCTACTTGAGAGGCTCCAGTTCTAATTTTAAGGATTTTTTTCAGTCCTTTATTTTTCACTTCTGTGGCCTTTTGCATGGAAATCCTTTCTCTTTCTAGAAATCAAGACAATGAAACACATGAGAAGTCGACATGAGGAGGGGTGAATTATGTTTCTGTACTGTTGTGTGGCCTTACCTGATCAGGAGTGTATGTTGCCATATTTCATACCTGGAGACTTTTCATCAGATTGAACTTTCAGGAAGCAATGGGAGTCCTGCTTTATAACCATGTGCCCTCTGGTGGTGTGGGATGCCCAGCTGGCTGGCTACAGCCCCAGCCCCTTCATGAAGGGGATATAAACACAATCTATCCTAGCACTTGAGTACTCTGCCTCCGAATCATTTTTACTGTCATTGAGTAACTTCTTCAATATTCTTGCAGTTATATTCCCTGCTCAGAGAGGATACACGTAGCTGTTACAGAAATGGCAGCATTATTCCCCAAAGTAAGTCACTTGCTACTCACTTGGTTTAAATCCTTTTAAATGAACAGCAAGAAATTTATGACCTGTATATTATATTAGCTTTTTTGTAGCATATGCAGTTTTAAAATATACAGTCGTATAGAGCTTTGAAATATTTTTGTTCTGCATGAATGTTGATTTAATAAGACAAGGATATACAAGTCATGTGCTAAAAGGCAAATTTAAAAATTTTTAAATTTATAGGATTTTCTGGAATATTTTACCCACATGGATTAATATTTTTCAAAAACTACCTCAAAATACCACATACTACTAAAATTACCCTGCAGGCACTTTGACCTTTGAATCAGAATATTTTAGCATCTCTTATGCTGTGGGCTGTGACGCTTGGAGTGTGTAAAGCACCCCATTGAGAAAGGGCAGGACCAAACTGCCTTTCACTCCGGGGAGCAGCTTGGTTTGCTTTAAAAGAATGTTTGTCCCCTGGTTTTGGATGTCTGCCCTGCAGTTCAGGGTAAACGGTTGTCTTCTTCCTTTTAGAAACCCAAGTCTGACATGGTGAGGACTTCCCTTCGTTTACTGACGTCCAGTGCCTACCGATTGCAGTCAGAGTGCAAAAAGACCCTCCCAGGGGACCCCGGCTCACCCACAGATGTCCAGCTGGTCACTCAGCAGGTCATCCAGTGTGCGTATGACATCGCCAAGGCTGCCAAGCAGCTAGTCACCATCACCACCAAAGAGAACAACAACTGACAAGGGCAGGGTGCTGCCTCCTCTGTTTTCTAGGCTTTATAAAGTCCAATTTCAAATTCAGACACAGAACTCTCCAGATTTCTACAAAAAAAAAACATTTAATGAGGGTTTAAAACTTTTTAAAAGAAAACTCAGTATTATTTTTGCATGTTTTCTAACCAATTTTCAACTATTTAACCCACTTGCCTTATTTTGTGCCTATTTGCTGGTTTAGTTTCTGATGTTCGGTTGTGTTGTCAATAACTGTCGAGTTGATCACATACATCCAAAAGAATAGTTTCATTGTCTAAAGTTTGTGAAAACTTTTCCATCCCTTAAAACTCCCTGCCTATGGCTAAAACTATAAATGAAATTTTTCATAAAACATTTTCTTGAGAGAGTTCAGTTTAAAAAAAAAAAAATCAACATCATTTGTTCCCTACCAAGCATTGTGCAATAAGTGAATTTCCTGGCCTACTCAGAATCTCTAAGCTTGGGGTATCTCCAAGCATGTATGTAGAGAAAGGACTTTGCCACTTTTTAAAACTAGTGTCACAGTCTCTCTTGGGAGGAAACAATGAATTGATCCATTTCTTCCCAGTGTTTTACCCTGCTAAATGTTTTGTTATTTAATGTTGTTATCTCAAGCTCCTATCTCTTGATATTTTCTTGTCATCTTGAAGGCCCCATGGAATGAGATAAAGCATTGACCCTCCACAGGACATCTCATGAAGCCATGTTCAGGGTAGGAGCTCCACACACATCGCCACCCATTGTCAGGTGCTCTCCCTCACCCCTATAAGCCAGGCAGTTTGTTCAAAACCCGCAGCAAAGAGAAGCATGAGTCTAACACGCCAGAACTCATTTTGTGCCACCCATTCAGGTATCACTACCATGAACTGTAGGGAAAAGAAATCACCTATTCCCTGACATTGTGTTGCACCTTTCATCCAAAAGTCAGCTTGCTTCTCTGACCACTTACAGCTTTCTCACATGAGTTGCTTCACATTTTTCATCATCTTTAAGGACTTCTTATAAGGAAAGATATATCGCAGTCATCTGAGTTAGTTTCTCCTCCATCACCTCATGAGTACTTAAAAATTAGACATCAACGGCCAGGCGCGGTGGCTCAAGCCTGTAATCCCAGCACTTTGAGAGGCTGAGGCGGGCGGATCACGAGGTCGGGGGATCAAGACCATCCTGGCTAACATGGTGAAACCCCGTCTCTACTAAGAATACAAAAAAAAAAAAAATGAGCTGGGCGTGGTGGCAGGCACCTGTAGTCCCAGCTACTTGGGAGGCTGAAGCAGGAGAATGGCAGGAACCCAGAAGGTGGAGCTTGCAGTGAGCCTAGATCACGCCACTGCACTCCAGCCTGGGCAACAGAGCAAGACTCTGTCTCGGGAGAAAAAAAAAAGTTAGACATCAACTTTCAAGAATTCCTTAGAGAGTGTGCTTTCAGCTGGCTGCCTGCTACCCTAAAGCTCTGAAAAAGTAAGGCTGAAGTGCTGGAACATGCTCAGACTATTTTTTAGTTACTAAAAAGCCCCTTCTTGTTCTGAATGTGAAAGCTCTTCCCATTCCTGCTTACTGCAGCCATTCTGTGTGTGTGGTTCAGATCCTGGCCTAGGGCTGGTGATATGGATGCGTGAAGGGAGCCAGGTACATGGCAGTAAGGCAGAGGAGACTACGGGGAGCCCACGGCCCACCCGGTAGGGGCAGTAGCCCCCAGCTCTACTCCTGTTGCCATGTGGAAAAGTGGGCCTAGGATGGCCACAGCTTTGATTTTTCAAGAGATAAGAAACCTAGATTTTTTTTCGGTGCCATCTCTCCATTTATAAATGCTGGCAACCAATTTGAACATTTTCAGAGGCTATGTGCAGGTGAGCTGTGTCCTCTAGGCTGACAGCTCACAGTCCCCACCCCAGGGCCCTGTAAGCTGTGCAGTGTGAAGGCCTGGCTTCCCCAGACACACCTGGAGCAGCCTCTGAGTCTTACCCATAATGGAGCCGGCCTACCCTGTGTGTTATGTTGCTGTCGCTCCTGTTTTTCCCATATGTTCTGTCCCATAGTGGTCATTCACACATGTGAAGAAGACACAAGAATCAAAGTACAAGTTGCCTCAATACATGCTAATAACTCAGCCTCTATTTTCACAGGACTGATTCACGCACACTTTTATAGCTTGACCGTATGCTGTCATGAAAGTAGCACCCCGACGGTGCTTGCTTTACTAAGTCACCGTGTGTGGATGCTTTTGTTGCGTTTTGCTACACTGTGAGTAGCATGGGAAAAGGGTCCACATCTCCAGAAGACTCTTCCACTTGTTTGTCCCACAGCCCTAAGTGCCACATTGCTGTTGGTTGCTCCTGGGATGCCTTCTAGAAGAGGGCCTCCTACCTTCAGTGCAGGTGCCATCTGATAGCCTTTTCTGCAGGCTTTGTGTACTTAGCTGATCCTCCTTTTTCTTGCAAACCCCTGCCCCTGCTGTCCCAGGGAGGACAGGCTTCTGTAGAGGCTTCTGGGAAATGAGCTGTCTGCAGGAGGTGAAGCAGTGTGTTCCTCGGAACGTTTGAGGACCTGCAATAGAGGATGTCTTTATGGCCCTAGAGAAAGTCAAGGAATATGGGGACCAACAAAGCACTTCCAGTTATAAGAATATCTCAGAAGAGTGCTCGGTTAGCCCACGGTGCCAAAACTCCAAACAGAAGTTCCCCGGTGGAATGATGCAGCCATTGGAGGGCTGCAGGTCGTCCTCTCCCTATGTACCCTGCCCATTTCCTGAGCCTCATCTGAGATCTGGTGTCAGAGTTCTCTGCTCCTGTTGGCAAATCGCACCTTGTCTGAACATTTGTTCCAGCCACCTTTTGCACATGGATTCCATACCTTGCACTAGCAATGTCTACCTTTGGTAACATCGTTTTGTTCACCCTGTATTCTCAATGATCCCTTCCTCCTCATATCTCACCCTTCCCCTGAAGCCGATAGGGCAGAGGTGCACTTTATGAAACTGGCACTTGGCTGAACAGAAGGAAACAGCTGTACCCCTAAGCTCCTTTCACAGAAATCGTCATCTGCCTTGGAATGCAAATAGTTCTTATTTGCCAAAGAACAGTGAATTGGGCCCAAAGATCAAACACAGCATTTCACGTAATCGGAATTCTAAATGCACAACTCAGGAGCTGTGCACGGCTCCTCAAACGATTCAGTTGCAGAATCGAGAGCAAAACTCACCTGTTTTTGTCCTCAGTGGCACCCATGAGCTTTCCAACAGTATAATTTTCTTTCTTTCCTTGTCCTGGTTGAAGGTAACGTGTGTTCCTAGAAAAGAAAATGCTGCATAGGAAAACTGAGATGCCTTTTATTCTAACATGTTTGATCCCTGTCACTCATTATTCTGTACTTTTTATTGTACATTCTATTCCTGTAATTATCGTGCCCTTTAAGTGTTGTAAAATCGTTTTGGAATTTGTGCCTGCTAGTTACGCAATAAACAGGCTCTACAAAGGTGTTTGTGGTAATGCTGTGCTCCCCATCACTTATTGATGTTTCCAGATACTCTGTAAAAGGTCTGAGGAAATTCTCCCAAAACGCCATTATTAGTGAGATGCAGTGTTTCATATGCTTTGG
>NW_012110919.1:21249439-21271870 GCF_000951035.1 Colobus angolensis palliatus | reverse complement strand
GATTACAGGTGCTTGCCACCACACCCAGCTAATTTTTTTGTATTTTTAGTAGAGATGGGGTTTCACCATGTTGGTCAGGCTGGTCTCAAACTGCTGACCTCGTGATCCACCTGCCTCAGCCTCCCAAAGTACTGGGATTACAGGCGTGAGCCACCGCGCCCAGCAAGTTCAGTGTCTTAAAACCACTGGTCTTTTTTATTATTATTTTCAGAGAAAGGCCCCCTGTGCAGGTTCCTAGGGGAAACTGGTATAGATTTGCATGGGGGTTCATCAGGGCTGCCCATGGTCACCAGTGATTGTTCTCTGGTTAGGTGACTTGGGATTCTTCTCCCAAATGGAAGAAGGGTGGGGTAGGGCCTAAGCACCACGGGTGCTTTTCCAAGTGAGAAGTCGGAAAGATGCCACGTCCTCACTGTGATCCCGCTTGTCCAGGGGATGTCTGTGCAGGCTTAGGACCAGTGACTCACACAGCTCACACCCAGAGCAACCTCCTCAGGCAGGAGGCTCAAAAGAGTCAGCAGCAGGCCCCCTGGAATCCTGGCCGGCTCACCAGGCCGAGCCCCTATAGTCTGGTTCAGCAGCTCGGGGGTGGGGCCCAGGAGTAGGCATTTGCAGATAAGAAACCCAGGCTCGGCCCTTGGAGCCCAGTTCATGTTGGAGCAAGTGAGGGCACTGAGCCTGTACTCTTAACCCCAGGGCTCGACTGGCACAGGTGGATGTCCAGGCCAAGGACAGCAGGCCTTCTGGAACCAGGAGAGGGTGAGGAACGGCTGCGACCCTGGCAGGGGTGTGGTGGGAAGGAGGTGTGGAGCAGAGACTTGGGGGCTCCCACCTCCTCCCAGTCCTCTTTTCTGGGAGGGTCAGAGCAGGGAGGCCCCTGGGGGTGCTGCTTACTGTGTGGTCCTCTCTTCGACTTGGGAGGAGGCTCACAGGAATAGAGCCTGGGTGACCGGGTTTGCATTTTGTCTTTCAATTCCTTACTTCTGCCACAAATATGTCTCGTCTTTTCTGTTTGTTTCAAATTGAGATCTTCAGTAACCACTGCTCAAGTAAGACTCTGAACTCTGTGTGTGTGGAGGACGCTGCCCAGTTCAACTGCTGGAGTGATTCGAGGAGCCTCGTTCACAAGCACAGTGACTTTCCCCACGGCAGCCCTTCTGAAAGGAGTGGCCCTGTGCCTGCTGCCAGAAGCAGAGACCTTCCTTCAGGGGCATGGCACAGGCTGGTCCACCCCATCCCCAGAGTTAAGGGAGAGCCTCCCAGTCCAGGGAGTGCTGGGGAATGAGGCGCAGCTGGGAGTTGACCTGCTTCCACCAGAAGCAATGGAAATCCTGCCCAAGTCCAAGTCCAAAGGCAGAGAGCCGTGGCCAGGTCCACCCCAGGCAGGTGGACTCCTCAGCAGCATCCTATTGGCAGAAACAGTATAGCCTTCTGAGCTCCATGCATTTTTTTTTTTTTTTTTCTGAGACGGAGTTTCGCTCTTGTTGCCCAGGCTGGAATGCAATGGCGTGATGTTAGCTCACCGCAACCTCCATCTCCCGGGTTCAAGTGATCCTCCTGCCTCAGCCTCCCAAGTAGCTGGGACTGCAGGTGTGAACCACCATGCCTTTTTTTTTTTTTTTTTAGACAGGGTCCCACTATGTTGCCAGGCTGATCTCAAACTCCTGGGCTCAAGCAATCCTCCTGCCTCGGCCTCCCAAAGTGCTGGCCTTAACTTTTTCACATGGCAGGAACATTTCTCCATAACTTTTCCATTCCACTTTAATGCACTGTATGACATCCCAAGCTCAAACAGCCTTTTGGTGTTGGACGTCTAGGTTATCAGTTGCTGTTACCATACTAATGCTGTGAACAACATCTTTGTACCAATCTGGTATTTCCATCTCCTGGGTCAGAAGGCAGAGCAGTACATTTCCAGAAAGTTCTGCAGGGCCGGTCAGGACAGGGTCTTGTAGACCAGGGAAAGATTTGGCTCTTGGTACTAAATGCAGCAGCCACTGAAGAAGGTGGACGATTCTCATTTCAGGTGTGTGTTTGTAAATGATCTCTGTACAACGAAGGAAAAAATGGGCTGGTTTGGTGACAGGAAGGGTGGACGTGAAAGCAAAGTGGATGGCCACAGGTTCAGGAGGCCAGCAGGACCCGGTGCCCTCGGTCTAAGGCATAATCAACTGGCAGAATAGATGGCATCACCAGGCACTTATCTGAGAACACTGGAGAAGGGCTAGATGTGTCTGGGTTTTTTTTCTGATGGGGGTCTGGGGGAGATCACTCATTAGTCTTGGCTATGTTGAGCTTGAGGCGCCTTTGAGACACCGTGGAGATGTCAAAGTGGTAGAGACATCAGGATCTGGACTAGAGCTGCAGAGCCAGGAGCTACTGATGTGAGGATGGCAACAGAAGGCAGAGGCCTGGCTCACATCACCTAGGAGGGCCTGTGTGGTGAGGCCTGGGTCCAGAAAACTAGCACTGCTCCATTACGACCAGCAGAGACCATAGTAACTGCAAAGTACCCACAGAACCCATGTGTATCAGCAACCCCGATGGATCAAGAGCTGTACATGTGAGCTGGAAGCCAGCATCGGTGGCCAGCTACTTAGGGCCAGATGCTTGGTTTGTCTCAGGAGCCAAGAGTCAGCGGCAGGAACTGCAGTGCCGCACAGCTTCAGCACCGTCACACGGGGCACCCCTGCCCGCCAGCCTCCTACCGTAAGTGTTTCTAGATGGAAATGGAGGAGGGGGTGTTTAGGGGAAATGAAGAAAAGGAAGCTGCAGTGTTTAGATCAGTTAACTGGGAGAAAATGAGAAAAGCAGCTCTAGGGCAGCATCAAGGCAGCATCCTGACATAAATCCAGGCTTTTCCATTGTGAGCCTGATGGCTGTAATGTGGAAAGTGGTCCATTTCCAGTCATTTTGCTGGAGATCACCTGGAATGCCTGCACTGGAAGTTATGTGCATGGAGGATTCCAGCAACTCCATTTTAATACAAAATACCGAAAATCAAACAAGTGACCATGAACAAACGAATGATAGTGAATTTACAGCTACCAGGGCGGTAAAAAAACTCCAGCTACCTGCTGAAAAAACCACGGATGTATCCTTTGAGGTAGACGTTGTGTTCTGAGTGATATTAAGGCATCAAGTAAACATCCCTCTAAAAGGAAGACATTACAATGTAAAACCAGTTCCCTAAAATCCAACTCCACAGAGCATCATGGCTGAATTCAGTCGAGGTCATCAAGAACTACTAAGGCCAATGTTTTTAAAGGCTTTACAATATCTTTTAAATGATTGCTCTATTTTATGAACACCAAAAACTACCTAAAAAGCCCGATGAAAAAATCATATCCATAAATATGGATGTATAGACTGTATGTACTGCACAAACATCTCTTCAGCCCCGTGACAGACACACTGGCTGTGTCTGCCAGTGACGTCTGCTCATCCGTGCGTCCGATTCCAGCGTCTGACTCTTGTTCATGGTCAGCTGTGACTTCCCAGGCCTAGTACCTTCCCTAGCGAGAATGTGCTGAACGAGGAGCAGAAAGCGAGGGTTTTTTTGTTGTTGTTGAGATGGAGTCTCGCTCTGTTGCCTCGGCTGGAATGCAGTGGCATGATCTCGGCTCGCTGCAACCCCCACCTCCCAGCTGAAGCAATTCCCCTGCCTCGGCCTCCCGAGTAGCTGGGACTACAGGTACCCGCCACCACGCCCGGCTAACCTTTTGTATTTTAGTAGAGCCAGGGTTTCACTATGTTGACCAGGATGGTCTTGATCTACTGACCTTGTGATCTGCCCGCCTTGGCCTCCCAAATTGTTGGGATTACAGGCATGAGCCACTGTGCCCAGCCAAGTTATCACTTCTGTATCAGCGCAAGAAGTATCTCCTAGCAGTGGTTTCAGCACCATCTGTACTGAAGGAATGGACCTTTGTAGAAGAATCTGCCAAAGAATAACCTAGAAACTACTTATTTCGAGTCAGTAGAAAAAGGTGCTTAGCAACAATAAAACCCATCTAGGTATCGGTAACTACAATACAATAAAAATACAAAATGCAAATACCCTGGGCCCAGAGGTGTATGGGCCACAGTAGAAATAGTAAGACAGTGGAAACTTTAAGTTTAGAAAACAAATTATTGTGGACCACTGCAGAGCAGAAACATTTAATTAGGGCAGTGTAACATAATTTTAATACTAATGATTACCACCAGGCTTCAAAAACAAAAAATTAGGCTGGGCGTGGTGGCTCACGCCTCTAATCCCAGCACTTTGGGAGACAGAGGAGGAAGGTGGATCACTTGAAATCAGAAGTTCCAGACCAGCCTGACCAACATGGAGAAACCTTGTCTCTACTAAAAATACAAAATTGGCCAGGTGTGGTGGATCACGCCTGTAATCCCAGCTACTCGGGAGGCAGAGGCAGGAGAACCACTTAAACCCAGGAGGCAGAGGCTGCGGTGGGCCGAGATCACGCCACTGCACTGCAGCCTAGGTAACAAGAGTGAGACTCCGTATCAAAAAAAAAGAAAAGAAAAGAAAAGAAAAAAATTCAGGCCAGGAATGGTGGCTCATGCCTGTAATCTTAGCACTTTTGAGAGGCTGAGACAGGAGGATCACTTGAGCCCAGGAGTTCGAGACCAGCTTGGGCAACATGGCAAGAGCCCTGTCCCTACTAAATTAGCCAGGACTGGTGGCACACACCTGTAGTTCCAGCTACTGGGGAGCCTGAAGTGGGAGGATCACTTGAACCTGGGAGGTGGAGGTTGCAGTGAGCTGAGATTGCACTGTTACACTCCAGCCTGGGTGCCAGAACAAAGCCCTGTTTCAAAAAAAAAAAGTTTAAATTCAGTTCACTGTGGTTCCAATTGAAAGAAGGGAGAAACTATTTTCCTAAGAAAAATGAATATAACCTATAAAATCTGATCAGTCATAGAAAACAGCCAAGCCTGTATGTGGGAGATGTGGATTAAATCAGTAAAAAGCCTGTCACCAACAACGTACTTTACAGCAGTCAATCAGAGAATCCATGACAAAGCCGGGAAGCCATGCTGTCGAAGCAGGATCTTATTTCACAATTACTGCAATCTGAAACGAGGAACGCAAGAGAGAGCATGCGTGATGAATGCGCTGCTCAGGTGATCAGAGCCAAAGAGTTGGAAGAAAATGAACAAGAGATGAAGGACATGGTTTGCAGCTCAATCTGTTTCTACAGCACAATGGAAGTGAAAGATAAGGCAGCCCTTAGACTCAGGATTTTTAATAAACTCTGGTTTTTAATAACCATGGAACAATGCCCTGTAATTAGCTGTAATTTATGGAGATGTGGAATCTTGAACACAATGTGATGAAAACTAAACCTCAGAGGAAGAGTATAGTAAAAATACAAGTCATAATATTATCGCTGCTAGGAACTTGTTCCTGTTTGTAGAAATGAATGGCAACCTGTATCACACTGATATAATGGTGGGAGGGATTTCTGGCCAGTCTGTGGTTCCGAGTCTCATCTAGTTTCTTCAGGTTCAGTGCTTCTCCCTCTGGGCACATATATCCCAGAAGGCTACGTGTAGCCAAGACATTCCCAAGACACTAGAGGCCCCACGTGTCACACCCCTGCCTTTAAAAGGTTAGCCAACCAGGTGAACTTCTAAGGTACCTTTTTGGTTTTAGAGATGGGGTCTCACTCTTTTGCCCAGGTTGGACTCGAACTCCTGGGCTCAAGCAATCCTCTTGCCGCAGCCTCCCGAGTAGCTGGGACTACAGGCACGTGCCACCACACCCAGCTTGAGGTTCCTTTTGGGGCTTGGTAACATACATGTTGGGATCAGTCACTCACAGACAATGCTCTATGGAAATTCTACCGAAATGCTTCCTGAAGGAGGAAAGCCTTATCTCTTGCCACTTTCTGGAATGCGTCCACGGACGTCAGACTGTTCCAGGGTTCTAGTTTGTTCACAGTTCTTTTCTTCCGGAATACAAAAGATGTAATTCTTTTGGGACCACGAAATTAATAAACTCTGAAATCCACTAAACCAGACTAAGTTTAAATGGCAATTTTAAAAACTGAAAAGCTTTCCTCACATTTCTAGAGTCAACACTGGAGGTTGACAATTAAAGGTGAGACAACAGGAAACCACGTGCCCCATCACAGGTACAACCTGTGGCTCTTAGTATTGACCTTGAGTTGATGCGACTGTTAATACATTACAAGACTATGCAGCAGCGCCGTAAACACGTGCCCATTTTCAAAGACCCTCGCTTGGGTAAGAAAGGCATGAAAGGGCCTCTCACCAGGTCTGCAGACCACAACACCTGATGTCTGGCCAAACCCTGGATGCTTTCAGTGATGAACCTGAGCAGGCACTGCTGAGCCGCCCGACAGTGCCCCGGGCACCGACTATCACAGAGCCCTGTAAGACTGCCTGGCGGCTGGGATCAGAAGCCTCAGCATGCCTTGTTCTCTGTGCTTATGGTACCCATGAAGTCAGTTCCAAGCAATTTTTGGATGTCCATAAGGCTGAGAAAAGAAAGAAAACACAAGAGTGATCAGATCAGCAGTATCTGGAGCATGAGGAATTAGCCTTGTTTTAACTACAAGCTAAAAGAACAATATAAACAGCTGTTTCATTTCCAGCTGAAAAAGTCCGACCCTAAGCCATAAATGAGGCACTTGATAACTTTTTAGTTTTGAGTACTAGCCCCAAGAAACACTTTCACATATGATCTGTGAAACCCTGACCCCCACACTCTCATTGATCCATGGCCAAGTGGGTTTAGGAAATGCTGCTCCCTGTGCCTGTGAGAGTCAGTGTATGAGGGCAAGTGGCCTACGGCAAACGCCTGCTCTAATTCTGTTTCACTCCGTTTCCCAGTGTCATCGGACCACGAGGGAGCCAGCCCTCATTCTGCAGCATGTGTCCTGGGGAATGCACCCCAGGCACCAGGAGGTCAGGGTGGCCCCGGGTAAAGGAGGGCAGAGGGGACAACCAACAGCGGGGGTGCTTCAGTCATCAACTTCCTCAGGGCAGGGGAGGCAGCATTTGCTTCTCTGTGCTCCCCATGGTGCCGTGAAGAGAGGTCCAGGAACAAAGACACTGAGAGGCAGAGAAACGGATACATACACGGCAGGGAGGGGAGGACACCCACAGGAGGGAGGGAGGGAGGGAGGGGAGGGGAGGAGGAGGACCCTACAGGAGGGAGGAAGGGGAGGGGAGGAGGAGGACACCCACAGCAGGGAGGGGAGGGGAGGAGGACGACACCCACAGGAGGGAGGGAGGGGAGGGGAGGAGGAGGACACCCACAGGTGGGAGGGAGGGGAGGAGGAGGAGGACACCCACAGGTGGGAGGGAGGGGAGGAGGAGGAGGACACCCACAGGTGGGAGGGAGGGGAGGAGGAGGAGGACACCCACAGGTGGGAGGGAGGGGAGGAGGAGGAGGACACCCACAGGTGGGAGGGAGGGGAGGGGAGGAGGAGGACACCCACAGCAGGGAGGGGAGGGGAGGAGGACGACACCCACAGGAGGGAGGGAGGGAGGGGAGGAGGGCGGTAGCGAGGGAGGGGAGGAGGGGTGCCAGTCTCCTGTTCACCCGGTTTTGCTGTCTCAGCAGTTGGAGCCTAGACCTACTGCTCTGACCCCTCTCAGCAGCTGTGGCCACAGCTCTTCTTAGATTGCCCAAAGAGGGTGGACAGGCATGCAGCTTAGTAGGCAGAGGCCAGAGCAAAATCACTCCAAGGTTTGAGGCCCAACCAAGGACTGGAACAGCCCCTGCGTCAGGGCTCCCTGCTGGTCAGGGAAAAGAGGAATACAAGAGAAGAGGAACAAGGAATAACCCGGATGGTCAGAGAGCAGAGTCATCGCAGGGCGATGAGCAGGCCCAGGGGAGCAGGGGCTGGGCAGAGTCTGTCTTGCCGGTGTTGGCCTGTCTCCTGGCAGACTTCCTACCTTGGGCCGGTAGCCCTGCTTGGCCATAGTCTTCGCCTCCTGCTGCAGCAGGGCATCTGAGAGTTGCTCGACCCGCCGGGCGTCCTCCTCCTCCTCCTCCTCCTGCTGGTCTGCTTCCCATGCCTGCAGCTGACGTTCCGCAACCTGGGTGCCAAGAGCAAAGTCACCCCCTGAGACAAGGCCCACAGGGCAGAGCCCTGCCTCTGATGAGGAGGGTAAGCCTGCGGTCCTACCCAGACTGGAGAATCCAGCTGAGCAATAGCAATGCAGGTGCCAAGGAACGGAAGGGAGTACACGGGACTTGAAAGGCTGTACGCATGGCATGTACCTCATAGAAAGCTAGAAAGGCTACACGCGTGGCGTGTACCTCGTGGAAAGCTGGAGAGGGTGTATGGATGGTGTGTACCTCGTAGAAAGCTAGAAAGGCTATACGCGTGGCATGTACCTCATGCGAAGCTGGAGAGGCTGTATGTGTAGCGTGTAACTTGTGGAAAGCTGGAGGCTATACGTGTGGCATGTACCTTGTGAAAAGCTCAGCATGTGGCCAGGTGTTTGGACGACTGTTCTGTCTTATGTGTCAAGGACTGAAATGAAGAGAGAACTGTGGCCCCCAGGAAGCCAACTATTTGCAGAAGCAGACAGAGTAAAGAGAACAGACAGCAGTGCCAGCCTCACCCATACGACATGGAGGATATGGAGGGAAAGAAGCCACAGTCAAGAGGATGAGGACTGCAGCTGGGATGGAAAGGGGGCACTGTGTTCTCAAATGCACGCAAGCCCTGCCGGGCAGTCCACGGCCTCTGAACCCTGTCCCAGGATGATGCGAGACCCACAGCAGGCCCACTGCCTCCTGCCCTCGGGCTCAGCCCCACCTGGGCTTCCAGCTCCTGCTTCCTGGCCGATTTCAGTTCTTCACTCTCCTCTTTGTCGCGACGAGCTGACTTTCTCGCCTCCTCGAGATTTTGAATAAGTTGCTCCCTGTGTTTCAGGGATTCCTCTTGTGCCCGTCGGTTCTGTTCAATCTTCTCTTGTATTTGCTGTTGCCTCCCTGTCAGAACCTAACCTCGGCAGAAAGAAAAGGGCAGCTTTGAGGCTGACCCTAACAGATCCTGGTTCCACAAGCCTTGGACAGGCTGCAGCTACAGCAAGGCCCAGCCTCATCCTTGGGCCTCAGGCCCAAGTGCGCAGACAAAGGCAGAGCCAGACTACAGGATTCGCTCTCATGCCGGCCACGCCTGCCAGTATACAAAACATGTTTCCCTTGCACCCCAACACACACAAAATGTATCCAGACTGTGTATTATGGAGAGACAGCTGAGTGCCAAAGAAATCAAAGGAGACGGGGATGGAACGCTCTCCCCAGGGACACAGAAACCTTGCAGCAACAAGGTGAGTCTCCCTCCTATCAGAGGGTTCCAAAAACAAGAGAGCCACAAGCCACACAGATGACCAGAGGCGGAGCCGGGGTGACCCTCTAACCTTTTGAACCTGCTGTGTTTGAGACCTGGCCCCAGAGCTGTGTGTGTGACACCTCAACTCCAGCCCAGGCCACAGTCAGGAGCCAGAAGCCACCTGACACTCTCCACAGTGACGCTGCAGGGCTGGGGGGACAGAAAGTGGCCGCCATCAGGAGGAACATCAAAAGGCACTGGAGAATTCTTAGCATTTACAAGAGCAAAACATCACCAATCGGGACCCGATTTCCTGTGGATTCCAAAATACAGCATACTACCAGACACAACATAGAGTTTCTCATTCTAAACCACTTTACAACAGCTTTCAGCCCATGGATAACACACTCTCTTCTCCCAGATTTCCCTGCGCTTGGGGTGTCTTCCACACACAGTGTACACACTGACCAGGAAAGCAGTTATGTCCTCCAGTTCACGGCCTCGTCTACCCCGAGCGGGGAAACGCGTGGGAAGAGCCTCAGGCACCAAGAGGCTCTCGGCAGCGTTTCTCAGAATGGCTTCCAATTAGAAACACAGCACACCCATTAGAGGGAATGGAAAGACAGCAGGTGACGGAGGACAGTCCGCCATACAGCCCCTGACGTGGTGTTTATAAAGATGTAACAGCATGTCACAATGCTTGAAGCCAAATAGCACAAGACAGTAAGAAATACATGTAGAAGAAATGTCAGGCATAGAAACAGAAGAGCAGATGGACGAAGCAGCTATGGCTGCGACAGGATGGGCTCTGGGGGACTTTTTTCCATTTCTACTTTCTGTACTTTGAATTCTTTTCTACTAAACTCATATTACTTGTTCAATGATTTTTAAAGCCCACTTAAAATGACCAGAGAAGACTGTTCCCAGAGCATGTGGCAGGGTGACTGACCATGGACTTCCAGACACCTGCCCAGGACCCAACAGCCGGTCCACATCGCCGCAGCTGGGATTACCTCGCTCATCAGTTTGTCCCGTGCGCTGCGCTCTCGGGCCCACTCTGCCTCTCTCTTTTCCCACATCTCCTTGGCCTCCTCCCTGGACAAACACAAAAGGGACAGCAGGCTCCTCCCCGCCCTGGCAGGAAGCGAGCTACAGAACAGACAGGGCTGCAGGGCACACGGCTTCTGCAGGGCCACCCTGCAGATAAACATCCGCACACACTTTGAAAAGATTACAATTAAGGACAGCATTCATGGAAAGTACTGTTGAAAGTTTTTTACTGTTTTATTTTTGAGATGGGTCTCTCTCTGGTTGCCCACGCTAGAGTGCAGCGGTGCGAATCTAGGCCCACTGCAACCTCCACCTCCCAGGTTCAAGTGATTCTAGTCCCTCAGCCTCCTGAGTAGCTGGGATTACAGGCGTGCATCACCATGGCCGGCTAATTATTGTATTTTTAGTAGAGATGGGGTTTCACCATGTTGGTCAGGCTGCTCTTAAACTCCTGACCTCAAGTGATCTACCTGCCTTGGCCTCCCAAAGCGCTGGGATTACAAGTGTGAGCCACCGTGTTGGAAGTATTTCAAGTTACCTTTTTAATGCCCCCATCTCCTTATAATAAGCAACTGGGACGACTTACACTGTGGCTGTTTAACACAGAGATGAATGAAACCATCAGGACCTGGAGAGAAGCAGGGCGCTGCCTGGGCCTGAGCCCTGCCACCACGCGCATGTGTCATTGATAGCTCACCCTGGACCAAGTGACCTCTTCGAGTCTCCGTGTCTCACAAGCCACCACTTGGCTGGAAGTCAGGACTCAGTAAGATGAGGCCTATAAAGCACTTGGCACAATGTCCAGCATGCAGTAAGTGCTCAATGTATGCTACTTATTATTCAATGATTTCAATCTACTAGTTTAATCTTTAGGACCCAAACTCAGTTTTATATACCTAAGCAGCATTCAACATCTCTCTAAGAACTTCCTTCTGGCTGGCATGGTGGCTCATGCCTATAATCCCAGCACTTTGGGAGGCCAAGGTGGGCGGATCACAAGGTCAGGAGTTCGAGACCAGCCTGGCCAAGATGGTGAAACCCCGTCTCTACTAAAAATGCAAAAATTACCCGGGTGTGGTGGCAGGCACCTGTAATCCCAGCTACTCAGGAGGCTGAGGCAGAGAATTGTTTGAACCCAGAAGGCAGAGGTTGCAATGAGCCGAGATCGTGCCACTGCACCCCAGCCTGGGTGACAGAGCAAAACTCCATCTCAAAAAAACAAAAACAAAAACAAAGAATTTCCTTCCAAACCTCTCAGATTTCAAATGAACACATCGTTACTCTAAACCTTAATGATTTCCACCTCAGATAATACAAGGGAAACACCCCCAGAGGCCAGGTCCATTATGAAGATGTGCTCCTCAGGAATGATGGACAACATACACAGGTATTTCTTCTTCCTTTTTTTTTTTTTTTTTGAGACAGAGTCCTGCTCTGTCACCCAGGCTGAAGTGCAGTGGTGCAATCATGGCTAATCAGGGCCTCAACCTCCTAGGCTCAAGTGATTCTCCCATTTAGCCTCCCAAATAGCTGGGACTACAGGTATGAACAACCACGCCTGGCCAATTTGTGTATTTTTGGTAGATACTGGGGTTTTGACATGTTGCCCAGGCTGATCTCGAACTCTTAGGCTCAAGCGATCCACCTGCCTTGGCCTCTCAAAGCGCTGGGATTACAGGTGTGAGCCTCCACGCCCAGCCAATAGATATTTTAGTAACAGGTGACCCATGGGGCATTTCAAGGTACCAGAGTGCAGGCCAGGAGCGTCTGGCCCAGTCAGTGGCCGCCACTCACCTCAGCAGCACCTGCAGCTCTGCCTCCCGCGCCCGCTCCAGTTGCAGCTGCTCCTCAATGGCCTGCTTCATCCAGGCCGCATCGGCCACAGCTTGCTCCCGCCTGGCCAGGTTGAGGCGCTGGCTCTCGTCCTCCTTCTCAAGCAGGGCCTGCAGGATCCGCCTGTCTGCCTCCTAGAGGAAGCAGAGGGTGGCATGTGGCTGGGCTGGACAGAGTCCTTCTGCAGTGAGAGCCTACAGAGGGGCCTGCCCTCCCTTTCCTTTCTACACAGACATTAGCGATCCTACACAGTGTTCTCAAGACAGAGATGGGAAGATGCTGAATTATTTCTGGAACAGACGGGGGATAACCACGAGGGGTGGTTCAGACACCGCACAGGCCTAGGAGCTTCCCTCTGGCTAAAGGGAGACTCGGCCACCACCCCATGCCCTCAGACACACCTGGTTGCACAACTTTTTGGAATACAACTTGGTAAAAATTCCACTTGTAAGAATAAAGACCACAGTGACACAAAGGTGCAAAACACTCGTTGCAGCTTTTATATAAGAGGGAAAAACCAGAAACAACCATAATGCTCCTTGGTGGGGAATTAGCTACTATGCACGTAGACATAATGGAAGCATTAAAAGAATGCAGGAGGCTGGGCACCGGGGCTCATGCCTGCAATCCCAGCACTTTCAGAGGCTGAGGTGGGAGGATCACTTGGGCCTAGGAGTTCAAGACCAGCCTGGGCAATGTAGCAAGACCCCATCTCTACAAAGCATGGTGATGCACACCTATAGTCCCAGCTACTCGAGAGGCTGAGGTGGGAGGATGGCTTGAGCCCAGGAGGTCGAGGCTGCAGTGAGCTGTGATTGTGCCACTGCACTCCAGCCTGGACAACAGAGCAAGACCTCATAAAAAACAGCTGCACACCAGGACCAACTGTGCCACTGTGCCCCATGCTGGGTCTGTCCCCCTCACTGCAAGGGAGCTCATCAAAGTACTGAGGAATATGAAGGAGCTATTTGAAAAGAACAGGTTCAATCTAAGCATAATGACCTTTTTTTGTTTGTTCTTTTTGAGACAGAGTCTCACTCTGTTGCCCAGGCCTGAGCACAGTGGTGCGAACTCGGCTCACTGCAACCTCCACCTCCTGGGTTCAAACAATTATCCTGTCTCAACCCCCCAAGTAGCTGGGATTACAGGCAGGCACCATCATGCCCGGCTAGTTTTTGTTGTTGTTTTGAGAGAAGTCTCGCTCTTGTCCCCCAGGTTTGAGTGCAATGGCTCGATCTTAGCTTACTGCAACCTCCATCTCCCGGGTTCAAACAATTGTCCTGCCTCTGCCTCCCAAGTAGCTGGGATTAAGGCGCCTGCCACCACGCCTAGCTAATTCTTGTATTTTTTAGTAGAGACGGGGTTACACCATGTTGGTCAGGCTGGTCTCAAACTCCTGACCTCAGGTGATCCGCCTGCCTTGGCCTCCCAAAGCGCTGGGATTACAGGCGTGAACCACCACGCCTGGCCATGCCTGGCTAATTTTTGTATTTTTAGCAGAGATAGGGTTTCACCATGTCATTCAGGCTGGCCTCAAACTCCTGACCTCAGGTGATCCGCCTGCCTTGGCCTCTCAAAGTGCTGGGATTACAGGCGTGAGGCACCGCGCATCTTTTTAAAAATTAGAGATTTAGTGTTAATTGAAGATGTTGAGGAATGCAACCTCAATTAGATTTAAATACAAAAATACAAAAACAAAAACAAACCTCCACCTCTCTGTATGTAAATATATCTAGAAAGATGTACACCAAACAGACACCTCTGGGGACAGAGATTACAGGCACTGGTCAAGGGGGTGATCTCACTTTGTGTTGGGCTGTTAAGTAACACGTTTACTGAAAAACAATTTGATGTTTTGACATCTGTATCTATCCATCTATGCTGGCAAAGGATCCTTACGGTCAAGCTAATTAACATATCCATCATCTCACAGTTGGTTTTTCTGGTGACAACACTTAAGATCGACTCTCTTAGCAAATTTCAAGAATACAATAAGGTATCATCAGCTGTGGTTAACATGCTGGACACTATTCCCGGATCTCCTAACTGAGGGATGTACCCTTTGACTAACATCTCCCCTTTCCCCCAACCCCTCACTGTCTTTTCATTCTACGAGAATACACTCATATACTAAGCAATGGAAGACTTTTTTTTCAAAACAGGGTAAGAAAGATGTCAGGCTGTCTCTTCAGACTTACCAGCTCCTCTTGGATCTGCTGTGTGCGTCTGTTGAGTTGAGCGTTATACTGATGTCTCAAGAAGCGCCTGAAGGAGAATCAAATGTGTGCTGCCTTTAGTATCTCAGAAAGAATGAAACAGTAGTTAGACAACTGCTGACCAGGCTGTCTACTTTATGGTTTCAGCAACACGAATGCAAGTCTGAAAAAGCAAGAAGTCCACCCGCCTGGGAAGAGTGGGGGGCCCTCTGACACACACCCCAGCTCTGCCTTCTGCCGGAAGGCTTCCATCTGCTTCCGCTCTTCCTCCAGCCTCTCCAGCTCCCACCGCTGCTTCAACAGATTCTCCTGCTCCTTCTTTAGTTTGGTCGCCTGTGGTGATGATGAGAGTAAGCTCGACCAAGATCTGAGATTGTGGGAATCAGATCTTCCTTCATTCCCCATCTCCACTTCTCGCAGACACTACACAATGGTGGCCTGGCCACGCAGGTGGTCACGATCCCCTCCCACCACTCACTTATTCATCCCATCTCATCTGAGCCATTTCCTGCAAGGGCCTTTCTGAGCCCCAAACTCTAAATTCCCACAGGATCCTTTACTGGTCCACACTTAAACTGTAACTTAACAACTGTCCTCCCCCTGACACAGCCCCCACCAGGAGGTCAGGACTGTGGGCCTTGGTCAGGCTCTACCTCTAGTTCCCAACCCAGTGCTCAGCACCTAGAATAAGTAGTAGGCACTAAGAATGTAGTTCCTGAATCATGGCCTGGGCAAGGGGAGGGGTCACAGGAGATGGGCCTCCCTCATCTAAATAGAAAGATCTAATTCTTTCAAGGAAACTGTGCCATGTTCTCCAAAAACAGCTCTTGGACCAAAAACCCTCAGTTATGCCTCGAGACCCGAAACCTGCTCCCCATGGAGAGCTGAGTGCCAGACCACCCGACTAAATCGTGCCTACTCAGTGCACTGGAAAATCCAGATTCTAAGAAGGTTCTCCAACAGCAGGCCGCTAAGCACCTCTAAGAGAACAGCTACTGGCTCCGTGTTGTTAACATTCTGGAATCCAGGCACGCAAATGTGGAGGCTGGGAAAGCAGGAGGCGGAAGGGGATGCGTGGGAGCGGGAGAAGCCGGCTGCCACCGCCTGTTGCGGAACCTCAGCCCTGCTATGGCTCTTCTCAGGGCAGCCCCTCAAGTGCCCATCTCACGCTAACGAGCAGCTGTGGAGGAGGTCATGGCCGACAGGGGCTTGTGCCCACCTCCACTTCCTTCAGTTTCAGCTCCTCCATCTGCTGCAGCAGCGCCTCGGCCTGGAGCTTGTCCTCCAGCTGCCTTCTCTCCTCTTCGGCTTTCATCCGTTCTAGCGCCTCCCTTCGGGCCCTTTCATATTCATTTTCGTACCGTTTGTTCTCTTGCTCTGCGGTGGCTTCTTGCTACAAAGGACCGAATGAACACAGGAGGTCAGTATCTGTACTGTAAGCCAACAAAAACCCAGCTTCCTGCCGCCGTTCTGCAGGCCACAGGGCGCAGGCAGATCCTGTCTGAATCCCAAATGACAATGCCCTCAGAGACCAAGTCAGCGAGGGGCTTGATAATGTTGGATTTCCTCCCCACTCAACAAAACACTTTCTAAAACGAACCAGGCAGCAAAGTGACCAGTGCACGGAGGTGTGGAAGCTCAACCCCAAAGGGCTACTGGAAGCTACGGCTGAGAGTTTATGATGCAAATTTCATCAAAAGAGCGACAAAGGCTGGGCGCGGTGGCTCAAGCCTGTAATCCCAGCACTTTGGGAGGCCGAGATGGGCGGATCACGAGGTCAGAAGATCGAGACCATCCTGGCTAACACGGTGAAACCCCGTCTCTACTAAAAAAATACAAAAAACTAGCCGGGTGAGGTGGCAGGCGCCTGTAGTCCCAGCTACTCGGGAGGCTGAGGCAGGAGAATGGCGTGAACCCGGGAGGCGGAGCTTGCAGTGAGCTGAGATCCAGCCACTGCACTCCAGCCTGGGCGACAGAGCAAGACTCCATCTCAAAAAAAAAGAGACAAAAACGCCCTTAAAGACACATGTTCTAGCTGGACCCTGTGGCCCATGCCTTTAATTCCAGCCCTTTGAGAGGCCGAGGTGGGAGAATCTTTTAAGGCCAGGAGGCCAGACCAGCCTGGGCAACAGAACAAGACCCCATCTCTATAAAAACTAAAAAATTAGCTGGGCACAGTGGTGCATACATGTGGTCCTAGCTACTCAGGAAGCCGAGTTAGGAGGACTGCTTGAGCCCAGCTGGTTGAGGCTGCAGTGAGCTGTGAATTGCGCCACTGCACGCCAGCCTGGGTGACAGAGCAAGACCCTGCCTCCAAAAGAAAAAAAGAAGACGCATACTCTACTTGCCACTTCCCAGTCCTGGTCACCTGGCCTTATTCTGCCCTGGGAATTATCACATAGGATTCTGGTATGTGTAAGAGCAAACGTTCAGTTTTCACATGCGTCAAGTAAACTGAGAAAGAGTATACTATACTCCTTAACTGGAGTCACTGACGCTGAAAACGGTAAAGGAATGCAAAGACGTCAACAGTCCTGCACAGCAGAATGCGGGGCTATTCCCAGAGCTGTACACCACACCTGTTTTTTTTCTTCTTTCTGCGTTTCCCAAGAGTTTACCACATGCTTCTGGTGAAGGTCCAGCTCCACCTGAGGATGGAAGGGGCAGGGTGTGAATCTCCTCACAGGCATCCAGTAGAGAGCGTGGGGCGACTTCATGTACAGTGTGAATGTAAGTCAATGAGAAGACCAAATGACCAGGCGCTCCTACATCAATCTCCGGAGCTGGTACAAAGTAACAGGACTTCCTTCCCACTACCCCTGGGGTTAAGCTGGACGCTGAGATGGAAATACAATTTCGAAGGCCACTGTGGGTTGGTCTCCTGCATGCCAGGCCCTGGGAGACAGCTGGGTGAGGAGAAGACTCAACCCTGTGTCTGGCTCCCCAAAGCTTGCTCTGCAGAGCAGATGGAAAATGTACTCCCTATAGCAAGTGATGCGCCAGTGGGTGGAAACAAGTTTAGGATTGTTAGTAAGAGATTCGAGCGCAGAGAATCTCCTGGATTAGAAAATGGATCATTGGCCGGGCGCGGTGGCTCAAGCCTGTAATCCCAGCACTTTGGGAGGCCGAGACGGGCGGATCACAAGGTCAGGAGATCGAGACCATCCTGGCGAACACGGTGAAACCCCGTCTCTACTAAAAATGCAAAAATTACCCGGGTGTGGTGGCAGGCACCTGTAATCCCAGCTACTCAGGAGGCTGAGGCAGAGAATTGTTTGAACCCAGAAGGCAGAGGTTGCAATGAGCCGAGATCGTGCCACTGCACCCCAGCCTGGGTGACAGAGCAAAACTCCATCTCAAAAAAACAAAAACAAAAACAAAGAATTTCCTTCCAAACCTCTCAGATTTCAAATGAACACATCGTTACTCTAAACCTTAATGATTTCCACCTCAGATAATACAAGGGAAACACCCCCAGAGGCCAGGTCCATTATGAAGATGTGCTCCTCAGGAATGATGGACAACATACACAGGTATTTCTTCTTCCTTTTTTTTTTTTTTTTTGAGACAGAGTCCTGCTCTGTCACCCAGGCTGAAGTGCAGTGGTGCAATCATGGCTAATCAGGGCCTCAACCTCCTAGGCTCAAGTGATTCTCCCATTTAGCCTCCCAAATAGCTGGGACTACAGGTATGAACAACCACGCCTGGCCAATTTGTGTATTTTTGGTAGATACTGGGGTTTTGACATGTTGCCCAGGCTGATCTCGAACTCTTAGGCTCAAGCGATCCACCTGCCTTGGCCTCTCAAAGCGCTGGGATTACAGGTGTGAGCCTCCACGCCCAGCCAATAGATATTTTAGTAACAGGTGACCCATGGGGCATTTCAAGGTACCAGAGTGCAGGCCAGGAGCGTCTGGCCCAGTCAGTGGCCGCCACTCACCTCAGCAGCACCTGCAGCTCTGCCTCCCGCGCCCGCTCCAGTTGCAGCTGCTCCTCAATGGCCTGCTTCATCCAGGCCGCATCGGCCACAGCTTGCTCCCGCCTGGCCAGGTTGAGGCGCTGGCTCTCGTCCTCCTTCTCAAGCAGGGCCTGCAGGATCCGCCTGTCTGCCTCCTAGAGGAAGCAGAGGGTGGCATGTGGCTGGGCTGGACAGAGTCCTTCTGCAGTGAGAGCCTACAGAGGGGCCTGCCCTCCCTTTCCTTTCTACACAGACATTAGCGATCCTACACAGTGTTCTCAAGACAGAGATGGGAAGATGCTGAATTATTTCTGGAACAGACGGGGGATAACCACGAGGGGTGGTTCAGACACCGCACAGGCCTAGGAGCTTCCCTCTGGCTAAAGGGAGACTCGGCCACCACCCCATGCCCTCAGACACACCTGGTTGCACAACTTTTTGGAATACAACTTGGTAAAAATTCCACTTGTAAGAATAAAGACCACAGTGACACAAAGGTGCAAAACACTCGTTGCAGCTTTTATATAAGAGGGAAAAACCAGAAACAACCATAATGCTCCTTGGTGGGGAATTAGCTACTATGCACGTAGACATAATGGAAGCATTAAAAGAATGCAGGAGGCTGGGCACCGGGGCTCATGCCTGCAATCCCAGCACTTTCAGAGGCTGAGGTGGGAGGATCACTTGGGCCTAGGAGTTCAAGACCAGCCTGGGCAATGTAGCAAGACCCCATCTCTACAAAGCATGGTGATGCACACCTATAGTCCCAGCTACTCGAGAGGCTGAGGTGGGAGGATGGCTTGAGCCCAGGAGGTCGAGGCTGCAGTGAGCTGTGATTGTGCCACTGCACTCCAGCCTGGACAACAGAGCAAGACCTCATAAAAAACAGCTGCACACCAGGACCAACTGTGCCACTGTGCCCCATGCTGGGTCTGTCCCCCTCACTGCAAGGGAGCTCATCAAAGTACTGAGGAATATGAAGGAGCTATTTGAAAAGAACAGGTTCAATCTAAGCATAATGACCTTTTTTTGTTTGTTCTTTTTGAGACAGAGTCTCACTCTGTTGCCCAGGCCTGAGCACAGTGGTGCGAACTCGGCTCACTGCAACCTCCACCTCCTGGGTTCAAACAATTATCCTGTCTCAACCCCCCAAGTAGCTGGGATTACAGGCAGGCACCATCATGCCCGGCTAGTTTTTGTTGTTGTTTTGAGAGAAGTCTCGCTCTTGTCCCCCAGGTTTGAGTGCAATGGCTCGATCTTAGCTTACTGCAACCTCCATCTCCCGGGTTCAAACAATTGTCCTGCCTCTGCCTCCCAAGTAGCTGGGATTAAGGCGCCTGCCACCACGCCTAGCTAATTCTTGTATTTTTTAGTAGAGACGGGGTTACACCATGTTGGTCAGGCTGGTCTCAAACTCCTGACCTCAGGTGATCCGCCTGCCTTGGCCTCCCAAAGCGCTGGGATTACAGGCGTGAACCACCACGCCTGGCCATGCCTGGCTAATTTTTGTATTTTTAGCAGAGATAGGGTTTCACCATGTCATTCAGGCTGGCCTCAAACTCCTGACCTCAGGTGATCCGCCTGCCTTGGCCTCTCAAAGTGCTGGGATTACAGGCGTGAGGCACCGCGCATCTTTTTAAAAATTAGAGATTTAGTGTTAATTGAAGATGTTGAGGAATGCAACCTCAATTAGATTTAAATACAAAAATACAAAAACAAAAACAAACCTCCACCTCTCTGTATGTAAATATATCTAGAAAGATGTACACCAAACAGACACCTCTGGGGACAGAGATTACAGGCACTGGTCAAGGGGGTGATCTCACTTTGTGTTGGGCTGTTAAGTAACACGTTTACTGAAAAACAATTTGATGTTTTGACATCTGTATCTATCCATCTATGCTGGCAAAGGATCCTTACGGTCAAGCTAATTAACATATCCATCATCTCACAGTTGGTTTTTCTGGTGACAACACTTAAGATCGACTCTCTTAGCAAATTTCAAGAATACAATAAGGTATCATCAGCTGTGGTTAACATGCTGGACACTATTCCCGGATCTCCTAACTGAGGGATGTACCCTTTGACTAACATCTCCCCTTTCCCCCAACCCCTCACTGTCTTTTCATTCTACGAGAATACACTCATATACTAAGCAATGGAAGACTTTTTTTTCAAAACAGGGTAAGAAAGATGTCAGGCTGTCTCTTCAGACTTACCAGCTCCTCTTGGATCTGCTGTGTGCGTCTGTTGAGTTGAGCGTTATACTGATGTCTCAAGAAGCGCCTGAAGGAGAATCAAATGTGTGCTGCCTTTAGTATCTCAGAAAGAATGAAACAGTAGTTAGACAACTGCTGACCAGGCTGTCTACTTTATGGTTTCAGCAACACGAATGCAAGTCTGAAAAAGCAAGAAGTCCACCCGCCTGGGAAGAGTGGGGGGCCCTCTGACACACACCCCAGCTCTGCCTTCTGCCGGAAGGCTTCCATCTGCTTCCGCTCTTCCTCCAGCCTCTCCAGCTCCCACCGCTGCTTCAACAGATTCTCCTGCTCCTTCTTTAGTTTGGTCGCCTGTGGTGATGATGAGAGTAAGCTCGACCAAGATCTGAGATTGTGGGAATCAGATCTTCCTTCATTCCCCATCTCCACTTCTCGCAGACACTACACAATGGTGGCCTGGCCACGCAGGTGGTCACGATCCCCTCCCACCACTCACTTATTCATCCCATCTCATCTGAGCCATTTCCTGCAAGGGCCTTTCTGAGCCCCAAACTCTAAATTCCCACAGGATCCTTTACTGGTCCACACTTAAACTGTAACTTAACAACTGTCCTCCCCCTGACACAGCCCCCACCAGGAGGTCAGGACTGTGGGCCTTGGTCAGGCTCTACCTCTAGTTCCCAACCCAGTGCTCAGCACCTAGAATAAGTAGTAGGCACTAAGAATGTAGTTCCTGAATCATGGCCTGGGCAAGGGGAGGGGTCACAGGAGATGGGCCTCCCTCATCTAAATAGAAAGATCTAATTCTTTCAAGGAAACTGTGCCATGTTCTCCAAAAACAGCTCTTGGACCAAAAACCCTCAGTTATGCCTCGAGACCCGAAACCTGCTCCCCATGGAGAGCTGAGTGCCAGACCACCCGACTAAATCGTGCCTACTCAGTGCACTGGAAAATCCAGATTCTAAGAAGGTTCTCCAACAGCAGGCCGCTAAGCACCTCTAAGAGAACAGCTACTGGCTCCGTGTTGTTAACATTCTGGAATCCAGGCACGCAAATGTGGAGGCTGGGAAAGCAGGAGGCGGAAGGGGATGCGTGGGAGCGGGAGAAGCCGGCTGCCACCGCCTGTTGCGGAACCTCAGCCCTGCTATGGCTCTTCTCAGGGCAGCCCCTCAAGTGCCCATCTCACGCTAACGAGCAGCTGTGGAGGAGGTCATGGCCGACAGGGGCTTGTGCCCACCTCCACTTCCTTCAGTTTCAGCTCCTCCATCTGCTGCAGCAGCGCCTCGGCCTGGAGCTTGTCCTCCAGCTGCCTTCTCTCCTCTTCGGCTTTCATCCGTTCTAGCGCCTCCCTTCGGGCCCTTTCATATTCATTTTCGTACCGTTTGTTCTCTTGCTCTGCGGTGGCTTCTTGCTACAAAGGACCGAATGAACACAGGAGGTCAGTATCTGTACTGTAAGCCAACAAAAACCCAGCTTCCTGCCGCCGTTCTGCAGGCCACAGGGCGCAGGCAGATCCTGTCTGAATCCCAAATGACAATGCCCTCAGAGACCAAGTCAGCGAGGGGCTTGATAATGTTGGATTTCCTCCCCACTCAACAAAACACTTTCTAAAACGAACCAGGCAGCAAAGTGACCAGTGCACGGAGGTGTGGAAGCTCAACCCCAAAGGGCTACTGGAAGCTACGGCTGAGAGTTTATGATGCAAATTTCATCAAAAGAGCGACAAAGGCTGGGCGCGGTGGCTCAAGCCTGTAATCCCAGCACTTTGGGAGGCCGAGATGGGCGGATCACGAGGTCAGAAGATCGAGACCATCCTGGCTAACACG
>NW_012110919.1:21233471-21248689 GCF_000951035.1 Colobus angolensis palliatus | reverse complement strand
GGGCGACAGAGCAAGACTCCGTCTCAAAAAAAAAAAAAAAAAGAAAATGGATCACAACATTCAATCCAAATCTTTTGTCTGGGAAACTGTTTATAAAATTAGCCAGATATGGAGGCACCCACCTGTAGCCTCAGCTACTCGGGAGGCTGAGGTGGGAGGATCACTTGAGCCCAGGTTCAAGACCAGCCTGAGCAACATAGGGAGACCCTGTCTCTACAAAAAAGTTTTACAATAATCTTTCCCAACTTACAGCTGTGAACGCAGGCAACTAACTTGAATGTTCTGAATAAACTTTTCTGATTTAACGGCTCTGGATGATTCCACCGAAGCCAATAGGGCTAAGGAGTCCCCCCACAGATTAGTGCACACTACACACAAAAGCACTAGATGTTCCATTATGTAGTCACTGGCGATTTCTAAATGTTAACTATGAATCACGTGAAGGCACCAAATGTATACAAAAACTCTAAGTTGAAAATAAATGAGTAACGGTGAGGGATGATCTCCCTACAGCCAAATCTCCACTGAACAAGGCCACCAAGCCAAGAGGCCACCCCCTCTCCTGCAGTTTGTCCTCCTCTCCCCTGCCAGCCCAGTTCAGGCCTTCACCATCCCCCAGCTGGGCTGTCGCAGCACCCCTCCCTGCCAGCTGGCACACTGCTGCCAGAGGGCTCTCTCTGAAATGCAGCCGGGATCCTATGTGCCGCCCCCAGCACCTTCAGAGGAAGGTCACACAAGCTCTTATGGCATCTGGCACCGTCTGCCTCGCCAGCGTCATTTCTTGGGGTTCTCCCTATCTGACATCCTAGCCTCACCCAGACACTTTCAGCTCCCGGGGCTCACTCTGCTCTCAAGTCTCAGGCCTGGTTCTCACAGTCACATCAGCCTAGAACATCCTTTCCTCACCTCTACACACATACATCCCTTCAAACTCTTCCACCCCAGGAACTCCTCTGGGAAGCCTCCCCGACCCCTCCAGAGTTGAGTGTGCTGGCCCATGATCATCCTCTCAGGCTGGCCCAGCACCCTGCATCCTGCCCGGTAATGAGCTATCCACTGTTTCCCGTGCTGGAGACAGCAGAAACCACATCTAATCTCCATACCCCCACCTGGTAGAACAGGCAGCAGAGGTTCAATCAACATTTGTTCAACAACTGAATGAACTGCTCAGTGCAATCTGTGCCAGATCTTCTGCCTGGCGATCTTTTCAGGTGGCTCGAGGTTCCTTCCTCTATTTCAACCCAGTACAAGATACGTGTTAAAAAAAAAAATGTCTGGAAACATGATTTCATCTACTTAGGCAAATCAATGGAGGTCTCTGATTTTCACCTCTCGAAGTTTCGGGTTGTTCTTTTTCCAGTGTTCATACAAAAGTTGTTCAGCAATCTATCAAGAAAACACAAAATGGAAAGCCTGATGTCAGTTTTCAAATCCATTCACGTTTTGGATGACACACAGTGGAAGTCAGCTCAGGCTATGAGTGCCTCCACTCACACTGTCACTGCACCCACTGTTCAAACCCTTGTGCTTCACATGCACAGCTCTGGGAACCACATGGCACCACCAAGTGACTCTTGCAATGGTGACAAAAGGGGACCAAAATCTGATGCTACACAGAGGTCCTATCTAGGGGGTCTCAAAATAATCCAGCAGGCTGAAAAGCACAGATCAGGGCTCACTGTTTCACATAACTACTTTGGAAGGTAAAACAGATTAGTCCCAGATCTCTATGGGCCCACAGAACTGGAAGAAAGGAAAAGCACGCAGATGTAATGATTGAAGGGGCTAAAGAGAATACAGCTAACTAATCCAAAACCCAGTCCCTGCACAAGGACTTAAGCTCCTTTCCTGCTGGCTCTGGAGTTAACAGGCCTCTCATCAGACCTGAGCAGCCAGAAATGGCCCTATATGTGCGACACGCTCAGGCTGGGGGCACTCCTGCTCCACAGCCTCCTGAAGGCCTCTGGGAAGTTACCAGTTTCCTCTGCTCTTCTCTGGCTGATTTCAGCTTCCCGTGCTGCTCCCGGATTCTTCTTTCGTGCAAGTTCATGCTCAGCCTCAGCTCCTCCAGTTCTCTGGCCAGGAGGTCCTGCTCCTCCCGCATGAGCTGCCTGAGCTTCTCCCGTCGGGCCTCTAGACTCTTCCTCTTCTCTTCCTTCATCTTCTGACGCTGATAGGCGTGCATGCTGGGTGAAAGGGGGCCTGCCTGAATCAGTCATGCTACAGCCACAGGGAGCGTGCTCTGCTCTGCTGTGTAGGTAAAAGAGGCTGAGGTAGTAGATGTGTCATGATGACACAGGAATGTGTCCCCAGCCAAAGTGAAGACAGCAGGTCACAGAATAGTATGCCTAAGAGAAAATCTTGTTTTTGCAAAAAGAAAATGTATAAATGTATAAATAATGTATATATTATCCACCACATAAATCCTACAGCATAGGTCTGCTGTAGCCCTACTTGACTGATGACGAAACCAAAGCTCATACATTCAGCAAGAGACACCATCAGGATTTCCATCTAGGTCTATCTGACTTCAAAGCCTATGCTTTTGGCCTCCATGTGTTTACATGTATTTCTATAAAAGCAGTTTTGTGTGTCTGTGTGTAAGCACAAATATCAGTGGGTAAAAGCATGGAAGGATACCTGCGAGACTGTTAACTGTGGCTCTCTCTGGGGATATGGGGTTACAAGCAGGCTTCCAAATTCTATCATATTCTTCTGCATCATTTTATCTTTTTCAATGCCAATGTATGGCTGCACTGATGATCTTTTTTTCCACTTCCGGCTGGAAAAACATCACCATGCAGGTAATTCATGCTGCCTGGCAAATCCTACTCTCCCTAAATCCTTAAGGCCTCATCCCCTGACCAGCAAGTAGCCCCCACCTCCATACAATCGGCAGTTACCGCAAAATTACCTCCGCTGGTAGGAGGTTTTAGAGCTCCATTCTGCCTGTTTGGAGCTACAGATGTCAGACATCCTGAAGTAACGGCTGTTCTGCTCCCATTGCTGCCGAAGCCGGGCCTCCTGCTCTCGCTGTCGTGCTAACTGCTGATTCAGGCGCTGCTGGCTGCACCAGTAGGACGGCAGCGTGGGGAGTGCCATCTGAGAACAGGAATGGGAGGAAAGTGAGCCACTGTAAACCCCAGGAACCCTCACCAGCTTGGCCTCATCCCTTTAACGAGTGGTCACCGCCCCTTGGCTGCACAGTGAAATCACTGGGTGGAACTTAGAAGAAGAAGAAAAAAAAGACATGCCTGAGCCCCACTCCAAACTAATTCAATCAAAAAACTTAGTGGGGCCCAAGCACCAGCATTTTTAAAAATGATCTGCCACTAGTGCTGCAAATTATCAATTTAAATAGACCTTAGGCCAGGTGCGATGGCTCACGCCTATAATTCCAGCACTTTGGGAAGTCAGGAGTTCAAGACAGTCAGGCCAACATAGTGAAATCCTGTTTCTACTAAAAATACAAAAATTAGCCAGGCGTGCTGGTGGGCATCTGTAATCCCAGCTCCTTGGGAGGCTGAGGCAGGAGAATCGCTTGAACCCAGGAGGTGGAGGTTGCAGTGAGCCAAGATCGTGCCACTGCACTCCAGCCTAGGCGACAGTGCAAGACTTCGTCTCAAAACAAAACAAAACAATAAACCTTAGCCAGATGCGGTGGCTCACGCCTGTAATGCCAACACTTTGGGTGGCTGAGGCAGGAGGATCACTTGAGGCCAGGAGTTGGAGATCAGCCACATCATGAGACCCCATCTCGACAAAAAATCAAAAATTAGCTAGGAGTGGTGGCACGTCTGTAATCCCAGCTACTCGGGAGGCTGAAGCAGGAGGACTGCTTGAGCCCAGGACGTCAAGGCTGCAGCGAGCCACGATAGCACCACTGCACTCAGCCTGGGCGACAGTGAGACTCTGTCTCAAAAAAAACTAAAACATCAAAAATTCTGGGCTGCATGCACCCAGCTGTGGGCCAGCCACCACCAGGGACACAACAGACAGACACAGGGATTGTCCTAAGATTGCTAGACTAGGCACATCGGGGACATTTACGCTCTACTTAAACAGAGACAATAATGCAAGAAACACATGTACGTGCCAAGCACTCAATACATACGACTTTTTTTCATTCTTACAATCACCTCGCTATTTGGCAGGTGAGGAAACTTAGAAGAGGTGAAGTGATTTGCTCAGGATCACAGAGCCAGGAAGTAAAGGAAATAAACAAGCTGGGTTCCTAATTCATGTCCATCTGAGACCAGAGCCCACGGTTCTCTACACTGCGAGGGGCTGCCTGTTGGGACCAACCTGCCCCGGCTCTGGCAGCCCCCGGGGAGGGACCTCGCCTGATATAACACTCGGAAGTATTTTGGGCTACCATGGAGGACAGACCTTTCACCCCTAGAGAGAGGAACTGCCTGAGCAATGTAGGGATACAGCTGGAGCCCTGAAAGCAGAGAGCAGTCTCACTCCAGGCACCAATTCCCCTGCCCCAAAAGCTGTCCTCGAGTGCAGGGTCGATGCAGTGCCTGGGTAGCAACGCCTGTCGAATGAGCGAAAAAGCCTGGTCCACGCCAAGAATCTCATACTCGAGGTCCTCCAGGTTTGGGGGCAAACACTCTGCATCTGTGGTCCAAATGTAGCCGGCGGGCTGCTAACGTGTGACCTCGGTCTTGAGACCGTGGCAAGCTTCACATACTTTTTTCCCCACCCCGTAAAGCCGCCAGTGGATTAATCTTTGCATCACGAGTCAAAAGTTTAAGATTCCGGTCCTGGATTGGCCACCCACAAGCTGGGCTGCTCCCCGAACACGTCGCATCCCTCTCTCGACCTGAACATGCACGTGCAACAAAGGGGGTCACGGCGCGTCGGGAGCAGAGTGAGGACCCCGGAGGCGCCCTGAGCTCGCGTACGTGGACTGCCGCCCCGGTTCCTGCCGGCGCGGGCCGCTTGCGGGCCCCTGCCCTAACTCCGGATCCGGCCGAGTCCAACCCCCCGACTCACATTTATCTGAGTCTCGGAGTTTCCCAAGAGTCCCCCGGCCCGAGTTCCCGCAGGCACGAAGTGGGCAGGCCAGTTCCGCGGTGTAATTCCCAGAGGCGTTACAGCAACGCCGGCAGTTTCCGCCCTGGTTGCGCCAGCAACGAGCCCGACGACGGAGCGTCGCAAGGGCCAAGCCTCCTTCAGCGCGAAGGGAGACTGTGTTTTTCTCTGGTGCCCCCTCGTGGCCGGCGGGAGACAAACAGCAAACGTCGCTACTCTTTAAAATAGGGAAGGATGGAGGCAAAGAATCCGTCCGTGCACTACCCGTATTGAAGATGGTGGTTACCATCACCTGAAGGTGAAGACGGAAACCAGGGGGAGGAGAATATAAGCCAGTGATCCTCAAGCCTGGCTGCGCATGGGAATCACCAGATACCAGCCTGGGCAACATAGAGGGACCCCTGTCTCTAAAAAAATTTTTAAACTTAACCCGGCATGGTGGGACTTGTGGTCCCAGATACTCGGGAGACTGAGGTGGGAGGATCACTTAAGCCCAGGAGATCAAGGCTGCTGTGAGCCGTGACTGTGCCACTGCATTCCAGCCTCGGTGACAGAGCCAGGCACTGTCTCAAGAAAAAAGAAGAAAAAAATCCAGATACCTTAAAAAAATCCAGATGCCCAAACGAAACCCCAAATCCCATCTGAGAGTACCAGTGTTTTCCAAAATTCCCCAGGTGTGTTCAATGTACAACTTGGGCAGAGACCTGCTGGCATAAGTAGATGGAAGTTATTGGTAAATTTTTTTTTTTTTTTTTGAGACGGAGTCTTGCTCTGTCGCCAGGTTGGAATGCAGTGGCGCAATCTTGGCTCACTGCAACCTCTGCCTCACGGGTTCAAGCGATTACCCTGCCTCAGCCTCTCGAGTAGCTGGGACTACAGGCGCACGCCACCACACCCGGCTAATTTTTTGTGTTTTAGTAGAGACGGGGTTTCACCATATTGGCCAGGCTGGTCTTGATCTACTGACCTCAGGATCCACCTGCCTCAGGCTCCCAAAGTGCTAGGATTACAGGAGTGAGCCACCGCGCCCAGTCAATAACTTTCTATTATAGTCTTATATTGGTGATGAGTTCAAGAGTGTTCATTCTATTAGTATGTTTTATAACTCATGTGTGCTACAAGTATTACATACCAACTATTCCATTAAAAAGAAAATGAAGAAAAATACTTACTTGTTTGTTCTCTTTTCTTTCATTTTGCTATTCTTTTGTTTCTTCTTCATTTCTCCATTCTGTATTCATCTCTGGTTTTCCTGGATGCAGCATCATGGCCTCAGCTGGGTTCAGTGGTTCACGCCTGTAATCCCAGCATTTTGGGAGGCCGAGGAGGGTGGATTACCTGAGGTCAGGAGTTGAAGACCAGCCTGGCCAAAATGATGAAACCCCATCTCTACTAAAAATATAAAAATTAGCCAGGCATGATGGCAGATGCTTGTAATCCCAGCTACTCAGGAAGCTGAGGCAGGAGAATCGCTAGAACCTGGGAGGCAGAGGTTGCAGTGAGCCAAGATTGCGCTGCTGCACTCCAGCCTGGGTGACAGAGTGAGCCTCTGTCTCGAAATTAAATAAATAAATAAAATTAGCAGGCCGTGGTGGCGCACACCTATAGTCCTAGCAACTTGGGAGGCTGAGGTGGGAGGATCACTTGAGCTCAGGACAGAGAGGCTGCAGTGAGCCGTGATCACACCATTGCACTCCAGCCTGAGTGACAGAGCGAGACCCTGTCTCAAAACATGGCCTCTACATTCAGAACGCCCAGGTTTCAAGCTATACTGTGCTGGTGTAGTCTTGGGCAGGTCACTTCATCTGTCTGTGCCTCAGCTTCCTAGTCTGCGGAATGAGTAAAAATACTGGGCGTGGTGGCTCATGCCTGTAATCCCAGTACTTTGGGAGGCCAAGGCTGGCCGATCTCTTGAGGTCAGAAGCTCGAGACCAGCCTGGCCAACATGGTGAAACGCCATCTCTACTAAAAATATAAAAATTAGCTGGGCGTGGAGGTGGGCACCTGTAGTCCCAGCTACTCAGGAGGCTAAGGCAGGAGAATCGCTTGAACCCAGAAGGCAGGGGTTGCAGTGAGCCAAGATTGTGCCTCTGCACTTTAGCCTGGGTGACAGAGCAAGACTCTGTCTCAAAAAAACAAAACAAAACAAAAAATAGTGCAACTTTCTAGGGTTGTCCGTGTGAGAATAAATGGAGCATGCCCAGGAGTAGAGCATCCAGTGCATCCCAGGTGAGCCCAAACCTGAGCCTTCTTTCACATCCCCCTTTAGTTGGCACCCGTTTAATCAGGGTCTGTCCCACTGCGTGCATAAGAGTCTTCAAGTTTCCCTCCCATTAGTCCCTACCCCCTTGGCCAAATTCAAGGCCACTCTTTCATGTTGTGTCCCCAATGCAGAGGGGAGGCAGCAGCCCACTGCCGTCACTCAGCAGAGATGCCCACCCAACAAAGGAGATCAAAGCATAAATGTCTGTTGATGGCCGGGCACAGTGGCTCAAGCCTGTAATCCCAGCACTTTGGAAGGCCGAGACGGGTGGATCACGAGGTCAGGAGATCGAGACCATCCTGGCTAACACGGTGAAACCTCGTCTCTACTAAAAAATACAAAAAACTAGCCAGGCGAGGTGGCGGGTGCCTGTAGTCCCAGCTACTCGGGAGGCTGAGGCAGGAGAATGGTGTGAACCCGGGAGGCGGAGCTTGCAGTGAGCTGAGATCCGGCCACTGCACTCCAGCCTGGGTGACAGAGTGAGACTCCATCTCAAAAAAAAAAAAAAAATGTCTGTTGATAGGAACTTCAGAAACACATGAATTGGATCAGGCACAGTGGCTCACACCTGTAATCCTAGTATTTTGGGAGGCTGAGGCGAGTGGATCATTTGAGGTCAGGAGTTCGAGACCAGTCTGGCCAATGTGGTGAAACCTTGTCTCCACTGAAAATACAAAAATTAGCCAGGTGTGGTAGCACGCGCTTGTAATTCCAGCTACTTGGGAGGCTGAGGCATGAGAATCACTTGAACCCAGGAGGCAGAGTTTACAGTGAGCCGAGATCCAACCACTGAACTCCAGCGTGGGGTAACAGAGCGTTTCAAAAAAAAAAAGGAAAGAAAAGAAAAAGAAAGAAAGAAATATGTGAGTTGGGGCAAGGGAAGGGAGACCTGATCCTGATTTTATGCCTCTTGGGCAAGACTTTTCCACTATCTGGGCCTCAGTTTCCTCATCTGTATAATGATGAGATAAGCTCCACTAGCGGAACTTTAGGGCTTAGGGCTTGACCAGCATGCCAGAGGCAACCATTCCCAAGTGGCCTGATCCTGGAAGCCTGAAGTCTCCAGATTACAGCCTCCATTCTCTTTTGCTGGCCAGACATCCTCACCAGCCCCCTCAGTTCAACTCTGAACCTCTGGATTACATAGCTGCTGGCTGTCGCTATTAAGCAACTTTACAAAAATATTTTCCTTTGCTCCTCTTGGGCATCCTATGAGATATTTAATTGTCCCCATTTTAGAATTGCCTAAACTAAGCCTCAGAAAGGTGGCATGGCTTGCCTGAGGATCTGCAGCTGATAGGTGGTGGAGCCATGATTTGAAACCAGTTCTGCCTGATCCCAGTGCCTGAGCCCTCTTGCTGCAACACAAAAGCAGGAATCATCATGTTCCTTGCTGCGGTCTCCATGCCATGCCTTGTACGTGGTAGGCTCTCTCTCTATGTATATATATTATATATATTTTTTTTTTTGAGACAGAATCTCACTCTATCCCCCAGGCTGGTGGACTGCAGTGGCGCGAACTTGATTCACTGCAGCCTCTGCCTCCTGGGTTCAAGCAATTCTCCTGTCTCAGCCTCTTAAGTAGCTGGGATTACAGGCGCTTGCCACCACGCCCAGCTAATTTTTGTACTTTTTTTCAGTAGAGGGGGGTTTTCGTCATGTTGCCCAAGCTGGTCTTGAACTCCTGATCTCAGGCATCAGCCTCCCAAAGTGCTGGGATTACAGGTGTGAACCACCGTGCCCAGCCTCAATCAATACTTGTGTTGAGAATGAAAAAGTGAATGGATCCCCAATCTTGAATACCTTCTTCTCCTTCTCCAAAGGAAAAAGTAATCTATGATGTTAAGAGAAAGCAAAAAGAAGAAAAGGAATGAGCATTTCTTGAACATCTGCTATGTGCCAGGTGCTTTGAGATATATTACCTTATTTAAGCTTACCTTCAACCTGGGAGGAGTGTGTTCCTGCCCCCATTTTGCAGATGAGGGCACCAAGGCTCAGAGAGGTGAAGTAACTCTCTTGAAGTCACACAGCAAAGACTATAAAAGCCAGGATTTACAACAAACCTCTTAGACTGTGAATCCCTCTTCAGTGTGTTTTTCTGGGAGCTTGTGGCTTGGAAGTGTAGCTCTTAATAGAGGCCTGTGGCCGGGCACAGTGGCTCATGTCTGTAATGCCAGCACTCTGGGAGGCTGAGGGAAGTGGATCACTTGAGGTCAGGAGTTCGAGACCAGCCTGGGCAACATAGTGAAACCCCATCTCCACCAAAAATACAAAAATTAGCCAGGTGTGGTAGTGCGCGCCTGTAGTCCCAGCTACTCAGGAGGCTGAGGCAGGAGAATCATTTGAACCTGGGAGGTAGAGGTTGAAGTGAGCTGAGATCATGTCACTGCACTCCAGCCTGGGCGACAGAGTAAGACTCTGTCTCAAAAAGAAGAGGCCTGCAAATGTGAACATACAAAGAATTTGGCAATATGAAATATTCAATTACAGGTCAATTACTACGGCGTGCAGGGGGCTGAGGGGAAGCCCTGGTAGGAACCCTTAGGTTGGGTCTGCTCCTGGACTTGTGACCTTGGGTATCCTAGCATGGGAGAAGAAAACAAGAATGGGGAGAGTGGGTGATGCTATGGGAGCCACTCTCCATTTGATGAAACATGACAGTACTGGAAGCCACACAATGCCATCATTTAATTAGTAGGTACCATTATGAAGGTATGACATTTCAACACCAACCACTCCAGCTTCTTGCTTCACACCCCACCCCACCTGAAGACAAGGCTGCAGAAGTAGACAGGTGTGCTCCAAGACCCTGGGGCTACTAGGCTGCTTCTCAGAGCCCCAGCTTTGTGTTTTAATAATGATAACAAAAGGGTCCAGTGAGGTCATTCACACCTGTAATTCCAACACTGTTTGGGAGGCCAAGGAGGATTGCTTGAACCCAGGCATTTAAGACCAGCCTGGCAATATAGAGTTTTGCTCTTTTTGCCCAGGCTGGAGTGCAAGGGCACGATCGCAGCTCACTGCAACCTCCGCCTCCTGGGTTTAAGTGATTCTCCTGCCTCAATCCCCCGAATAGCTGGGATTACAGGCATGCGCCACCATGCCCGGCTAATTTTGTATTTTTAGTAGAGACGAAGTTTCTCCATGTTGTAATCTCAGCTACTTGGGAGGTTGAGGCAGGAGAATTGCTTGAACCCGGAAGGCAGAGGTTGCTGAGAGCAGGGAGATTGTACCACTGCACTCCAGCCTGAGAGACAGAGTGAGTGAGACTCCGTCTCAAAAAAAAAAAAAGTAAATGTTAAGAAAGCCCATTACTATATCTTCTCCTTTAGTTAGAATGACTATAGTACATTTACTCACTCAATTACATAGCATTAGAAGTACCAATAAAAATAAGCAAAAGTTACAATTTTCCTATAGAGAAGGATGTTTAAACTGTGCTTACTATAAAATTGATTCAGTGAGGAACTTCAGTATTTAGATTTTGCTTCAAAGTTAAACCTAACTGTTCCCATGGAATCAAAACTGTACAGGTAATTTATCATAGAGGTACAAATTCCGATGTGATTTGTTTTGTTTTCTATATTCAAAACATTTTCACACAAGGAAGTTAATAAGAGAAGAAAGGAACAAATACCCTATGGGTTCAAAACCATTACCTGGACTTGTTATCTGCCAGGCAGAGGCTGTGTGCTAATGCCTGTCCTCATTTTTAAATGCTCAGATTCTTACATGATTCATTGCCATTAACGACACCGGTCTGTGAGCTCCTTGAGAGAGTGCCACCTTTGACACCACATTGCCTGGCAAAGCCTGGTCCAAGAGAAAAGTTCCAGTAGTGACTGTGGAACTGAATGGAATGGAGAAGGTCGGCTGGGCACGGTGGCTCATGCCTGTAATCTCAGCACTTTGGTAGGCTGAGACAGGCGGATCACCTGAGACCAGGAGTTCGAGACCAGCCTGGGCAATGTGGTGAAAGCCAGTCTCCACTAAAAATACAAAAATTAGCTGGGCGCCGTGGCATGCACCTGTAGTCCCAGCTACTCGGGAGGCTGAGGTGGAGAATCACTTAAACACGGGAGGCAGAGGTTGCAGTGAGCCGAGGTCATGCCATTACACTCCAGCCTAGGTGACAGAGTGAGATTCTGTCTCCAAAAAAAGAAAAGAAAAGAAAAGAAAAAGGTTGGCTTTCTTTTTCTTTCTTTTTGGGACAGGGTCTTGCTCTGTCTCCCAGGCTGCAGTGCAGTGGCACAATCATGGCTCACTGCAGCCTCTATCTCCTGGGCTCAAGTAATCCTCCGACCTCAGCCTCCTGAGCAGCTGGGACCACAGGCACATGCACCCCCATGCCCTGTTAATTGTTTTTTTTTTTTTTTTTGTAGAGATGAGATCTTTCTGTGTTGCCCAGGTTGGTTCATTTTTATGTTTCTTCAATTTAATGACAATGGTAGTGTGCTATGACACTGTCTTAGGACTGTGACAAGGTCAGGCTTCCTTAGAACATTTTTTCAGTTTGAGACTACAAAGGCCAGCCCCTCTCAGCCCCTGAGGCTGGCCCTGTAGATAGAGGACAAAGTGGCATTCCCCCTCTGCTCTGTGCTGTTTGAATGACCGAAATACTATTTTTATCCAGTAACTGAAGAAATGTCCAAAACTTGGCTGTATCCCACTTGGGTGTTTCCTGGGATGGCAGCAAGTGGGCCTGTTGGCGGGCGTGCCTTCGCATTAATTAGGGAGAGGTGGCAGACGGGCCCCAAAAACAGCAAGGAGAATTGGCATGGTGGCTCTTAACAGCCAGAGGAGTTGGCTCAACAAAGCCCATTTGGCACATTTAGTCCTGCTGAAAACCTGGCAGTTGGGGAGGTGACATCACTGGAATCAATTATCCCCACAATTGCCAGTCCTGGGTAGAAATAACTCCATAAATCGATTCATAGTAGCCACACCATTCATCGAGGCCGCCTGCCTGCCAGCATGCAAACTGCCCTGTCTACATTAACCCATTGAAAGCTCACATCAGCCCTGAGAGGGAGTTAGCATTGCTACTGTCCTAACTTTACAGATGAGACAACAGAGGGAAGACTTTACACACACACAGGAGAAGCTCACGTGAAGATGGAGGCAGAGGCTGGAGCGAGACAGGAATGCCTAGAGCTACCAGAGGCTGGAAGAGGCAAGAATGGATTTTCTTCCAGAGTTGTCTTTTAATTTTAATTTTGTAGAGACGAGGTCTTGCTATGTTGCCCAGGCTGGTCTCAAACTCCTGATCTCAAGCAATCCTCCCTCCTCGTCCTCCCAAAGTCCTGGGATTACAGGTGTGAGACATCAAGCCCAGCCTCTGTTTTTTTTTTTTTGTTGTTGTTGTTGTTGTTGTTTTTGGTGACAGGATCTTGCTATGTGGCCCAGGCTGGTCTCAAACTCCTTGACTCAAGGAGTTGTTCCACCTCAGCCTCCCAAGTAACTAGGATTACAGGCACGCACCACCATGACCAGCTCAGAGCCTTCGGAGAGAGTATGTTCTAGCCAACACCTTGATTTTGCCCTAGTGATACTAATTTTGGACTTCTGGCCTTTAGACCTGTGAGAGAATACATTTTGATTGTTTTAAATCATCAAGCAGCCATAGGACACTGACACAGGAAGTGACTTGCTCAAGGCCACACAACTAGAAAGTAGAAGTGCTAAGCTTTAAACATAGTAAGTATTCAATAAATGTTAGCTGTCATTATTATTATTACTATGCTGCAATAAAGAAGCTGCGTTTATTGGATAAAATGTCAGGAAGACCACGAACTCGGCCTACTTTACTCATCCCAACAGACGCTGCTGGGGGAAAGACGGCCTGTGTAACGAGGATTTGATGATTCGGCTGGGGAAGATGTTATTAACGCTGGGTGGAGCTGGTTCAGGAAAATGATGAAACTTTGCGGAGTTAACACCTCACCCACACTGAGTTGATTCCAAACATTGCAACTCCATTGGTCAAGCGGGTCCTACAGATTAATTGCAGAGAGGGTTTGCAACTCATGGAGAAGTAGAGTGACCCAACAATCCAAAAAGATGAGGTGGCTCCTCTGTGCCTGGTAGGAGTTCCCTGACACTATGGGAAGCTAAGGGGAGAAACTGATGGCCCGTAGCCAAAGCCAACTTGCCGAAGCTTTCTGTGGTTCTTCCCCTTTTCCTTCCCACTTCTTCCGCCCTGTTTCCTCTCTTTCCCTCCCTTCTATTCTTGAACAATTCAATCCAAAAGTCAATAAGTGGGTCCCCACAAGGTAAATGTCAGTAATGCGGGGCACTGGGGAGGGTACATGCTGGTCTAAAGAGGGGTATCAAGCTGGGCACAGTGGCTTACCCCTGTAATCCCAGTGCCTTGGGAGGCTAAGGCAGGAGGATTGCTTGAGGCCAGAATTTTGAGGCCAGCCTGGGCAACATAGTGAGACCCTGTCTTAACAAAAAGTTTAAAAATTAGTCGGGCATGGAGATGCATGACTGTGGTCCCAGCTACTTGGGAGTCTGAGGCAGGAGGATTGCTGGAGCCCAAGAGGTAGAGGCTGCAATGAGCTGTGATCATGCTGCTGCACTCCAGTCTGGGCAACAGAGTGAGATCCTGTTTCTAAACAACAAAAACAACAAAGGTGGGTGTCAGATCCCAAATGGAATAAGAAAGGTGTCTGCAAGGGGTGGGGGTGGCCAGAGCTCAGCAAGTCAGGAGGGCATCCTCATGGAAAGGCAGACTGGCAGGGGCTACAGGAGCGTCAGCAGGGCATGAGGGGCATCCTTGCTGGGGAGGGAGTGGCAGCAATGACAGGAAATTGTAACCTATGGGGGATTGATCAAATGAGGGAAAAACAAGGAGAACACCAGGTTTCTCACTGCAGGAGAAGGGAGCTACAAACAGGAAAAGGTAGAAAAGTAGAATTAACCCATGGAGATAGATTAGAACTGGATCTATCAGGGTGAAAACCCATGGTTTTCTTTTTTCTTTCTTTTCTTTTCTTTTTTTTTTCTTTTTTTCTTTTTTTTTGAGACAGAGCCTTGCTCTGTCACCAGGCTGCAGTGAAGTGGCATGATCTTGGCTCACTGCAACCTCTGCCTCCCAGGTTCAAGTGATTCTCCTGCCTCAGTCTCCCGAGTAGCTGGGATTACAGGCGTGCGCCACCATGCCCAGCTAATTTTTGTAAATTAGTAAAGATGGGGTTTCACCATGTTGGCCAGGATGGTCTTGATCTCTTGATCCACCCACCTTGGCCTCTCAAAGTGCTGGGATTACAGGCGTGAGCCGCTGCACCTGGCCAAAACCATGGTTTTCAATATGCATAGAAGACTATAGGAACAAATACAGATAAACATAGACGTGAATGTATATGTGTGCATATAAAACTAAGTGAATCTAGGAGAAGGGACACTGCGATAATAATAAGCACATCTAGGCTAGGCGCGGTGGCTCACGCCTGTAATCCCAGCACTTTGGGAGGCTGAGGCAGGTGGAGCATGAGGTCAGGAGTTCGAGACCAGCCTGAGCAACATGGTGAGACCCCCGTCTCCACTAAAAACACAAAAATTAGCCAGGTGTGGTGGCGCACACCTATAATCCCAGCTACTCAGGAGGCTGAGGCAGGAGAATTGCTTGAACCCAGGAGGCAGAGGTTGAAGTGAGCCGAGATCATGCCATTACATTCCAGCCTGGGTGACACAGCAAGACTCTGTCTAAAAAAAAACACAAAAAACAAAATATAAAAATCTCCCAAAACACAAGAAGCACATCTAGATCTTGGTTTCTAAATACTATTGTCCACCAGAAAGAACCAGGGCTTTTCGGAGAAATGGCTGATTTGGAGACCAGGGCAGGGAAAGTACAAGATAAGCCTGGAATATCTTGTGCTAGAGAGTAAGGAAGGACTTAATGATGGGGACA
>NW_012110919.1:21231691-21232431 GCF_000951035.1 Colobus angolensis palliatus | reverse complement strand
GAGACTCCGTCTCAAAAAACAAAAAACAAAAAACCCATTAGATTTTCAATAATGGGACAAATAAAAATCACTGTGTCATCTGTTATGATACAATGAGAAGCACAGAGCATCACTCCTGTGATAGTTTGTGACACACAAAATCTACAGCTGCTTCTAGTGTTAAGATGTACAACTTGAATCTAACCATGAAGAAACATCAGACAAAACCAAAATGAGGGATACTCTAGAAAGCTACTGTCCTGGGGCTGGGCTCGGTGGCTCCTGTAATCCCAGTACTCTGGGAGGCCGAGGCGAGAGGATCACTTGAGGTCAGGAGTTCGAGACCAACCTGGCTAACATGGTGAAACCCCATCTCTACCAAAAATATAAAAAATTATCAGGGTGTGGTGGCAGGTGCCTGTAATCCCAGCTACTCGGGAGGCTGAGGCAGGAGAATCGCTTGAACCTGGAAGGTACAGGTTTCAGTGAGCCAAGATCGTGCCACTGTACTCCAGCCTGGGTGACAGAGTGAGACTCCATCTCAGAAAACGAAAACAAAAACAAAGTAACTGTCCTGTCCTCTTCAAAAGTGTCAAGGTCATTGGAGTCCAGGAAAGACTGAGGAATTGTTCTAGAGTGAAGGAGACTCTAGAGACAGAGCAACTGTCCTGAACTGGACCCTTAGGCTACAAAGGACATTATTGAGGCCAGGTGCCGTGACCCTTAGGCTACAAAGGACATTATTGAGGCCAGGTGCCGTG
>NW_012110919.1:21225912-21226921 GCF_000951035.1 Colobus angolensis palliatus | reverse complement strand
TGCAGTGAGCCAAGATTGCGCCACTGCATTGCAGCCTGGGAGACAGAGCCAGACTCCATCTCAAAAAAAAAAAAAAAAAAAGATGTATTCTCATTTTGTTACCCAGGCTGGAGAGCAGTAGCACAATCTTAGCTCACCACAGCCTCCACCTCCTGGAATGAAGGGGTCCTTCCACTTCAGCCTCCCACATAGCTGGGGCTACAAGCACTTGCCATGATGCATGACTAATCGTGCCCTTTTGATGGGCTATGTGGCCCCCGTTCTCCAAAGTCTCCACCACTCCTCATTGTGTCACACTCAGCCCACAGCACCCATTTATGCTACCAGCCTGGCCCCTGTCACAAGCTATGGGAAAGCAAAAATCCACCCTAGGCCCGGCACTGATCATATTTGTTGGATTGATGAAGGGGTATATGAATGGATGGATGAACTTTCAAGATGCTCCATTATCTCAGAGCATTGACCTATCTCAATGCATCAAGCCTATGTTCTATGGCAAGGTGCTTCTTGAATCAGCCATAGTGTCTGAATGGTTTGTCTGGAATGGAAAGGTTGAGAAATCAGGGTGTTGTCTGATGCCAGAGGTCCCCATCTAGGGTGTGAGATCTGTGTGGAATTGATGGAGGTGTCTGACACGTGGGTGGGGTTCTGGCATGAGGACAGGGTGCGGGGTGGGCCAGTGAGACTTCAAGGAGATGGTATCATAGAATGCTCGAGGTAGTGAGGTTGGGTGGGGTGGGAACAAGCCAAGCTGATGGCTTGGGATCCTATCAGTGGGAGATCTGACTTGATGGGGCATGTCAGGGTCTGGGTATGAGCAAGAGTTGATGCTAGCTTTGTCTCCCCCAGCCCTTCTCACTTCCTGATTCTACCTGGGTCATGGTTTGAAACAACCTCTTCTCTCACCTGCCCTCTGAAAGATTAAAACATTCAGGCTGGGCACAGTGGTTCACACCTATAATCTTAGCACTTTGGGAAGCCAAGGTGGGAGGATCGCTTGAGCCCAGGA
>NW_012110919.1:21195005-21224766 GCF_000951035.1 Colobus angolensis palliatus | reverse complement strand
TTTTGAGATGGAGTCTCGCTCGCTCTGGCTGGAGTGCAATGGCGCGATCTTGGCTCACTGCAACCTCCGCCTCCCTGGTTCAAGCAATTCTCCCTGCCTCAGCCTCCTGAGTAGCTGGGATTACAGGTGCGCGCCACCACATCCAGCTAACTTTTATATTTGTTAGGAGAGACGGAGTTTCATCATGTTGGCCAGACTCACACCCCAAGTCTCTCATCTGGCTCTATCCTACTTCTCCTCCAGGTCTCAGCTCAAATATCACCTCTCCAGAGGTACTGCTCCCAAACCCCCACATCCGATCTCAGCTAGCAGGCTTCAGTCATCCTCCGTCACTACACTGTTTTAGTTTCTTCACATACTCATCAGTGTCTGAAATTGTCCCACCAATTTGTATTGCATTGTATCGGGTTCCCAACCAGAATGTCAGCTCCACAAGGGCAGGGATTTTGCTGTATCGTTCACTTTATTTTCAGTGCCCAGTGCAGTGCATGACACACAGTGGCTGTGGGCGGGTAGAGGGGTGCGGGGGGAAGGACAGCAAATGTTTATTCTGGAATGAATAAGAGGCTCTCGACAATGGTGTGTTAGATTTTTGTAAAAGTTGGGCATTGGGTTTAGGACATAAGTATCTAGGTGGGTTGTGGCTGAGATGACTTGTGATTCAAGGTGTGAGAAGCTGGACCCTGGGCTGTTGGAGAGACATGAGGTTTGGGAAACAAGTGCCCAGTCAGGTTGTGGTTGAATTGGTATAAACTGGGCTGGCTCCAACTGTTACCGGTAGAAGGTGTCCAGGTACTTGGCATCTTGGATGAAACGCACACACGAAGCAAGGAAAGCAAAAGCCAGGATTTATTGAGAATGAAAATTCACCCCACAGTGTGGGAACCGGCTTGAATGTAGAGGCTCAAGAGCCCCGCTTACAGAATTTTCTGGGGTTTCAATATTCTAGAGGCTTCCCATTGATTACTTGGTGAATATTCTGTGTAAATGAAGAGAATGAAGTGAAGTTAGAGTTATTTACTCAGAATGTGCCCTATTGCAAATGGAGAGGATGTTACTTGGTGTGTGATCTATGTAAAGGGAGAGGATGAATGTGAAGTTACAAAGTATAAATGGAGAGGATGTTTCTTGGAGTGTGTGGTCTGTGTAAATGGAGAGGATGAATGTGAAGTTACAAAGTGTAAAGGGCGTGAATGGCGAGGATGAAATGAAGTTGCAAAGCCATTCACATTCCTGTCATTGCTGAGGTGCTTTCATTTGATTTAGGTCTACAAGTCAGCGATCGGCCTTATATTCCCTGCCTCCAGGCCCTATTCTTCTGCCTCACAAAAGGTAACATCAGACTGTTGAGGGCAGACTGGACCCCAGATTTCAGGAAATAGGAGTCGTCCAGCAGGGCAGTGGCTGAGTTAGGTTGTGACTTCAGCAGTGTTTAACAGGTGTAAAGTCATTGAAGACGAAGAATCAAGCAATCGAGCGTCCCCGTCGGTTGTAGCGAAAGAGAACCGTGACCAACAGGAGAGCAGTGTCCACCCAGGTCACTTGCGGTTATTGGGGGACAATTTTGGGGGAAACGGGGGTCCTGGGGAGCGTTGGCTGGGTGGGGCTGTAACCCGAGCTGGTGGGCGGGTTGTGAGCTGTGACCTGGCCCGAGCCGATCCGCCAGGGTTGGGGGGTGCCAAACCGGGGACAGCAGGAGGCACACCTGGCGAAGACTCAACTGGGAGCGGCTCACTCGGGCCCTCCCAGACCCACGAACCTGCGCGCCTCCTCTGCGTCCCGCCCCCGGCCGGCCCCTCGGCCAATGGCGGCGGGGAGACCTCGGCGGCGGGCGCGGATTGGGAGCTGGCGAGCGGGGGCGGGGCGGCGCGCCTGGCAGTTTAGGCGCTCCGCCGCCCGGCAGCGCTGAGCGCTTGGGTACCAGGGCGCGGTGCGGGCGGAAGTGGTGACGCTGGCGTCCCCGGAGCCTGCGGCGGGCGGCTGTGACGGCCCCGGCGCTGACGGCGGCGGCCCGCGGGGCGGCGTGGACGCCCGCGGCGCCGGCTGGGGCATCACCGCGGGCCTCGACCCCGAAATGGCGCTGCTAGCCGAACACCTGCTGAAACCGCTGCCCGCGGACAAGCAGATCGAGACCGGGCCCTTCCTCGAGGCGGTGTCCCACCTGCCACCCTTCTTCGGTGAGCCGGAATGGAGGGGGGAGGCGGCCGCAGTCCCACACGCACCCGAATCCTTCGCTTTAGCATCCCCTAAACATCTCTGCCCTAGACATCCCCAAGTCCTGTTTCCCCAGGCACCCAAGATCCTCTTTACCTCCACTCAACCTAAAGTCTCCCTTTCCCGGACCACTCCCAAGTCCTCTCCCCTCTAAACATGTCACATCCTCCCTGCCCTCTCCAAATCCTCCCTCTCCCTAGACGCCTCACAGTCCTCCATATCCCCCAAATGCCCCCTGATCATCCGTCCCCCCAACACCCCTTACTCTTCCATCTCCCCTAGGCGTTCTCTAATCCACCATCTCCCCCAAAGACTCCTGCCCCTTCTTCCCCAAAGTGCTTCCTTCATCCCTGGCGCTTTCTGATGACTCTCAACTCCCTCACCTTACAATGAATTCCCCCATTTCATAAGCCTTCTCTTTAAACGCTTCCAGCCTCTCCCTCATGGGACTTAAGAACCCTTCCTTCTTCCCGCAGAATTCCCTCATTCCAGATCAAAGACTCCCGTCTCCCCCTCCAAGGGTAGGAAGCCTGGTGAGGCGGGGACAGGAAGGGTGTTTTGAAGGTGGAGTTGCAAAACTCCAGGGCCTCTTTCTAGGGGAAACCACCTTAAGTTTTTCCTCCTTTTAGGATGGGGGTGAGGGTTGTCGAGGAAGCTGTTTTGTGAGGTGACATCAGACATACAGAGCTTGGCACCAATTGCTCCCTCAGTTTAGACTCTACAAGAGGAAGCCCCTCCCCTGTATGTCGTGCTGAAGTTCCTGGAGGCATTGGGAAGGCGGTCCACTTTCAGATCCTCTTCTCCCACTCCCTCAGCCTAGCCCAGCCCAGCCCAGCCAAGGCCCGGGATGGAAAATGGGAACCAGAAACCAGCACCACTGCCCCTGCCCTTTGCCTTTTGGGTCCCAGGTAAAGGGTGCAACCTGAACCTCTATTCTCCTCCTTCATGTGGGCTCTGTCCTGGCCTGCTGGTTCACTTGGTGGCCTTGCAGGAAGATACCAGCCCCCAGGGGCAAAGTCCAGCTGAAACTCACAGACCTTAAGGCAGTCTGACTTAGTGGGCAATGAAGCTTGTTGGGGGTGGTAGTTCCCACAATGTGTTGAGCTCTGGGATGGTTGTGGTTACCTGGAGTCTATAGTTCCCCTCCTTCACCTCTTGAGCCTCAGTGTCCCCAGCTGTGAAATGGGGATGCTAAGCTCCTAGGCCAGCTGTGAGGAGTAGATGAGATGGTGTGTGTAAAGCACCGAGGCCATAAGTGCCAAATAGGTCTTTGCTGTAGGGGGTGTGGTTATGAGTTCCTGAATCCAGTTTTGGTTCCTTGCTAGAGTGATTAATCAGTGTTTAAGGGAGTGCAAATTGTCTGGTGTGTATGATTCCAGACCTGGGTAAGCAATCTGAGATCAAGGGCTTGGTCTTTTACATCCACTCAGTGTCCCCAGTGCCCAGAACAGTGCCTGGCACATAGCAGACGCTCAGTCAATACTGCTGAATGCACAAAACTTTCTTATTATCAGTGTTACAGTCTTGAGATAATACTGACTGTCCAGGCAGGGACTTGGGAGCGAACCGGCCCTAGCATTGAAAAGTTGTTTAATTTTGTGACTGAGTTGTTGTTGTTGTTTTTTGCTTGCTTGTTTCCTCTTTGGTTCCAGGAATAGTTATAAGTCAGAGCCAGTGTGCCCTGGACAGGGATTCAGAATCCATTTAAGTCAGTGGTTCTCAACTGAGGGCAGTTTTGCCCCTCAGGGGACATCTGACAATGCCTGGAGGCATTTTTGTCACAACTGTGTTGGGGGATGGGACACGAGGTGTCTTGTGGGTAGAGGCCAGGGAGCTGCTCAGCATCCTACAGTGCACAGGACAGTCCTGCCACAACAAAGAATGATCTAGCCCCAAACATCAGCAGTGTCAAAGGTGGAGAAACCCCAGGTTAAACTCTGTGGCTTTTTCTTCCCTTATTTTCAGTGAGGTTGCACATCCATTCTGTATTGGGGGTATCATCATTTGATGAAATTATCTGGCTGGTTTTGGAGAAAAGAGGGAAGTGGCAAGCCAGAGCCAGCAGTCATCTGGTGCCGGGGCTAAAGAGCATCTCCTCCTCCCTTTCCTTGGTCTCAAAGGACCCTTGTCTTTGTTGCAATCCCTGTGCTGTGGGTGTCACATCTATTGACAGAAGTACCATTTACACAGAAGCCTCAGTGGGGTTGGTCCACAATGGGTTAACCACCACAGGGCCCTCTGCCCACCAGAGCTATTTACTGTTCACCAGAGAGGCTAATTCTTAGGACTCTAAAGAAAAAAAAAAAAAGTGATAATTCATTTGAACCATTATTCTCTTCTGTGGGGGGAGTAGAATTGCTCCTGAGGGTTGAAGACTTAAGCTTTAGGAGGATTCTTCCACGAGTGACTTTTCTGTGGGACATCTGATTGAGATCATTTGTCGGCTGTGATGCAGGGGCTTTTTTTAGATCTTGGGAGCATCTAGTCACCTGGATGATCTGGGTGGTGTGTGTGTCTCTTGAATGGAGCTGCTCTGGGGTGAGGGACACCAGGAGTCTGAAACACCTTGCAGTGACAGTTTCCTCCAAGTCAGCGATTTTTCACCATGGCACTGCCAACATTGGGACCAGATCATTCTTTGTGGTGGTGGGGCTGTCCTGTGCATTGTAAGATGTTGAGCAGCATCCCTGGCCTCTACCTACCAGATGCCAGTGGCACCCCCTCCCCAAAAATATCCCCAGGGAAGCAAAATCACCTCTGAGAACCATAGCTCTAGATATAAATATGACTAAGAGCCAAAAGCTCTGTTTAAAAAAAGTATTTAATTCTTCAAGGAAGATCTGTCAATTGGAGGAAAACTGAGCAAATACAAATGATACATAAAAATCTCCCTGTCACTCACTGAGCACTTATTATGTGCTAAGTACTCTTTGTAGATTAGTTCACTTAATTGTCTGACAACATTTGAGGTGGAGTTTTAAAGAAAGAATCTCTGCTGGGATTTCAGAATATTTTCCTTCTACATTTACATATTTACATCCATCTTTTTTTTTTTTAGACTGAGTCTCACTCTGTCGCCCAGGCTGGAGTGCAGTGGCGTGATCTTGGCTCACTGCAAGCTCCACCTCCCGGGTTCACGCCATTCTCCTGCCTCAGCCTCCCGAGTAGCTGGGACTACAGGCGCCTTGCCACCACGCCCAGTTAATTTTTTTGTATTTTTAGTAGAGACGGGGTTTCACTGTGTTAGCCAGGATGGTCTGGATCTTGTGACCTCGGGATCCGCCCGCCTTGGCCTCCTAAAGTGCTGGGATTACAGGCATGAGCCACCGCGCCCGACCCTTTACATCCATTTTTTTGGGGAAAAAAAAGTATGGGCTGGTACGGTGGCTCACGCCTGTAATCCCAGCACTTTGGGAGGCTGAGGTGGGCGAATCTCTTGAGGTCAGGAGTTTGAGACCGGCATGGGCAACATGGTGAAACCCTGTCTCTACCAGAAGTACAGAAAATTAGCCGGGTGTTGAGGTGCACACCTGTAGTTCCAGCTACATGGGAGGCTGAGGTGGGAAGATCACTTGAGCTTGGGATGCCGAAGTTGCAGTGAGCTGAGATTGTGCCACTACACTCCAGCATGGGTGACAGAGCAAGACCCTGTCTCAAAAAAAAAAAAAAAAACTACATAAAGCCTAATTATCACTTATTACTGGTTGACAGAGTGAGACCCTGTCTCAAATAAATAAACAAATAAATAAATAAACAAAATAAACAAGTATAACCTGCTTTTTTCTGCCCAACAATATAGCATGACCATCTTTTTATGTCAATCCTCTGTCTCTCCTTTTCTTTCCTCCTTTTCCTTCCTTCCTCTTCCTTTCCTTTCTTTCCTTTTTTTAAAATTTTTTTATTTTATTTTTTTTCTTTCCTTCTTTCTTTTCTTCCTTTCTTTCTTCCCCCCTTCTTTCCTTCCTTCCTTCCTTCCTTTCCTTCCTTCCTTCCTTTTCTTTCTTTCTTTCTTTTTCTTTCTTTCTTTTCTTTTCTTTTCCTTCTTTCTTTCTTTCTTTCTTTCTTTCTTTCTTTCTTTCTTTCTTTCTTTCTTCTCTTTCTTCCTTTCTTTCCTTTCTTTTCTTTCTTTTCCTTGCTTTCCTTTGTCACCCAGGCTAGAGTAGTGCAGTGATGTGAACTCCTGAGCTCAAGCAATCTTCCCACTTCAGCTTCCTGAGCAGCTAGAACTACAGGCATGTGCCACCATGCTTAGCTAATTTTTTTAATTTTTATTTTTGTAGAGACAGGGGTCTTGTTATGTTGCCCAGGCTGGAGTGCAGTGGCATGATCTCGACTCACAGCAACTTCCACCTCCTGGGTTCAAGTGATCCTCATGCCTCGGCCTCCCAAGTACCTGGGATTATAGGCGCATGACTCTATGCCCAGCTAATTTCTATATTTTTAGTAGAGATGGGATTTTACCACTTTGGCCATACTGTTCTTGAACTCCTGGCCTCAAGTGATCCGTCCATCTCAGCCTCCCAAAGTGCTGGGATTACAGGCATGAGCCACTGCACCTGGCCAATTGTATTGTTTCAATGTGGTATAATTTATTAAACCAATCCCCTACTGCTGGACATTCACATTGCTTCTTATGTCAGGCTCTGGCAGACAGTGCTGCAGTGAACATCCTTGTATACACTTCTGTGTACACTCCTTTGGTTATTTCTCATTTTTGGAAGTGACACTGCAGAGCTGAAGAGTGCTTTAACCTGTTAGAGTAGCCACATTTCTTAAAGCTTTGTTAGGTGTTGTTTGTGACAGCATTAGTTGGGCTTGCTTCAGTGTGCGTTGGCAGTGGGCCAGCCTCCTGCCTGCTTGGCTTAGAGCATCCATATCTTGGGCCTGCCCTTCCTCCTTATCTCCAATTGGAATCTCCCAAGTTGTACAGGTTTTACTACATCCACTTAGAGGCCAGCCCTTTGTTTATCTTCTCGCCGTACCTTGACCCAGTAATCAGATCTTTCCTGACCGATCAGTTTGCAAGACTGACTTCTGGGAGGGCTCCTTCTCATTTTGAAGGTCAATTTTGTGGCTGTTCTAAAGCATTAACAATGGGAGGGCAGGGGCATGGAGACTTAGGTAACATCTAGTTCTTGATACTCCCTGTCTAGAAACCTGTGTGGTTCCCTATCATCCCAGCGTGGAACCTGTGCTTCAGCCTTTGTGAATGGTTTCCAACCCCACACGTGGCACTATTGTCATACTCTAGCCGCCAGAGCTTCCCCACATTAGCTCCTCTGCCTGGTGGACCACTCTGCTCTTCAGCCCACCTCCCTCCTTTTGCCTGTCTAGGTTCTACTAATCCTTAAGGAGTCATCTTATCCAGAACATCTCTCCTGACTCTCTTAGACGCCCATAGACCCTATCATATTCTGTGAATTTGAGTTATTTCAGTGCATCGCACTCGGTGCTAGTACTATTCGCTGAATGACTGCTTTTCATTCCATTCTCATTCTTCTGGGTTCTTGTTGAAGATGCTGGGCCCTTCTCTCTTTTTCCAAATTAAAATACATGACTAGGCCAGGCACAGTGGCTCATGCCTGTAATCCCAGCACTTTGGGAGGCTGAGGCAGGTGGATCACCTGAGGTTGGGAGTTGGAAACCAGCCTGGCCAACATGGAGAAACCCCATCTCTACTAAAAATACAAAAAAAATTGACCAGGCATGGTAGCATGCACCTGTAATCCCAACTACTTGGGAGGCTGAGGCAGAAGAATCCCTTGAACCTGGAAGGTGAAGGTTGCAGTGAGCTGAGATTGCACCACTGCACTCCAGCCTGGGCAACAGAGTGAGACTCCGTCTCAAAATAAATAAACTAAACTAAACTAAAATAAGATACATGACTAAATTAAAATACATAACCCCCTTCATAGCCTGTATTTGTGGCAGACATCATCAATCAATCATGATGCTGTTTTCCCCTTTGAGCCTAAACACAGCCTCGGCATCTTTCTTAACACAGCCACTCCAGGTCAGTTAGAGTGGTGCGTGAGATGATACCTGTTTGCTCTCACTGTTTAGGGAGAGACTAGAGATGGAAGAGCTGAAGGTCATGATTTCCACCTCTCAGTTCCTGAGATCCAAATTCTGGGGTTGATTTTTCTTCATGCCTCTTACCTTAATTAAACGGATGTCTGTGGAATCTGGCCTTCTGGGTATCTGGCACTCATTAAATAGTCCTAGAGTGAACCCAGAAAGAGTGGTTTTCCATCACTTTTGGTTCAGTGCTTGTTCCATTTTGGGGAAGTGGAGCAGTAACAGCCTAGAATCAGAGATTTATCTTGTTTTACAGCCAAAGAAACTGAGGCCAGAGAGGTTAGGTGACTTGCTCAGGGTCACACAGCCAGTGAGTGACCAGTAAAGCCAGACTAGAACTCAAGCCTCTGGACTCCTTATGTGGTGCTCTTGCTGTCATGCCTGCTGTCCTGGCTTTCTCTCTTGTAAAGGAGAGGACCCCCAGTGGAGCCAGCCTGGTTAGGTACTTGAGGAAATCCAGTGGTTCTGCTGGCACCATGATGACTTGTCCACATGACAGGTGGCATGGGTGCCACAGACCAGACATGCAGGTTTGCTCTGAGGTGTGTAATGCTTAAACAGCCTGCCAAGCTGGTCTGTAACTCCTATTTGAATGTAAATTAGAAAATGACTGGGGTGTTGAAATCATCTTGTGGGAAAAGCCCCAAACAAGTTGGCTGGTTGTGTGTGTGTGTGTGTGTGTGTGTGTGTGTGTGTGTGTGTGTGTTTTGTTTAAGAGACAAGGTCTTGCTCTATCGCCCAGACTGCCGTGCAGTGGGGTGATCACAGCTCACTGCAGCCTCCAGCTCCTAGGCTCAAGTGATCCCCCTGCCTCAGCCTCCTGAGTCGTTAGGATTATAGGCGTGTGCCACGGCGCTCAACTCTTGCTTTTTTTTTTTTTTTGAGACAGAGTCTTGCTCTATTGCCCAGGCTGGAGTGCAGTGGCATGATCTCAGCTCATTGCAACCTCTGCCTCTTGGGTTCAAGTGATTCTCCTGGCTCAGCCTCCCCGGTAGCTGGTATTACAGATGCACACCACCATGCCCAGCTAATTTCTTGTATTTTCACTAGAGATGGGGTTTCACTATGCTGGCCGGGCTGGTCTTGAACGCCTGACCTCATGTTCCGCCCACGTCAGCCTCCCAAAATGCTGAGATTACAGGCGTGAGCCACCGCGCCCGGCCTCAGCTCTGGCTTTTCCTTCATCTGGGACATCAGGCTAACTGGGAACCAGCCCCACCTGAAGCCCTTGATCTGTGAGTTAGAAGCTCCCCCACTGCAACAAGCATCCTCTGAGATTTGGGACCACCTACCACAGCCTTGCAACGTTTTCTGCTTTGTTTTATTTATTTATTTATTTATTTATTTATTTATTTTTTGAGATGGAGTCTCGCTCTGTCGCCCAAACTGGAGTGCAGTGGCCGGATCTCAGCTCACTGCAAGCTCCGCCTCCCGGGTTTACGCCATTCTCCTGCCTCAGCCTCCCGAGTAGCTGGGACTACAGGCGCCCGCCACCTCGCCCGGCTAGTTTTTTGTATTTTTTAGTAGAGACGGGGTTTCACCGTGTTAGCCAGGATGGTCTCGATTTCCTGACCTTGTGATCCGCCCATCTCGGCCTCCCAAAGTGCTGGGATTACAGGCTTGAGCCACCGCGCCCGGCCTTTTTTTTTTTTTTTAGTAGAGATGGGGTTTCACTGTGTTAGCCAGGATGGTCTCGATTTCCTGACCTTGTGATCCGCCCATCTCGGCCTCCCAAAGTGCTGGGATTACAGGCTTGAGCCACCGTGCCCGGCCTTTTTTTTTTTTTTTAGTAGAGATGGGGTTTCACTGTGTTAGCCAGGATGGTCTCGATTTCCTGACCTTGTGATCCGCCCATCTCGGCCTCCCAAAGTGCTGGGATTACAGGCTTGAGCCACCGCGCCCGGCCTCTGCTTTGTTTTAAATTTAAAGTTAATGCTAATACCTGTTTATTTTTTGGTTTTGTATAGAGCGGGGGTGTCCAATCTTTTGGATTCCCAGGGCCACACTGGAAGAATTGTCTTGGGCCACACATAAAATACACTTAACGCTAACGATAGCTGACGAGCTAAAAGAAAAACAAACAAACTTAAATCTCATAATGTTTTAAGAAAGTTTCTGAATTTGTGTTGGGCCACATTCAAAGCGGTCCTGGGCCACATGCAGTCTGCGGTCTGCAGTCTGCAGGTTGGACAAGCTTGGTGTAGAATATCCCAAGAAAAACAAGAAACTGTATTAAACCTCCTAATAAGCCGGTGAGTTACCATTTGGATTGACTGTTGAGAGCTGGATTCTAGAGGAATGGGATTTCGGTTGTGTGCCTGGGATAGACCCTGAGAAGATGAAACAAATAATGTCTTGTTGGAGGAAGAACCCAGATAGACACTTTCTGCAATGGCTGTTACAATTTTGAAACTGCTGGCAGACTTCGGAGATACATTTGTAAGCAGTAAGTGAGGCTTTCTTGGCCTTCAGGAGCACCTGATGTGTGCTAGTGCCATGCTGGCGGGGCCCACTCTTGATCCCACCTGGCCAGAGAACCATCTGGAAGGAGGGCTGTTGAGGGCCCCGTTGTGTTTTTCTGTCCATGTGCGTAACAGCCCATGAGTTGGCTGTTTTTGAGGCTCAGAGGAGAGAAGTCACTTTGAGTCTGATTCTCTTCCTCTGACATCCATGCCCTGAACACCGTGTATAGACGAGTGGAAGGAAACATGGAGATTGGCATCTGGCTGAGCCAGCCTGAGCTTGAGAGGCCCTGAGGTGGCTTCTTTTTGGCAGCTCCGTTTCCCACCAGCTGTGTGGCAAAAGGCCCACTTCCTAAAGGTCTAGGGCTGTCCGTCCTACCTGTGGAAAGATGTGGTGGCTCCGGGCGGGAGCACCAAAATCAATGCCTGACTTGGTGAATGACTGCTAGGGCACAGAGCCAGCTGCATGGCTGCTTAAGTCTGACAGTTGCTCCAGCAGCCTCCTTTATAATGTCCAAAGGCCAGAGTACATACAGACCAGTGGCACCCACCCAGCCTGTCCTGGGATGGTGGTGATTAGATCTTTGTGTTCAGAAAAATCTGGCCCTTGAGGTCAGAGCCTGAAGTCTGGCCTCTCTGCTGCCAGAAGGAAGAGACAGGATCGAGTAGGAGGGGAGAGACTACAGTTGCTTGCTAACTCATCTAGCCCCTCCTCTGCTGCACAGGGATGCTTGGAGGGATAGCCCTCCACTGTGAATCCCTTGGGGCAGAAGTCAGGCCCTCCCAGGACCCACCAATGGGCTTCTGCATCATGGGCGCCCAGCCTATATCCACCTGAAAAGGAATGGGAGGAATTAGTGGCACAGGGCTTTATAAAATATAATGTATGACCGTGATCATAGCTAGCGTCATCTCTATTTTGACTGGCTCCCAGGATCAAGCATTGAATTAGACAGTAACTCATTTCTAATCCTCATGATGAACTTAGGAGGAATTTGGCACCATTTTCCCGAAGAGGAAACCGTGTTCAGAGAGATGTCCACAGGACTTTGCAGCAGGTCTAGCACTGTAACAGGGGAGACCAGCACCACATCAGGAAACAGGAAGATGTTGGAAATCCTTTCTAGGGCAGAAAGGGAAATGATAGGAAGTTCCCGGCTGGCATGACAGTGTGATTATTTCAATGAGCTTCTTAGAATGGAAATATTGGGGCCGGGCATAGTGGCTCATGCCTGTAATCCCAGCACTTTGGGAGGCCAAGGCAGGCAGATCATGAGGTCAGGAGTTTGAGACCGGCCTGGCCAACATTGTGAAACCCTGTCTCTACTAAAAATACAAAAAAAAAAATTAGCCGGGTGTGATGGCACAAGCCTGTAATCCCAGCTACTCGGAAGGCTGAGGCAGGAGAATCGCTTGACCCAGGAGGCGGAGGTTGCAGTGAGCCGAGATCACGCCACTGTACCTAGCCTGGGACAGAGCAAGACTCTGTCTCAGGAAAAAAAAAAAAAAAAAAGAAGAAGAATGGAAATGTTGGGTCCTAGTCTTGGGTTTCATTGTTTCAGTAAAAACCTGTCAGAATGAATGTTAACTCCTTTTGTTACATACTTACCGTAGTACTTGTATGGAGGCCTTGTTTGTGGTTCTTGTTAGAGCGTTAACTGTATCTGAGCTTTTCAAAGTCATTGCAGTGGATCAGCCCTCTCCAGGGCCTTCTAGAAGCCTCTGCTTTCCACCCTGGCAGTTAGGCAGTCGACTCACACTTCCCTGTGTTCAGAAATGATTCATGTTCTGCCTTGCTGTTCCTCCAAGTTCCTTACTTCACTCCCTTCTGAGTTCTCTGTCTTAACGGTCTGGAATACATTTGAAGTCATTATTTTTTGATGGGGAGATTTCTGCAAATTTTACCCCTAACAATAAATCAATGAGTCAATAATTCTTTTTCTCCCTCCTGCCTGCCTTCCTCTCCTTCTGTTTTGATTTCTTAATCATTGGAATAACTGTTTTCTAGATTTTTCTCTTTAAAGAAAAGCTTTGTCTGTTGGGAAAGGTGATGATGATATAGTTTATAATAATAAGCATAAATGATAATACCTTCTTTTTCTTTTCTTTTTCTTTTTCTTTTTTTGACATGGAGTCTTGCTCTGTTGCCAAGGCTGGAGTGCAGTGGCGTGATCTCGGCTCACTGCAACCTCCACCCTCCCCCCAGGTTCAAGCAATTCTCTTACCTCAGCCTCCTAAGTAGCTGGAATTATAGGCGCACACCACCACACCCAGTTAATTTTTGTATTTTTAGTAGAGATGGGATTTCACCATGTTGGCCAGGCTGGTCTTGAACTCTTGACCTCAGGTGATTTGTCTGCCCCGGCCTCCCAAAGTGCTGGGATTACAGGCATGAGCCACCGTGCCCAGCCTAATACCTTCTTTTTCACTGAGCACTTACTAGGTACCAGAAACTGTGCTTAGGCCTTTATTTATACAACTTTATTTAAGCGTCACAGCAACGCTTTGAAGAAAAGTCCATTATGAGCCTCATTTTTAAAATGAGGAAACTTTCTGGGTGCAGTGGCTCACGCCTGTAACCCCAGCACTTTGGGAGGCCCAGGCAGGCAGATCTCTTGAGGTCAGGAGTTTGAGACCAACCTGGCCAACATGGCAAAACCTTGTCTCTACTAAAAATACAAAAATTAGCAGGCATGGTGGCAGGCGCCTCTAATCCTTGCTGCTTGGGAGGCTGAGGCAGGAGAATGGCGTGAACCTGGGAGGCGGAGGTTGCAGTGAGCCAAGATCACACTATTGCACTCCAGCCTGGGTGAGAGAGTGAGAGTCTCAAAAAAAAAAAAAAGGACAAATAATTTTCCCAGCTGAATGTGGTGGCTCATGCCTGTAATCCCAACACTTTGGGAGGCCGAGGCAGGCAGATCATGAGGTCAGGAGATCGAGACCATCCTGGCCAACATGGTAAAACCCTGTCTCTACTAAAATACAAAAAAAAAAAAAATTAGCTGGGCGTGGTAGTGAGTACCTATAGTCTCAGCTGCTCAGGAGGCTGAGGCTGGGGAATCGCTTGAACCTGGGAGGTGGAGGTTGCAGTGAGCCGAGATCTCACCACTGCACTCTAGCCTGGCAATAGAACAAGACTCCATCTCCAAAATAAAAATAAAAAAAGGATTTTCCCAACTGCATCATTCTTCAACACTGTTTTTTCCTGAACAGGGGGCAATTATGGGACAAATAGTTGGCATGTCATGAGGGTAAGTTTGTCTTTTTTCTTTTTTTTTTTTTGAAGTAGTCTCGCTCTGTCGCCCAGGCTGGAGTGCAGTGGCGCAATCAATCTCGGCTCTCTACAATCTCCACCTCCTGGGTTCAAGTGATTCTCCTGCCTCAGCCTCCTGAGTAGCTTGGATTACAGATGCCCACCACCATCCATCCCTAGCTAATTTTTTTTTGGTTTTTAGTAGAGATGGGTTTATACTATGTTGGCCAGGCTGGTTTTGAACTCCTGGCCTCAAGTGATCCACCTGCCTTGGCCTCCCAAAGTGCTGGGATTACAGGCATAAGCCACTGTGCCTGGCCCGGGGATGAAGTCTTTAAAGCAGTATTTTGAATTGTTTTGTAAACATTCTTTCCTCTTCAGATAGTAGACTCAGAGTAGGAACCCGTTTTAGGAATGTAGGTAATCTCAAGGCTCATATCCTTAAAAATAGGCCTTATTGTAAACTGAGCCATGACAACCCACACCCCCAGATTAATAAATGATTCATCTCCATCAGCTGTAATTTGAGTGTCTTCCATTATAATCCTTGTAACCTGGGACCTATAAAGTTAATCTGCCTCATATGTTTAACAACTGAACTTTATTATTCAGCTATGAAAAAAACATTGAATTTACAATAAAGCCTCCCCACACCAGGCTTGTAGCATCGCGACATCTGCATCCTGTTCTTCCTTTCTGGAAATAACTGTTTATGAATTGGGTTAGGTGTGTTCTGTCCTGAATCACACAGGCTGAAAGTGAAGCAAGCTGTGCATATTAAAGAGTGCTTTTTTGTTCCTGAACATTGTTCCTGAGATGAAATGAGAGGGTGGGCCAGGGCAGGGCAATTTGGTCACCTCATTACTCAACATCAGGAACATCCCGTGTCGTAAGAGATGGCTGTTTGAAGAGGCAGCTTGGATGGAAATTTCCAGATATATGCTGTGGTCTTGCTAAGAGCATAACGACCAGTACTGTTCAACTCTCTTGAGGCCAGAAAAAGAGGAAATGAGGTTGGGCGCAGTGGCTCCTGCCTATAATCCCAGTGCTTTGGGAGGCCAAGGTGGGAGGATCACTTGTGGCCAGGAGTTCAAGACCAGCCTGGGCAACAAAGTGAGACCCCATCTCTACAAAAAATTAAAAACAAAAAATTACCTGGACGTGGTGACATGTGTCTGTAGTCTCAGCTACTCCAGAGGCTGAGGCTGGAGGATCACTTGAGCCTGGGAGGTCAAAGCTGCAGTGAGGCCGGGCGCAGTGGCTCACGCCTGTAATCCCAGCACTTTGGGAGGCTGAGGTGGGTGGATCACCAGGTCAGGAGATCGAGACCATCCTGGCTAACATGGTGAAACCCCATCTCTACTAAAAATACAAAAAATTAGCTGGGCGTGGTGGCGGGCACCTGTAGTCCCAGCTACTCGGGAGGCTGAGGCAGAAGAATGATGTGAACCCAGGCAGCAGAGCTTGCAGTGAGCCAAGATCGTGCCACTGTACTCCAGCCTGGGTGACAGAGCGAGACTCTGTCTCAAAAAGAAAAAAAAAAAAAAAGCTGCAGTGAGCTGTGATTGTGCCACTATACTGCAGCCTGGGTGACACAATGAGACCCCATCTCAAAAAAAAAAAAAAAAAAAAGAAATTAGTGTGATTTTGCTGTGTAGCATATGGTCACTGCTGGCTTATAGGGAATTCTGCTTTCTGTGCAATGTCACCCATCTGAACTGTGGCAGAGACCCAGGCAGGAGGCCCCAGACAGCCCTTGTCTAGTCAGAGTTGTCCCAGAGGCCATGCACGAAACCTCTCCTTGGTGCATGCCTCCTCTTTGCAGGAGATTCTGATTCTGTTGGCTATTTGGTTTTTAAGTATCTAAAAGAATTTGGCTGGGCACGGTGGCTAACGCCTGTAATCCCAACACTTTGGGAAGCCGAGGTGGGTGGATCGTTTGAGCTCAGGAATTTGAGACCACCCTGGGCAACATGGTGAAATCCTGTCTCTACTAAAATACAAAAATTTAGCCTGACATGGTGGCGTGCACCTGTAGTCCCAGCTACTTGGGAGGCTGAGGCAGGAGAATTGCTTGAGCTCGGGAGGCGGAGGTTGCAGTGAGCTGAGATTGCTCCACTGCACTCTAGCTTGGGCTACAGAGTGAGACTCTGTCTCAAAAAAAAAAATAATAATAAAATAAATAATTGAAGCACTGCAGGAAGAAGTAGCTGTCAACCATCAACAGGAGTTTAAAAAAAATACACAAAGTTGGCCAGGTACAGTAGCTCATGCCTGTAATCCTAGCACTTTGGGAGGCCGAGACTGGAGGATTGCTGGAGCCCAGGAGTTCAAGACCAACCTGGGCAATGGTGTAGTGAGTCCCAGTCTCTACAAAAAGTAAAAAAAAAAAAAAAGAAAGAAAATTAGCCCAGCATGGTGGTGCACACCTATAGTCCCAACTACTCTGGAGGCTGAGGTGGGAGGATTGCTTGAGCCCAGGAGTTCCAGGCTACAATGAGCCATGATTGTGCCACTGCATTCCAGCCTGGGCAACACAGTGGTACCCTGTCTCAAAAAAAAAAAAAAAAAAGATACACAAAGCTGTCCAGTTGTCCTAAAAGCCTGAAGGCACACCATCTAGAGTCATTTAGTGACAGTTTGAGGGGACCAGTGACATTTCTGGGCCACATCTTTATCATAACTCGTATTTTTGATGATGGCCCTGTTTAGAAAGCTACAAATGGCTTCCACTATGAAAGCAGTGACATTTGTGTTACATTTTGATGAGCTCCATCCAGGATGGCTGAGCTACAATGCTGATGGTGTATTTGTATTTGAGAGCCAGGCACAGTGGTGCACAGCTGTAGCACTCAGGAAGCTGAGGCAGGAAGATCACTTGAGCCCAGGAGTTCTTGGCTGTAGTGTGCTACACTGATTGGGTGTCTGCACTAAGTTTGGCATCAATATGGTGACCTCCTGGCAAAGGGGCCCACCAGGTTGCTTAAAGAGGTGTGAACTGGGCTGGGCGCGGTGGCTCAAGCCTGTAATCCCAGCACTTTGGGAGGCCGAGGTGGGTGGATCACGAGGTCAGGAGATCGAGCTCGTTCTGGCTAACACGGTGAAACCTCGTCTCTACTAAAAAAATACAAAAAAACTAGCCGGGCGTGGCGGCGGGTGCCTGTAGTCCCAGCTACTCGGGAGGCTGAGGCAGGAGAATGGCGTAAACCCGGGAGGCGGAGCTTGCAGTGAGCTGAGATCCGGCCACTGCACTCCAGCCTGGGCGACAGAGGGAGACTCCGTCTCAAAAAAAAAAAAAAAAAAAAAAAGAGGTGTGAAGTGGCCCAGGTTGGAAACAGCAGGTCAAAATTCCCATGCTGATCAGTAGAGGGATTGCACCTGTGAATAGCCACTGCATTCCAGCCTGGGCAATATAGCAAGACTTTTTAAAAATATGGTAGATGGAAAATATTTCACTGTTTTTATTTGTCTTATTATTGAGATTAAGCATCTTTTCATTTCTATTGTGAATTGCCCATTGTTCTATAGGGCTGTTGTTTTTTTCTTACTGATTTGTAAGAGCTCTTTACATATTAGGGATATTAGCCTTTTTTCTGTTACGTTTGTTACACAGACTGTCTACTGTCTGCCCCCCAAGTTTTTTGGCTTTAGTTGGTGGTGGAATTTCTCCTTTCCCCCATATAGGAGGTTTCTGTTTTTTATAATTAGGTTTATTGGTTTCTTTCCTTGTGCCTTGTGAGTTCAGTAGCGTGCATTGGAAAAAGCCTTCTCCATTAAACAGAAGGGGCCATTTGCCAGCTGTTCCAGATAACCAAGGCTTTACTGTATTTGGAATCTGCTCATTCTAGTTGGGTCTGTGAAAGAAGATGGTGGGACCAAATATGATTTTTCTTTTTTTAAAGACAGCTTCAGGCCAGGCATGGCAGCTTACGCCTGTAATCCCAGCACTTTGAGGGGGCCAAGGCAGACAGATCGCTTGAGCCCAGGAGTTTGAGACTGGCCTGGGCAAAATAGTAAGACCCCGTCTCTCTATTTTTTTTTCAGACAGAGTCTCATGCGTGATCTCAACTCACTGCAACCTCCACCTCCCAGGTGCAAGTGATTCTCTTGCCTCAGCCTCCCAAGTAGCTGGGATTACAGATTTGCACCACTACGCCCAGCTAAGTTTTGTATTTTTAGTACAGATGGGGTTTCACCATGTTGGTCAGGCTGGTCTTGAACTCCGAACTTCAGGTGATCTGCCCGCCTTGGCCTCCCAAAGTGTTGGGATTACAGATGTAAGCCACCATGCTCGGCCTGACACTGTCTCTATTAAAAAAAAATAATAATAAGAAGAAGAATAAGTAAAACATGTTTAAAAAGACAGCTTCCTTTCTCCCTGGAGGTCATGAACTAGAAAACCCTCCAAGTCCCCTCCCTCCCTCCAGGTAGACAGGTTCTGGGTGGCATTTCAAAGAGCCTGTTTGCTGACAACAATTAAAAAAAAAACAAGTTTGGGGTAACTGCAAAACTGGTCAAACAAGAAGGGTAATTTGGGGTTAGGGCTGCATTCTGTAGGAAACGGAAGGCTCGAGAGCCTGATAGAAACATGTCATGCTCTATTCAGAGCAGGCGCAGGCTTGAATTTAAACTATCAGAGGCTGGGTGTGGTGGCGCATGCCTATAATCCCAGCTTCTAGGGAGCTGAGGCAGGAGAATCACTTGAACCCGGGAGGCGGAGGTTGCAGTGAGCCTAGATTGCACCACTGCACTCCAGCCTGGGCGACGGAGTGAGACTCTGTCTCAAAATAAATAAATAAGTAAAATAAACTATTAGAAAAGCCACCACATGCTTGGGAATTAAAATCGTCTTCTGGTTTCCTATTTTCTCTGAGTTCACAGGACTTCAAAGAATCATTCTTTGAGTTCAAAGAATAGTAACATTCTAGACAGAAAGGTTACGGGTGTAGTGGAAGCAGCTTTGGCTCTGGAATTGTGTCTTGGCACTCCCTGGAGTGTAACCTGGGCAAGTCATTTGGCTTTTCTGACTTGATGTCCTTGGACTGCACCAAAGGCAAACATAAGCCTAGAGCCTTGAGTGGGTGATGTTGAAACAGGCTTCAGCCCAAGTATATACAGAGCACTTCCTGTTTGCACAGCACCTCTGGAGTGGTTAAAGTCACTTGGCCAAACTCACACCAGAGCTGAGATTCAAACCTAGGACTGTGGATGCCACTGCTTCAATGCCACTGCCCAGGTTGATGCCCCTGCTAATAGAAGGCAGCCCACCTCCAGATGCTTCTAGACCCGCTTCAGCATGTTTACATAACACAGATGCATGCGGAGCTCCCTTTCCTGCCGGTGACTCCCTGTGGGTAGAGCGTGGAAGTGGAGTCTGGGGTGGCGTTCCCAGCCCCTGCCTCGCCTCCCCTCTCTTCTGCTAGGCTCCCAGCCCCAGAAGTGCATCTGAGGCACCACATTCCTCCCTTACTGTTGAGCAGGAGCTCTGGCCCTCTGCGGTGGCCCCACACACAATAACAGCTGCTGTTGGGGCCCAGCTCCTGCTGACCATGGCGGCCTCGTGACCCTCGTAGCGCATGGTCAGGAGAACACAAAACAAAAAGCCTTTCTCCCTGCCACCAGGGCAGGGCCCCTCAGAACTGCAAAAGGATGCTGCATAACATTTTTCTGCGTCTCTGAAATGCATGTTGAATGACCTGAGTCATTGAGAAAAGCTAATAAGCCACCCATGGTCGATGGTGATCTGTCATCAAGCCCTGCCATCATCTCTTCTTCACTGGAAGGCTTTGGTTGAAAACCAGCCAATGGCAGTAAAAACAATTATGGTCAGTGCTTTGAGCCCTCACTTTGCATGTGATACCTCTTTCTCACAGCAGCCCTGCAGAGGAACATCTTAGAAGGATTTCCATTTCATAAGCAGGGGAGCTGAGGCCCAAGTCCCTTCACATATCCTCTGCCATCTGGGTTGGATAGGTACTTTAAACCAGTGTGTTGGGTCAGTCTGAACCATAGGAGGGTGCAGAGATGGAGAGCCTGGCAGGGAAATACACTGACAGATTCTACATTTCCCGCAGTCCATTCATTCACTCACTCATTCATTCATTCATTCATTCATTCATTCCACAGATGTCATACAAGTACTGGCTGGGGTCAGGCACCTGCTGGGTGCTGGGGGCATAGCAGGGAACCTGGTCCCTGCCCTCTTCAGAGCTCAAGTCTGGTGGCAAGACTGTTGGTTTAAAAAACAAAGGTGTAACACATGTGACTATCATCACTGTAACAGTGAAACAGACTTGGGAAAAAAAGTAGAAAAACAAATAGGATTTTATGAGCAGAAAAAAAACGTGACATTACTTTTTTCAGTGTTTTCTATGAGAAAATCCAAACGTGGCAAAGTTGAAAGGTTTTTATAGTAAATAGTACTTGTACACCTATCACCTAGATGTTACCATTAATATTTTACTGTGCCTATCTATCCATATCTCTATCTGTCCATCAGTCTAATGTAAACCTTTGTACATTATGCATTTTTATTTTTCATTTATTTATTTTTTTGAGATGGAATTTCACTCTTGTTGCCCAGGCTGGAGTGCAGTGGCACAATCTCGGCTCACTGCAACCTCTGCCTCCTGGGTTCAAGTGATTCTCCTGCCCCAGCCTCTCAAGTAGCTGGGATTATAGGTGCGTGCCACCATGCCTGGCTAATTTTTGTATTTTTATTAGAGACAGGATTTCACCATGTTGGTTAGGCTGGTCTTGAACTCCTGACCTCAGGTGATCCACCCACCTCGACCTTCCAAAGTGCTGGGATTATAGGGACGAGCCACTGCGCCTGGCCCACATTTTAATTTTTTTAAGAGATGGAGTCTCACTCTGTTGTGCAGGCTAGAGTGCAGTGACACAATCATAGCTCAGTGCAACTTTAACTCCTGGGCTTGAGCGATCCTCCACCTCAGCCTCTCGAGTAGCTGGGACTACAGGTGCATGCCACCACGTCTGGCTCATTATACATTTTGGGAAGATGTGGATGTAAAGCCGTCAGCTGGAGCTGAGGAACAGCCTTACGTCTGGATGGGTTTTGCCAGTCCCCATGTAGCCCATCCATGGCACCTGCCTGGCCCCCTGTGAGGGTCGGAATTGGCACCCGCTGGCAGCACTGTAGTCACTGGCGGAGGAAAGAGGTTCTTGACTCCGGCGTTATTATGTAAGTTGAGAATGCATGGTCCTTCCAGAGAGGCAGCGGTAGCGGTGCTGGAAGAGAACACCTTCCAGGACTAACAAGTGGCATGACTTCCCCAGGCTGGCCTCCACATGCAGCGGAGGTCAGTGATCCGTCAGGTGAGGTTAAAGGGTGGCATGGAGTTGTCACCCCATTGATGCCTGGCAGGCCTGTCTGGGAGACCAGAGCACCCTGGATTCGTTGCCTGCATCCCTGGCGCAGCACCTCTGAGCAGCCTCTGACGTGACCACCATAGGGAAGGCTCCAGCATGGCCCATTGTTGGGAAATTTGCCTCCGCAGACATTGGAAAGAGGCTCAGTTGCCAAGAGGAGACTGCTCATGGCCCAGCATGAGGACAGCATGCCCAGAGCTTGCAGCAGGGCAAGGTGGCAGCCCCGGCTCTAGTGGGGCGTCACAGGGGAGCACAGAGAAAGCAGCAGGGGCACAGGTCAAGGATGAGTCCCACTCAGTGGAGGTTCTGGGGGATCCTGTGGCTTCCACAATGATGTCATTTGCTGGGTCACAGCACCTGACCCTAGTAATGATATGAGGTCATAAAAATGATTGAAGTCCAGGTACTGAGTGTTCAGCACTCACCGGACACTCTGCTACATGTATTTGGTGCCTTATTTTATTTTATTTTTGAGATGGAGTCTTGCTCTGTTGCTAGGCTGGAGTACAGTGGCACAATCTCGGCTCACTCTGCCTCCTAGGTGCAGGCGATTTTCCTGTCTCAGCCTCCTGGGTATCTGGGACTACAGGTGCCTGCTACCACGCCTGGCTAATTTTTGTATTTTTAGTAGAGGTGAGGTTTCACCATGTTGGCCAGGCTGGTCTCAAACTCCTGACCTTGTGATCCGCCCGCCTTGGCCTCCCAAAGTGCTGAGATTACAGGCGTGAGTTACCGCCTGGCCTCGGTGCCTTATTTTTAATTTCTTAAAGAAGTATATGAAATAAGTACTATTATTGCCCCATTTGACACAAGAGGAAACTGAGGCACACAGAGGCGAGGAGACTTACTCAGCTTGGGAGTGGTCGTGCAGGATTCTCACCCCGTCTGTCTGAATTCCCTAGCCCACCTTCTTTCCACTGGGCTATGGGCTGTTTCCTTAAGTGTCTAATGCTGTTTCTCTCATGTACCTCTTTTCATAGCTGCAATTAGAATGTTCCAGGTGGCTGGCCAGGTGTGCAGGGTCACCCTGGGTGGAATTTGGCTTAAGGAAGTTCCTCCCCTAGCCCTCTGCCCTCATGTGGTCACTTGGCGCACACACTGAGTTCCCTGTCTGGCCTCCTGGGTATTGGCCTTTCACTCCCGTGGGGTTGGCACCTGCCTCTAGCCTGCTCTGGGGTCTTTGTCCCCTGGGCTCTGTAGTAGGCTTAGCGAGCTCACTTTTCTGGACTGCAGCAAGGACAATGAAAAGGTGTCACAGAAGCCCGGTAGTCTGTCTTCAGTCTCAAAGGTAAAGTCCACATCGAGCCTGCTCAGTAAAGAACCTGCATACTTCCTGCATGTAAGGAGCAAGATGTCCTTTGACAGCCTGCCATGGGGGTGTCAAAAGAGGGAGCGGAGGAGAGACAGGCAGCAGGCTGCTCACATTTCAGCAGATTCCAGCAGTTCCAGGCACTGCCAGGCAGTTTCCAGGTCTACATTTTATCAACTCCAAAGTGTTACCTATTATACGATGCTCCCATATATTATGACCTACCAAGAAAGGAAAACGCCTCCATTTAAGAACATTCTACTGGGTGTGATGGTGTATCCCTCTAATCACAGCACTTTGGGAGGCTGAGGCAGGAGGATTGCTTGAGTCCAGGAGTTGAAGCCTGCAGTGAGCTGTGATCTTGCCACTGTACTCCAGCTTGAGTGCCAGAACAAGACCCTATCTTTATTTTATGCATTTATTTATTTTTATTTATCTTTCTTCAGTTGCCAAAGGACCCTGTCTTTAAAAACACACATAGGTGCACGCTACTATTGAAGACAATGGCCGAGAACAAATTCAGAGGGCAGAAGTCCAGGAGTGTATTTCACATAGCCAGCTGAAAACACTTTAAGGCTACCAACAAAGCAAAACCAGTTACTACTAATCTTAAGAAGATAAACGAGGCCGGGCACAGTGGCTCATGCCTGTAATCCCAGCACTTTGGGAGGCAGAGGCGGGTGGATCACCTGAGGGTGGGAGTTCAAGACCAGGCTGACCAACATAGTGAAACCTACCTCTACTAAAAATACAAAATTAGCCAGGCGTGGTAGCATGTGCCTGTAATCCCAGCTACTCGGGAGGCTGAGGTAGGAGAATTGCTTGAACCCAGGAAGTGGAGGTTGTGGTGAGCTGAGATCATGCCATTGCACTCCAGCTTGGGCAACGGGAGTGAAACTCTGTCTCGGGGGAAAAAAAAAAAGATAAGTGTTATGAATGATGAAAAAGTCAACAGAGTAGATAAAGCTTTTGTATTCAAAAACTGCAATTACTTTTGCACCAATCTAATAAATATAAGAGATTTGCACACTTCTTAGAAGGACTTTCTCTTGAACCTCTGTAGAAAGAACTGATTCCTCAGTAGCATCATGAAAATAAAGTAGTTAATATTGATGAAGCTACAGAATTAATGGCTCCGTTCTAATATAGTGGTGATGCATCAAATTTCCCCCAAAGACCAATAAATTAAATGTTTTATCCAATTAAAAACAAACACATTGTACAGCTCTAGAAAAAATTTCTTTATATCCTTATTCTATGAGCTTTTTTCTATTTTAAAAGTTAAGCACTTTTTTTAAAAAAATCTTTTTTGTTAAAAACAGACCCATTAGCTTAGGTCTACACAAGATCCTGATCACCAAGATCTGTGCAAAAAAAAATTTTTTTGTTTTTTTTTTTGAGACAGAGTCTCACTCCGTTGCCCAGGCTGGAGTATAGTGGCGTAATCTCACCTCACAGCAACCTCCGCCTCCCAGGTTCAAGCAATTTTCCTGCCTCAGCCTCCTGAGTAGCTGGTATTACAGGCACGAGCCACCACGCCCAGCTAATTTTTGTATATTGGTAAAGACAAGGTTTCACCATGTTGACCAGGATGGTCTTGAACTCCTGACTTCAAGTGGTCCACCTGCCTTAGCCTCCTAAAGTGCTGGGATTATAGGCGTGAGCCACTGCACCAGGGCAAAATTTTTTTTTAATTAGCCGGATATGGTGGTGCGTGCCTGTAGTCCCAGCTACTCCAGAGGCTGAGGTGGGAGGATGGCTTGAACCCAAGAGGTCAAGGCTGTGGTGAGCTATGATCACACCACTGTGCTCCAGCCTGAGTGACAAAGCGAGACTCTGTCTCAAGATAAACCGCAAAACACAAATACCATTCTGATTCTCGAGATGAATCAAATGTGTGTCTTAGGATTGGATTATTTCAAGCCATCCTCATCATGCCTCTGTGATTGGTGCTGTAGCCTCATTTGCCAACAGGAAGCTCAGAGAACGGAGCTGGGGGCTGCACCCAAGCCCATGCTGCCTTAGTAACATCCAGAACAACTCAGCTCTCCCCGGGACCCACCACGTAACCCACCCACCATGTCCCCACGGCCTGCAGTGGCCCTGAAAAATCACTTGCTGGTCATCTCAATCTCTCTTCTCATTTTGTCCCCAGATTGCCTTGGGTCCCCAGTGTTTACTCCCATCAAGGCAGACATAAGCGGCAACATCACGGTACGTACCTGGTCAGGCAGCCATACCCTAGGACTTGCATCAGGAATCTAAGCCTACCTGGGTTGCCAGCACCATGGTCCCAGCTGCAAGCTTCCCAGGCCGAGGAAGGAGATGGAGGCGTAGAAGATGGGCCCCAGGCTTGCCCGATCAGGGCTCAATGTTCTCTGCCCTCCTCCACAGTCTCGCCATCTGGTCACCAGTCTAGCTTGACTGGGACCAAAGTCTAATTAAAGGGTTGACCCTGAGAAGGAACCTGCTGGTTCTTTCATCTATCCCCACCAAGTAAGTCCCAAAGTCCGCAGTCAGCACTGGTCTGGCCCTCCCCTTCTCCAATCCTGGTAGTTACTGATGCCGTCTCCCCCGCCGTAGACTGCCCGTGAGAATCCATGTAGGGCCCAGCCAAGGGCTCGGGACACACTGTATGATCTCATTTCTTCATCCCAGCAGCCCTTTGAGGCTGGTCCGTGTTATCCCCTTTTTACAGATGAAGAAGCTGAGACTCAGAGTGAGACCTTAAGAGAAGGACTCACTTAAGGTCACAAGCAAGTAAGTGGCAGAGCTGGGATTCAGACCCAGGCCTACCTGGCTCCATCTCAGAGGCCTTCGTTCCTGGACTTCTTGGAATCCTCGGAACCTATTTCCACTTGTCCACCAGAGCAAAACTTCAGATACTTGGTGTCTGAGCCAGTGTCAGTAGTGGCTGGAGAACATGAACTTTGTACCAACTGTGTGACCTGGGACAAGTCCATGCCCTTCTGTGAGCCTCAGTGTCTCTGCCTGTAAAATGGGATAATGACAGCAACTTCAGGGTTGCCACCAGGATCATATAGGCAGTGCCTGTAAAGCATTTTGCAAATCCTGGCTCATGTGAACAGTCATAGTTACTGTTACAGGTCTTATCTTTGCTGTTCCTGGAGGGCAGGAAGGAGTGGGAGATGCTGGTAGGGTGCTCTTCACCCAGCGTGCGGGCCAGATGTCTATGGGGGCAGTTTACTAAGGGAAAATCCTGTGTGCTCCATTTCAGAAAATCAAAGCCGTGTATGACACCAACCCAGCCAAGTTCCGGACCCTGCAGAACATCCTGGAGGTGGAGAAAGAAATGTATGGAGCAGAGTGGCCCAAAGTAGGGGCCACACTGGCACTGATGTGGCTGAAAAGGTGACGGGCTCAGGTGGCAGGGCCTGGGCTCTGTGCTGCAGTGGAGGGAAAGCAAACCTGTCACTGTTCCGCAGTGTCACCTCAGGCTGGGAAGGTCACTTCCGAGCCCTTCCAGTGTGATGCTAGTTAATGACTGGGAAAAGGCCTCCCAAGGGCCAGGGCTTGCCTGACAGTGATGCTTCCTGGTTCCAGTCCCATCAGAGTATGTGAGCACACCCTGAGCTGGGCATTGTGCTAAGCTTTTTATATGCTGATTGGGTTTCATATTCTGTGAGTTAGGTGTGGTAGCTATTCGCATCTCACAGAGGAGGCAGCTGGCACTTCTGGAGGCCAAATCACGTGCCCATGTCATCCAGCACAGTTATGCAGGTTGCCTACTGCACAGAGGTGTCCTGTTTAGGGCTGGTCACACGTACAAAGTGGATTTGTATGTTATGACAATTTCTTGGTAGAAGTACACCATCTTGAGGAGAAGGAATTCTTTTATTTTTATTTTTTATTTTTAGACAGAATCCTGTTCTGTTGCCCAGGCTGGAGTACAGTGGCACAATCTCGGCTCACTGCAGCCTCTGCCTCCCGGGTTCAAGCATTTCTCCTGCCTCAGCCTCCTGAGTAGCTGGGATTACAGGTGTGCACCACCATGCCTGGCTAAGTTTTGTATTTTTAGTAGAGACAGGCCTGCCATGTTGGCCAGGCTGGTCTTGAACTCCTGGCCTCAAGTGATCCGTGTGAGGCAGGTGTGAGGCACCATGCCCGGCGGTGAGGAGGAGTTCTAATTTGCACAAATACATCCTATGGGCTGGTTTGAACCCATGCTGTTCTCAACCAGCTATAGACTCTTCAGCCCTCAAACCCAGTGCTTCTGTGCCTTAGAGCACCCCACCCTGACTTGATCCCCACCCCACTGCAGGGAGGGAGCAGAGCAGCTCACCTGGGGACCCCAGTGGGACAGTGAGGGGCAGCGAAGGAAAGAGCCTGCTGGGAGGGGGGCACGCAGTGAGGCAGGCAGTGTTCACATCCTGGCCTGTGACTGAGACTTTCTAGGGAAGCCTCAGTGCTTTCCTCTGTGAAACGGGCTGATTGTGCCAAGCTCAGCCTCACAGGCCCCAGGGAAGCAAGAGGTGAGATGATGTGTGCTAAGGGGAGGGCCCTGGTGAGCTTTTCCATGTGGACTCCTTGCTATACCCCATCTGCTTCTCCTGGCTCTCGAAACATCACCCTACCCCTTGAGGAAAGGCTCGAGTGGCCATTGGAGGATGCTCTGGGAGGTCTCAGGCAGAAGAGCAATGTAGCAGACTTACAAAGATGCTGAGGGCTGGGGAGCGGAGGCGGGGAACCTGGTGCACATGGGGCCAGTCTCGCCAGTGTGCCCGGTATATCCACAGTCTGTGGTCTGCAAACCCTTTAAGGGCCAGCACTGTGGCTTCATTCCTCAAGCCTGATGGTTGCCTACCATGTTGCAGCCTGTGGGGGTCATGTGGATACAGAAATGGACAAGGCAGGCCCAGACCCACCCCTCGTGGATCTTACAGCCAGTGTCACTATTGTCATGAGCCAGCACCAGGCCTGGAGGAGAGAAGGTGCTTGGGAGATAATGAATGGAGCCAAGTGGTCACGTTACTTGTAAGCAGCAGGGAAAGATGACCAGGGAATAACCACTCCCTCTGGGGTATACATGTTCCTGGCTCTCAGTAGATGGCAAATTCAGAGTCCATCAGGGTCTTTCACGACAGGGGTGTGCACGGTACTAACGAACCTTCTCCTCCCTGGGCTGCAGAGGCCTCCGCTTCATCCAGGTCTTCCTCCAGAGCATCTGCGACGGGGAGCGGGACGAGAACCACCCCAACCTCATCCGCGTCAACGCCACCAAGGCCTACGAGATGGCCCTCAAGAAGTACCACGGCTGGATCGTGCAGAAGATCTTCCAGGTGAGCCGCCCTCACAGGCCCCAAAGGACCACCAGCTTGCAGATTCTGCTCCCCACTCTGCCCCTGCTCGGCCGAGGCCTCCTGGCCTGTGAGGCTGTGTTTACCCTCTTGGGCTCAGGAAGGACTCCCCCATCTATTTGGATGAAGCTAGTGTACGGAGAGGTCCCCCTCCCGTGCCCTTGGCCAGCCCCATTCAAGCCACAGCGGGTGTCACTGTAGATACTCCACGGTGTTTCTCTCTCGGGGCCTCGGCCTGCAAGGCCTGATGGTGGGGTGAAAAGAGAAACCACAGGGAAAGCCCTGGAGGACCCCAGGTCGAAGGTGACCCAGCCTGACGGTCCCTCAAATTCAGCCTGGATCCCCACATGGGGCATGCGGGGAAAGAAGGGCCTCCCCCTGGGAGCATCTGCTGAAAGGACACTGGCCCTCTGGGTTCCTGGTGGCTTGTGTTGGGGTGACATTGGCTAGGGCTCCTGGAAGTGAGGCTTCAGCACCTGCCTGGTTAGGTGAGGGCCCTACAGTTGATCACCAGGCTGAAAGCCCTGCTCAGGAGACGTCTGAAGGCCCTCTGGCTGCCCTGCGCCATGCCCTTCACCTGCTACTTGCTGCCCTCATCTCACCCACATGTTCCTGCCCGGCCTCTTCTGGCCACCCTTTCTGCTGCAGCTCCCTCTGCCTGCCCACCCTGGTGGCCATGAGAACGAGTGGCTGATGGGCCCTGTTCAGTGTTCCTGTGGGGTACAGTCTGCAAGCAGGCTGGAGCAGAAACCAGTATGGTTCCAAAGAGGAAGAGCTGGTCACAGAGTGAGATGCATGGCAGCCCCTGGGCCATCCACCCCGGAAGAGCTGGAGACACAGTCCATTCCCATGGGCCCCTTGAGATCTCCACAGTGCATTGCCCCTACAAATCCTCAAACCATCACCTCAATAGTAACAGTGTGTCCTGTGTACCTGGCCAGGGCAGCTGCTCATGAATTGTAATCTTCACAAATGCACCACAAGGTGGCACTGTTCTTACCCCCATTTCCCAGATGAGGACAGTGACACTCAGACAAGGTCACACAACACAAAAATGGGGGACTGTGATCCTACCTTCCTGAGCCTCAATATCCTCATCTTTCAAATAGGTATAAAATAGTCATTAAATAAATGAAATTAATCAGTATAAAGTGCTCGACACATGGTTCACATGGTTTACACTCAGTACATCAAAGCTATTGCCTTTTTTTTTTTTTGAGAGGGGGTCTCCCTCTGTCGCTGTCGCCCAGGCTGGAGTGCAGTGGTACAGTCTTAGCTTACTGCAACCTCCACTTCCCAGGCTCAAGTGATTCTCCAGCCTCAGTGTCGCAAGTAGCTGGGACTACAGGTGCGAGCCACCAACACCTAGCTAATTTTTGTATTTTTTTGTAGAGACAAGGTTTCACCATGTTGCCCAGACTGGTCTTGAACTCCTGAGCTCAAAGCAATCCTCCCACCTTGCCTCCCAAAGTGCTGGGATTACAGACGTGAGCCACCACACCAGCTATTACTACTTTTATTATGAAAGAATAATATTTGGCCGGGTGGGTGGCTCATGCCTATAATCCCAGCACTTTGGGAGGCCAAGGCAGGTGGATCACCTGAGGTCAGGTTGGAGATCAGCCTGGCCAACATAGTAAAACCCTGTCTCTACTAAAAATACAAAAAATTGGCTGGGCGTGGTGGCTCAAGGCTGTAATCCCAGCACTTTGGGAGGCTGAGGCGGGCGGATCAC